>NW_012267315.1:4089271-4235696 GCF_000151885.1 Dipodomys ordii
TGCAATGCTTGGTAAGAAATGTACGCATTATCCTGCCCATGCAATTGTAACCCCTCTGTACAGTATGTTCACAAATAAAATAAAATTAAATTAAAAAAAGGATGCTTTTTGTACCTATAAATTTTACCCTAAACATTTCTAAACCAAGAAGAACTTGATGCTTTTAAAGAAATCATAAATTCATCCCAAAAAAGACTAAACAAAAATAGAAAAATCGTCATAGTAGAAACTGGAAAGTTGGTCAACATTTCTTTTCAAAAAGTGCTATATGTAAGAGTTTTGGGTTTCTTGCTTTTGTTTTTGTTTTTGTCAGACCAGGGGCTTGAACTCTGGATCTGAGCACTGTCCTTGAACTCCTTTTGCTCAAAGCTAGTATTCTACTACTTGAGCCATAGCACCATTTCTGGCCTTTTCTGTGATTAATTGGAGATAATTGCCTCACAGACTTTCTAGCCAGAACTGGCTTCAAACTGTGATTCTCAGATCTCAGCCTCCTGAGTATTGAGGATTACAGGGATGAGTCACTGGCATCTGGCTTATCTATAAATGGTTTTTACAGAAAATTTTGCTTAATGTTTAAGGAATAATTTCTTTATCTAATCATCTCTTCAGAACTATTCATTTCATGAGACTGTGAGCAAGTAGTAAAATGTAAGAAATCACTCAGGGAAAAAAAAGAAAAATAGCAGTCAATTTCACATATAAATACAAAGTTCAAAACAGTAATTCAATATTAGCACACTGAATCTGGCACTATATAAAAAGATCATATGTTTATCAGGTAAAGTTGTTTTCAGGATCAAAATGCTTTTAGCCTAGTACAGTAATTCAAGAAGATAAAGAAAATATTTCTTAAAGAATTTTGAAAATCCATGATCAGTTCAAAGTCCATTTGTTGTAGAAAGGCCTTGTTATGTAGCCCAGGAAGGTCTCAAACACAATCCTTCTGCTCCAGCCTCTCTAGTGCTCAGTTCCAGTCTTCTCCACCCATCATGCCCATTCTGCTCTTATTCAAAATGCTTATGTATTATATAAGATAGGAAATGAAACTTATTCTTATGAATTTTATAGACACTGAGCTATTTGTCAATAGTAATGTTTATAATGTAATTAGGTAAGCTTTTATTAACCTATCACATTCTACAAATAGTCTTTGCTGTGGGTAGTCTGCCCACCTCAAGTTAGTGAGATCCAAGCTCTAGTCTCACAATGTCAGGACTCAGAAATGGGGTTGGGGTGGGGGGGTGGGGCTGGGGCTTCAAGAAGGGTTCTGGATAAACGTTCAGTCAATGTGAGTCTCAGATCAAAAGACTAAATGCATTCCCTTTAAGAGGCAGAAGGCTGTTTCTGAAACAATAAAGTATCTGGACATCTCACAACTTCTCCAGGAAACAAAATCCTCTAGTGAGCAGGGAGCGTCTGATGAGCTTGATTTCATCACAGTTTAGACAAAGTGACATTTCTTAGTTTATAAGCACGTGCATTCCTTTCTGGCCAAACACAAGTATAAAGCAATCCCATGATCAGCTTCTGAATTAGAAATATCTTTTATTTTACTCTCTGCCAGTGGATTCTACTGTTTCAAAGATTTTCTATATTGTTAAATCACCCCAATGTGTGTGTGTGTGACTTCTAAGTCTTGAATAAAACAAATTGAATTATAATTTTTAAATTTATAATTTATAAATTATGAATCCACAGACAATGTGGAAACGTTTCTTCAGGTAAGTATTTTTGCCTAATCCTTCCCCAAAGAAAGCCTTGGTAATGAAAACCCAGATCATAATCAGAAGCTTCTTATCAATTTTGATGGCAGATAAAAGTGGATGAAATCATTCTGGTCTAAGTTCAGACAAAGGCTGGTTCACTTATGATCTTTGGATAAAGGATTTTCAAAATACTGTCTGTGCTCTGATAATAACAAAAACCCAACAGAGACCAATTCCTCTTTTCTCCCTGCATTTACAATTAATTAGAAGTTCTTGCTTATTTATTTGTCATTTATTTATGGTACATACTTCCACAAAACGCTTGACTTCCACAAAAGACTCAAATAACACAAACAACCAAAGAATATGGATGATATTATCCAAATATACTTAAAGAGAGATGGTATCCTTATTTTTTATGTATTTGGGAAAGAGAGGAATGGTAAAGAGATATTGTGCCAAAAAGACAGATACAGTTGTTAAACATGAAATACATTCCATTTGATAGGATAGAAAAGGAAAAATGAGTCACACAGAATTTCTTACTAAATATATCAGCCTGTTTATCAGTCAGATTTTTCCTCAAGCATTTAAACTCTTAGAAGTATCTTTCTCTTGGATCTTCCAAAGAACTGGAATGGTCAGAAAAAATAGTGTGGTCAACAGCAAAACTCCATAAAAGACAAACACACACAAGCAAATCCCAGTTGCATACAGATTTCTAGAGAGTTCAGACATGATGGAACTTCATGTAAAGCTGTTCCCAGAGCTGACATGGTGTGAGAATAGAGTCTGGGGCAGATACAGGGAAGAGGGTGATAGAACAGCTGTGAAAAATATTGACAGTTTGGTACGGAACAGTTTATCCCCCAAAGTGGCCTCTGCATCATGCATTGTTTGCCAGACTTCATGTGAGTTAAGAATGAATATGTCAGACTTCTATAGAGATAAAGTTTCTTCATTGGACATGTGGCTTTAACATTTTTTATGGGAAAGAGCTTTATAAAACCTATTTGGGCACCAAGAAGTATGCACTGAAAAGGGGTAGGGTGGGATCCAGGGAAATGGGGATAGATAAAATGAAGAGTAGAAGAGGGGGGAAATGCAGTCAAGAATCCATTTTGTATGCTACAAAATTAAGAAGAGTGAGGGGAGAGGTGGGTAGAGGAGGGATGGGTGAGAGTATTGAAAGGGATGACACTGACCAAGATGTATTCACAAACTGCTTTATTAAATGGCAACTCCTTTGTAAAACTATTTAAAGATAATTTTAAAAATAAAAAAATCACATTCAGGGTTTGCTCAATTAAAATGTTTTAGAATTATTTAAAAACTAAAGGAGTTTCACTGAGCTCTTCAATCCTGTACTTCTAGTTTCCTCAGTCTCTGATGGTAATATCCTTAGTCTAGAAATTTCTGAACTTGAGTCCAAATGTGTTTCTGGAGAGTGCTGGTGAACTCAGCATGTCTAGCAAGACAGGGGTCTAGGAGACTGCTTATCTACCCTCCCCTGCCTGGCAGTGCCAACATGAACCTCTGGATTGGTTTTTGGTCTAAAAAATACCTCATGAAGTTGCCTTCTGAACCATAAAAAAAAAAAGACAGACAAAGATGGCAGCCAGTCAGCTTCCAATCTCTTGGAACTAAGTTTGATATGGATAATTCAAACTATCCTACAGAACTCAGCGGTTCTTCTAATCCAGACTGAAATGTGATAAGGAAGGAGTCACTGGTGGAATGCCACAAGGGGAGGTTGCTTTGATTGAGACAAGAGAATCTTAATCATTTCCTGGAAAGATCAGGAGAAAATAAAATATAAAACCCCAAACTGATCCTTTCCCCCACTTCATTGTCAGGAGAAAGAGGTAAAAGGCAAAGAAGAGGTTAGTAGAAAAGGGGGAAAAGAGAGGGAGGAAGAAGGAGAGGAGTCCTATGTAGGCCTTGGGTGGGCTGGTGTTAGAGTCTAGACAGGTGGGGATTCAAGGTTAATCTTGTGGACTCCAGATCCTTCATCCACACAGGGCTGCTTATGGACAAATATAGACTAATTTTTATGGGGCAAGAAATAAGAGACTGTATCCTCTAATGCAGAAGTCAGGAGAAGTAAGACTTCCCCCTCCCAAGAGAAGGTAGACCAAGAGAAGATGCGGAATTATTTGCTCCTTTCTCCCTAGTGCAATGGCATGTGCTTGTATTAGAGAAATAGGTTGAAATTCCTCTGTGTATCCTGGGGAATCTTTAGTCTTGACTAAGCTATGTCCTTCCCCAGCCCCTGCCTCACTACTGCTTGCTGCTTTCACTCTGGGGCTGGAGTAAATTCAATGTGCTCCAGCAGATCCCTTTGGGACTCTTCTTAGGAGAATCTGGGTGGACAGAACCACAAGTCCAAACCTTGTTCTTCCTGGAGATTTCTGCCTCCTTGATGGTCTTCTTGATCTGACACCATTCATAAAAGCCATTTTCTCTTCATTTGTGTATTGAATTTGCATCTGGATCCAGTTTACTATGATGTCCCAATTCTGTTCTTTCCTGCTTTTTGCCTCCTGCTTTCTTACATTCTTATCTTTTAAAAATCTATTTTTCTTTCTTTAGGCCATTCCTGCTACATGGATATTGTAATTTATTGGTCTATCTTGGTAACATATTGCTCTGTCTTTTGGAGTCCATGTGTTAGAAACTTAACCTCCCAAGTCTTATGTTCACAGTACATTTGTGGAGTGCTTAGGAATACATGAGGTCCCGAGGAGGAGCCATTAAATGATATTCATGGTTTTATAAGAAGAGGAAAAGAGGCCAGTGCTAAAAGCTTGTTCTGACTCACCATAGGCTGACCTCTACCATGCTGTGATCAAACATGAAGCCCTTACTAGCTCTGGCATCTTGTTTATAGATATTCCAGCCTCAAGAATGTCAAATTCCTTTCTTGGCAAATCTAAGATACTCTAATATAGCAACAGAAAATACATTGCAATTTTATTTAATTAATTAACATTTTGAAATGTGCTGAATTGGAACTAGCACACAAGCCATACCAGCCAGCTATTTGCAACATTAACCAGTCATCAAAAAGCTCATTTGGCTGATAGGATGACTAAACACAATGGTACCCTGCAGGCCACAGAAGAGCATGTGGGTATACCTGGAAATGAGCACAGAGAAACCAGCTGTGCCTCAGGCCTTGAGCAGACCCATTGCAGAACCACAACCGAAATACTGATTTACTTCTGGGCATCTGATATTTTCTATTTCTTGCATGATATAAACATACTATCTACTTTATCTGTAAAATTTTAAATGATGAAAGAAAAAAAAACACAAAGCAAAATTAAAATTCTCTCAACTTTACCATCCAATAAAATTGCTTGATATGAGTTTTCCTTACAAAGATTATACATGCACAGTCAGGTAATGGAGAAAGCAGGACAATTTCAGGACAAAAAATAAATATTTTCTCCCTTGATCTAGTTCCTGAAAAACAATATTGTACTTTACATGTGTGTGTTTCTTTGGTCCTATTATTATTTACTTCTCTTCATACAATTACCTAAGGTTAAAATGTTTGGTGAACTAATATGTCAAATACCATCAGTTTTTATATACCATGCTTCAAAAAAACTAGGTCTGTCATTTTTTTACATTCTTATATGAAAAGAATTAATTTCAAACTATTTCTACATTTCACAATGGCTTCAGAAGTCTTACATGCTAATAAATGGTCTCTTTTGTCAACTGTTCAGTGTTTATCATTAGAAACATAGTACCCCTCTGTTCGGTATTTTCACAATAAAAAAAGAGAAACATTGTAATGTATGCCCATCCATTAATATGGAATATTTTATTTTAATCTTCCACCATATGTTGTTAAAATGTGATCTCCCATCAACATCAGAATGGCCTGGAAACATTCTAGCTGCAAATTCTCAGGATTCCTTCCAACCAACAGAAGCAGAAATTGTAGACTGGGCTTAGAAATCTGTGTCTTAGCACATAGTGTGTTCTGAGGATGGCTCAAGTTTCAGAGACACAGCCCTACCTCCTTAGCTAATTTGGGAATCTGAAGTCACTTGATCAATTATAATATCTTTAGCTCATTGTCTGGTACTCTACCACATGAGTGATTCCTCTAAACCCTCCTGAACATTTTTGCTCAAGACTAGACTTGACCACTTGAGTTATAGCTGCACTTCTGACTTTTTGGTGGTTAGTTTGAGATAAGAGCATCAGACTTTTCTTCCGAGGCTGGCTTCAAACCTGGACCCTCAGATCTCAGCCTCCGGAGTAGCTACTATTACAGGTGTGAGCCATCAGCACCCAGCTGTTGACTTATTTTTAAAGTTCCTAGACTTTACGATTTATGGTTTTCATTTCTAGCTATATGTTGTATAGAATTACTTTCTGATGCAACTTCTCTTAGTCTGATGTTATCATGATGATGGTAAATTCTGGGACTTTTTTGTTTTTATTATCCTGGAACATTTTTATATTCTTTCTCTCAATCTCTGTGTCTCTGTCTTTGTGTCTCTGTCTCTGTCTCTCCCTAACTGGGGTTTGGGCTCAGGGTTTTGGACTTTTGGCAGGTGCTCTACCACTGAGACACATCTCTGGCAAATTCCTCCTTTCATACACTGGTAATTTTGAAATAGTATCTCTTCCTGCCTGGGTACCCACCTAAATGGTGACTTACCCTTGTTAGGGTTTCTATCATAGCTAAGTTTATAGATGCATGCCATTGTACCTAGCCCTCAACTGAGAATGCACCTCACAAACCTTTCTGCCAGGACTGGCCTTTTTTTTAATAATTCAAAATTCTTTTATTTCCTATTATTTTCCAGATAATTTTTTTTCAGGACTGGCCTTGAACTGCAATCTTCCCAATTTTTGGCCTTTTAAGTTGCTAGGATTAAAGGTTGAGCCACTGGCATCTGCTTAATTCATTCTTTTTTCTTTCTTTTTTTCATTTTTTTATTGTAAAAAATAGTATACACAGGGGTTACAGTTACATGAGTATGATAATGAGTACATTTCCTATCAAGCATTGTTATCTCCTACTTTGTTTTTACCCTGCCATCCCTTCCCTTCCCACCTCCCCAAATCCCCCCCACCCCTCCCCCCTCCCTCCCCAAGTTGTAAAGTTCATTTTCTACATAGTGTCTCATTGTTACAATGGGTCAACTTGTATCCTTGTTTTAGCATTTTGTTATTTCCCTTCACCTCCCTAAATTAGTAAAATGTATGTACAAGATGCAGGGCACCAACATCAAATACAGTGAAAACAGGGGTCATACTGTGGAGAAAAAACATACAAGAGAAACAAAAAAAATCACATAGTACATTTTAGATACATTAAAAACAATAGCAAGCAGGAAAAAGTTGTGTCCCTATCTTGGGGTCCATTTAACTTAACATCATCTTATGTGGTCATATGTACATAGCTTTTGACCTTTTCTGTTTGTCCTCGACTTATACTAGTTATTACAAATAAGGGAAACCATGGGACCTATGTTTCTTTGGGCCTGGCTTACTTCACTTAATATATTTTTTTCCAAGTCTTTCTATTTCCTAACAAATGGGGTAATGTCATTCTATCTGATGTAGGCTTAGAATTCCATTATATATACATATATATCATATTATATTTCCTTGATCCATTCATCTACTGAAGGGCATCTGGGTTGGTTCCTTATCTTAGCTATCGTAAATAATGCTGCAATAAACATAGTTGTGCTGGTAGCTTTAGTATAGCCTTGTTTGTGACAGTTTGGGTAAATGCCCAAAAGTGGGATTGCTAGGTCATAGGGAAGCTCTATGTGGAGTCTTTTGAGGAACCTCCATACTGCTTTCCAAAGTGATTGAACAAGTTTACACTCCCACCAACAATGCAGTAGGGTTTTCTTCTGGCCACATCCCCTCCATCATCTGTTGTTATTAGAGTTCTTGATTATAGCCATTCTAACTGGGGTGAGGTGGAATCTCAATGTTGTTTTGGCTAGGGAGGTTGAGCATTTTTTCATGTGTCTATTGGCCATTCTTATTTCCTCTTCAGAGAGTTTCTCTTTAAGTATTTTGCCCACTTATTTATTGGGCAGTTGTTTCTTTGAGGATTTGTTGTTGGGGGATTTAGTTTTTTGAGTTCCAAGTATATTTTAGATATCAGACCCTTGTCTGTTGTATGACTAGTGAAAATCTTCTCCCAATCAATGGGCTTTCTATTAATCTTGCTAGCTATGTCCTTTGCCATGCAGAAGCTCTGCAACTTCGTGCAATCCCATTTGTCCAACCTTTCTTTGATTTGTTGTGTATCTGGGTCTTTATTAAGAAAATTTAGGCCAGTGCCCAGGTGCCCTAGAGTTTCTACTATTCCTTCCTGTAATGTTTTCATGGTGTCTGCTTTGACATCAAGGTCTTTGATCCATTTGGAGTTGATTCTGATGCAGGGTGATATATGTGGATCTAGCTTTAGTTTTCTACAAGTAGTTAACCAATTTTGCCAGCACCATTTACTGAAGAAGCTGTCTTTCTTCTATTCTAATTTTTATCTCCCTTATTGAAGATTAGGTGGCTATAGGTCTTTGGGTTCATTTCTGGGTCTTCAGTCCTATTCCATTGTTGAAAATGGCAATACTGCCAAAGGCTATCTACAAATTCAATGCAATACCTATCAATATTCCAACCTCATTCAACAATGAAACAGAAGAAGCAACCCAAATATTCACATGGAACAATAAAAGACCCCAAATAGCAAAAACAATCCTTAGCAGAAAGAACAGTGCTGGAGGAATATCAATATCAAATTTCAAACTCTACTACAAAGCCACAGTAATCAAAACAGCTTGGTACTGGCACAAGAACAGACTTGAAATTCATTCTTTTTGTTTGTCTTTTTAAAGTGAAAAGTCTTTCTTCTGTTCATGTCATTCCTGCCAAACATATTGGTGGATCATTGCATTAATCTTACTATGGATTATTAGCCTATCTTAGCCTACTTGTGTTTTGTGTGTGTGTGTGTGTGTGTGTGTGTTTACACATGTGTGTGCGTGTATGTACATGCTGCTCCTGGAGCATGAAGTCAGGGCTTCAACTTATTGTTTGGCTTTTTCACTCAAATCTTGAGTGACTGAAGGTAAGATATGCTCATATTTGTCCACTCAGGCTGTCATCAAACTGATATCCTCAGATCTCAGCCTTCTGAGTAGGTAGGATTATAGGCTTTAGTCACTGGTGTCTGATCTAGCCTAACTTTTGAGATCTTGGTTTGTTTCTAATATACTCTTGCTCTATCTGTTTCCTTCCCTTTTGATTCTTCTGCTTCTTTATATTTCAATTCTATTTTTGATGTGCATCACACCACACACACACACACACACACACACACACATATACACACGTGTGCACATGCACCTTCTAATCATTAGTAGGATTTGTAGTATTTTAAAACTTTTTCTGTCATTTACCATTATTCAATCCCATTCTCTTTCCATCTAAATTTAAGAGATTCAGATTCCATCATAAGGATTTTGCCTGTTCTATTGTCTTTTTTCTTCGTGGCTTCCCTTTGCAACAGTGACATACTGAAAACTACCTTTTACTTAGAGAGTACATGGAAAGACTCCTTTCTGGTTTTTTTCTTTGGTGGCAGGAAAAGAGCTGAGAGAATCCTCATTCCCCACAGTGGTCAGGCTCTAGCAGCCTCACATGTTCACTTTAGACAGGCCAGCTAGTTCATGCTGGCAAAGTTCCAACATGCCCAGTTTCCCAATTAGGGAACATCTCATCAAAATGACAGAACATACCCATTTGACAGGTAAAATGTGCTCGCTAATCTTATCTTTCACTGTCAGCTTAATCTACTCTTTGCCTATATAGTAAGCAAACCATTTTTGTTTCCAAATGATAGATGTGGGAAGGAAACTAGAGGGCCTTAGTGGCATTAATTGAGTCCTTAGAGAAAAGAATGATTCATGAGCATCCTGGCTAGAAAAATATCACTATGGGGAGGTTCAGCTTACCAGTTTTGACTACAAAATATAACCTCTGTTTTCACTGTATTTGATGTTGGTATAATTTGTGGAGGGGAAGGGAAAAAAACAAATTGTTTAAATAGGGACACAGGTGGACCCATTGCAATGAGATGTACAAGTTGTTATGTCGAAAATGAACTTTACAACTTTGGTGTGGGGGAGTGGGGGAGGAGGGTGTGTGTGTGTGTGTGGCAGGGAGATGGGAAAGGGAAACAAAGGAGGAGGCAACAATGCTTGATAAGAAATGCACTTATTACCTTGCCCATGTAATTGTCACCCCTCTGTATGGAATTTTCACAATAAAAAAATACAAGTATCCTCTTTTTGTAGTTTGTGATGTGTTACTGGATAAATAATGGATCTTTTTTTGGGGGGGGGGGTCCGGTCGTGGGGCCTGAACTCTGGGCCTGGGCGCTGTCCCTCAGCTCTTCAGCTCAAGGCTAGCACTCTACCACTTGAGCCACAGCGCCACTTCCGGCTTTTTTTCTTTTTGCTCATGTGGTGCTGAGGAATCGAACCCAGGGCCTCATGCATGCAAGGCAAGCGCTCTACCACTGAGCCACCTTCCCAGCCCCTAAATAATGGATCTTAAAACAACCTAGAGCTAAGTAATTCTTTATACATTTTTTCCATCTTAATAGTTTAAACTTTATTCATTTTAACTTCTTAAGGTCACACTCCCTATTTCCTCAATGATCCAATTTTCCCCTGATTCATATTCAATTGCCCCAAGCTTTACTTTCCTCTCACTCTGTACCTCACTCTTCCAGTCCTCCCAGTCTGAAAATGATGGGTGCTAGTGAGACACCCATAAGCTGCTTACCTAATGATGGGATCCAGGTGGTTAACCCTAGTGGATCAAATGGTAAGGAATTGGAACTATGCCTTCCTTATCCAATGGGTACTCAGAGCTCAGATATGTAGTAGCAATGACCTTCATAAGAAACCACACATTCCTAAAAGCATCTGTGTTTCTGAATGAAAAGATGAGATATGTGTTCATGGTATCATCTTTGCCCCTAGCCATTAACTCCATGGCAGCAGCTTCTGACAAAGCTGGAGCATTCCAAACGTATATAAAACTCTCAAGTAGCTAGTGGAAGGATTCCATTATTTCAAGGTCCTATAGCCTCCTCTGTGTTGTATAATGTCAGGGGTGACTGACAGATGAGAATCTGGTAGAAGCCTGGAGCTCCTCATGGATTGGAGGGGAGACTTCTTATTTCTGATCTGCTGGGTTTACTGCCCAAGTGGCCTAGATTATGAGAGTGACAACTCCAAATAGAGCAACCATAGAAACGGCTCACGTTGCCTTGACAACATTAAATTTAAACAAAACAACAACACAAACCTACTGTTTTTTTGTGGAAGGTAGAATGCTTAGCATTTTTCTTCAAAGTATCCCTCCCTTTGCAGCACACGTTGCTGGCATCCTGCTCTCCATCTCTAACAAGTAAAGGCTCCTTACTGTGCACTTATCCTGACCATAGCCAGAGACTTACTTTGCCCTAAGGGCAATCCAGAAGTATTAGCGAATCAATTCACCTTCTAACAAAAGCTTATGGCCAATGGTATCTGACTGCTTTGTTCTCTGTGGATCAATTAGATGTAAGTCCTTCAGAGGTCCCAAGCAGGATGAAACTCTAATTCCCCAGCAAAAACTTCTAGATAAAGAATCCTTCTTGATCTACTCATACTTACAATACATTAGTAATACAGGAAAAGGTGAACAGATTAGATGTGAAGATTTCTAAGACAGTAGAATGGTTTTGGAGAACAGTAGTGGGCAAAGGGAGACATATCAATGCAGCTTGAGAAAAAGGCTAGATTCCAGAACTAGCTGCAGTGAGGTCCTGGACTGTGGCAACTTTTAAATAAAAAATGAAGAGCCATGGGACAAGAGCTCTGAAAATGAAGATACAACACTAATCACTTAGCAATGGTAAAGATAAGATCTCTTCCAAAAGTGAAATTCTCTAGTATTGGTCCCAGTTATTTCATGGTTAATTCAACCACCAAGCACACATTTCTGGCTTCTCTGTTCTGTGGACTGTGGTCTTGAATAGACAGTGTCCATGGAACCATAGGATACATTTAGTGATAATAAAAATCTATAGATTCCTCTGGGTCCTCGCACTTCGTACTCTGATCCTTTGCGAGGATTATCCTTAAAGTATTGGCTTCTCTTTGATGAATATCAGCTCCCCACTCAAACTATACATAGACTGCTTGTCATCTGCTCATCATGGGCTGTCCTCAACAACTTGCTTTATGACAAGTCCACCCAGGTGCTTAGTATTAGCTTATGGAATGGAAGAAAGTGAGCCTGGAGATAGACACTGCTGAGTTAGTTCACCCTTTGTCCCACTGTTTTTGTGCTTCCTCTTCCCCTCCCCAAATCAGATACACTTACCTACAAGACAAAAGGTACAGAAGTTAAAAACGGTGACAAAAATGAAAAGAAATAGAAAAAGACCACAAAAATAATAATAAAAAACCTCTTGTTTCCACTTCTTGGAGTTCATTTCAGTAAACATCATTTCATATGATCAGATGCACATAGCTATTGAGCTCTTGTGATCCTCTCCTAAGAATATCCTCCTTTGGTCTCACTGTGTGAATGTTTAGAGTCCTGTTCAATTAATCATGTCAAAGTTTATTTTTTGTCTTTTATTATCCATTGGGTTTACTTTTGGATGTATAGGCACATTCCAATTATTACAAATGAAGGAAACCATTCAGCCTATGTGTCTTTAGGTCATTTAGTATCATTTTTTCCAAGTATTTTCGTTTCCTTCCATATATATATATATTACATGTTCTTGAACCATTCTTCTACTGAGGGGCATCTGGGTCGATTCCATATCTTAGCTATGGTAAATAATTCTGCAATGAACATGGTTGTACTGGTGCTTTAATGCAGCCTGGTTTGTGGTCATTTGGATAGATGCCCAGGAGTTTAGATCTGTGCTGGGCATTTATCCAAATGACTGCAAACCAGGCCACACTAGAGCCACCAGATCAAAGACCTCAATGTAAGACCAGATACTCTGAAAATATTATAGGAAAGGATAAGGGAAACACTAAGGATCCTTGGCACAGATCAAAACTTCCTATGATCCAAAAATCAAAACAAATCAAAGAAAGACTGGATAAATGGGATTGCATTAAACTGAAGAGTTTTTGCATGGCAAAAGACATAGCAAGATGAATAGAAAATCCTCTGTATGGAAGATCTTTGCTAGCTTTGTATCAGACAAAGGCCTCATATCTAAAATACACTTAGAGTTCAAAATACTAACCCCCCAAAAATGCTCAAAGAAACAAACCAATTAATAAATGGAATAAAGACTTAAAAGAGAAACTTCCTCAGAGAGAAAATAAGAATGGCCAACAAACACATGAAGAGTTGTTCAACATCTCTGGCCATAAAAGAAAGACAAATCAAGACAATGTTGGGAGGGCTGGGAAGGTGGCTCAGTGGTAGAGTGCTTGCCTTGCATGCATGAGGCCCTGGGTTCAATTCCTCAGCACCACATGAGCAAAAAGAAAAAAGCCGGAAGTGGCGCTGTGGCTCAAGTGATAGAGCGCTAGCCTTGAGCTGAAGAACTGAGGGACAGCGCCCAGGCCCAGAGGTCAGGCCCCACGACTGGACCCAAAAAAAAAAAAGACAACATTGGGAATCCACTTCACCCTAGTTAGAATGGCCATTATGAAGTAAACTAACAATAACAGATGCTGGTGGGAATGTAGCCAAAAGGGAATGCTACTACACTGTTGGTGGGAATGCAAACTGTTCAACCACTCTAAAGCAGTATGGAGATTCCTCAAAAGACTAAACATAGGGCTGTGAAGTTGGCTTCATGGTAGAGTGCTTGCCTTGCATGCATGAGGCCCTGGGTTCAATTCGTCAGCACCACATAAGCAGAAAAAAATGGAAGTGGTGCTGTGGCTCAAGTGGTAGAGCACTGGCCTTAAGCTGAAGAGCTGAGGAAAAGTACCCAGGCCCAGAGTTCAGCCCCCACGACTGACAAAACAAACAAACAAACAAACAAAAAATCTATATGACCCAGCCATGTTCTAGCTTTATTTTTTCTCTAAATCCAAAATTATTTTGCAATAGCGGTTTAATATTCTGAATTATTAAATATAATGTAGGATCCCAGTTTTTAATGTTTTAAAATATTTAGTTATATTGAAATATTTTATTTTGTGTGCTCTCTGAATCCAAAGGTACATGTATGAAATATATATATATATATATGTATTCAATTGTAATAAATCATCAGATTAAATACATAAATACAGTGGTCATCCCTCCTCTGTGCTTATGTTTCTGTGGCTTAAGTTAATAGAAAATTCCAGAAATATCAGTTAATAAATTTAAAACTATGTGCCTTTTAAAGCATTCTGGTCAGATGGCCTGAGAAATCTTTGTTAGTGAGTCCTTGCTGTATACACTGCCCTTCTGTAAGTCACTGAGTAGTTGTCTCAGTTGTCAATCTACTGTTGCCATACTGCAGTGCTTGTACTAAGTAACTTATTATACTTAACAATGGTCCCAAAGCACAAGAGTAGTGAAGCTTCCAATTCTATTACTCTTCTGTTTTGTTATAACTCCTATGTTTCATTATGACTTACCATTGTTAATCTCTTCCTGGTCCTTACTTATAAAGTTTATGTACAGGAAAAAAGCATAGTATGTGCAGAATGTGGTCTGGCTGTGGTTTCTGGCACCACAGGATATCTTGGCATACACTGAGGATGGAGGAGGGCAGATGAGTACAATCACTGAAAGCCCAGGGGATCTCAACCAGAAATGTTTGCCATACTCTTGTCATAAGGCAATGATTATAGAATCAACTAAAATGTAACTTTTTCTTTTCTACAAGTGTTTACTATATGTTGCTCGCTGACTCAGGGTGCATTATTAGTTTTTTTTTTAATTCCCAAAGATTAATTGATTACATATATAATGGAATAGATATATTAACCACTTAATAATAAAACAGCAGTGACTTATCAAATATTAGTGACTAGCATTTGTGGCATTGATGGTTCAGAAAAGAAGTCAATCAGGAAAGAGACTGAAATGTAAGATCCTGATGGCATTTGTGGGTTGGGAGATCATAGGAAGGGTGCGGTGAGCAAATGTGACCTAATATTAGCACATTGGTCAGTGAGAAGTTGAACATCTCTGTAAGCCCTATAACTCAGATTGATGGTTCAAAGCTACCCAGGGAAAAAGTGTTAGTAAGACTATCTCAACACAAAAGCTGGGCATACTGGCATCTGCTTGACCACCTATATGGGAGATATAAATAGGAGTATTGTGGTCCATGGCATATATGACCCTATTGGAAAAATAACTAAAGCAAGAAGGACTGGAGGTATGGCAAAAGAGATAGAGTTCTTGCCTAGTATAAGGCTTTGAGTTCAAACCCCAGTACTGTCA
Organism: Dipodomys ordii; assembly: GCF_000151885.1. NCBI lineage: Eukaryota > Metazoa > Chordata > Mammalia > Rodentia > Heteromyidae > Dipodomys > Dipodomys ordii. The sequence goes on from NW_012267315.1 coordinate 4,104,454, forward strand.
AGGTTGGGGAGTAGGAAAGAAGGAAAACATGAAAGGAGGGAAGGAGAGAGGGAAGGAGGGAGAGAGCCAGGGAGGAAGGGAAGGAAAGAGGGAGGGAGGGGGACTGAAAGGTAATAATAGAGGAGGTTTGGAGATTGGAGGGAAAAGACAGAATTCATAAAGGAAGCCTGGTGCCAGTGGCTCACACCTGTAATCTTAGCTACTCAGGAGGGTGAGATCTGAGGATTGTGGTTCAAAGCCAGCCGGGGCAGGAAAGGCTGTGAAACTCTTATCTCCAATAAACCAACAGAAAACTGGAAGTGGTGCTGTGGCTCAAGTGGTAGAGCTCTTGCCTTGAACTGAAGAGCTCAGGGACAGTGCCCAGGCCCAGAGTTCAAACGCCATGATGGACAAAAAAGAAAAGAAAAGAAAAGAAAAAAGATGGGAAGGGAAACCAAAGGAGGAGGCTACAATGCTTGATAAGAAATGTACTCATTATCTTGCCCATGTAATTGTAACCCCTCTGTATGGTATTTTCACAATAAAAAAAACAGACACCCCTCCAAAAACAAAAGAATTCATAAAGGATAAGATGCAGGACATGGGAATGTTGTATTTAGGGGAGGAAAACAATGCCAGAGTCAAAGATGAGACTCAGATATTTAATCTGGACAGATGAACTCATGCGGGAAAGAAGAGGGTCTGGAATCTGGTTTCCTGGCAGCTTCTGCTATTTAACTGTGTGCTGTCTAACACAGGAGAGATTCCCAACACCAAAAGACTTCTGTTTTCTCACTGTTTTCATTACAAGATTGGAACGTATTCACTTAAATCTCTCTTTAGTATACCATGATGCTGAGTTGTGAATAGCAATCAGAAGTCCATGTTACTGATCAGAGAGCTCAATTCTTTCCACTGAAAAACTTCGTCCTAGCACTGATGTGGACCAGCAGACCTGGACATAGATTCCCCTCACATACCTGTGTGTCACTATCAGATAAGAAATGTGCCAAAACATGGCAACTAATGTAAATGCCAAAGCTTGGAGGTTATTTCCTTGATTAAAATTAAAGCTAATTTTGGGCATCATCACACCAGCATTACAGTTTACCCAATTGCCATGGTAACAAGTGCCAAGAATAGATTCAAGTGATATAGAGACCAACAGCAGAACCTTCCACGCCTCAGACAGGAAGGACTTAGACTGTCAGGAGTCACAGAAGTAATTCTCCCTAGTGACAGATGAGAAAACAAGCTTCCTATCCTCTGCCACCACCAAAGTCCATTGCCAGAAGACACATGGTTGTAGAAGAGAGAGATTTCTGAAACTCAGGAGAACTCTTTTCCCTGCCTTATGCACAGGAGCTAAAGAAGTCTGTCCAAGAAGCCTATCTGGGGAAGCATTGTCACTGTGGGCCAGGTAACAGTAATTGGCAGTACTGCATGAGGCACAGGTGATGATGAGATTGTAGCACCCATGGCCTCAGCAGATTTTACACGCTCACCAGCATAAGTGAAGAACATTTCCCAGTTCCGAACTCTGGGCCTGGAACCATGGCCATGACCCACTTGCTTCTGAGAGTCATATAGCCTACATCCAAAGGAGCCACGAGCTTGATCGATGTGTCATGCCTGGACCTTCCTCGAGGCTTGCTCAAGTATAGGAGGGTGAGACTGTCAGAATAAACACCGGTCAATTTTCTGTTCTGTTGAGACGCTGGTAGAGGTATTCCATTCTTTTTTTAGAGATATTCTTATACTTTCACCACGAATGAAGCGGTGATTACAAAGAGTTACAGTTCTTTACCAGTTCACAAAACTCCATTAAGAGTGTGTCACTCTTGGGGCCACTGTTTCTCATCCACAAAGAGGTACCCTCTGTCTCTTCCATGCCCAGTATGATTTCCAACATCAGAATGATTTCCTCCATTCTAAGTAAAGATGATATTTGGGAATGGAAATATACACCTCAGATGTTTGGCCAAGAAATTCCATTCTCAAAGAGCAGAGAGCAAAGGATGCTTATAGTCATCCACTTCCTTCTTTCTCTGTCCATATTTTCTCTCCTCTTTGGGTTTTGTCCCTTGTCCCTAAGTCAAAGACAGCTCTGAAAGCTTCCCTAGCAAGCTCTCTGTAGCACACACCATCAAATCCCCACTTTTAGCTACAGGGCCAGTGAGTAATTCTCAAAATTGTTCTTGGGCCAGCAGCATCAGTATAACCTGGGAACTTTTGATGATGCAAATACTTGGCCTCGCCCCAGACATCCAGGATTAGGCCCTCTGAAAGAAAAGCCCTATCAGACATGAGTTCAAGAGCCCTGTAGAAATTTCCATGCTTCCTTAGATTGAGAGCAGCAGCTCACAGGCACTAACTTTCCACTTGTACATACTACTTCCTGCTGCCAGCATCTTGGGCTTTCTCAAGTGGGCCTAACCCATAGCTGGGCTCAGACATTAGGTGTCCATCAGGGTAGACTGTGAGGGAGCTAGTGCTCTGAGGAGCAGCTTACTCAAATATCCAGTGAAACTATTCTGACACATATTCTGATTAATTGTAGAGATCCCCAATCAGAGGTGAGCCCTAGTTTATTCCATGGATACAGCCTGCTCATAGATACACTACAGGGACTCCCTCTTCTTCCCCATCTTATTTGCCCACCAGTGTTTTTTGGGATCATCTCCAAGAACACTACTTACTCCCACATCCTTGACCCAGGGTGTACTTCTGGAGAATCCATTGTAAGCAAGGCATTTGCTATGGATGAAAAGCAATGGTGACATTCTAAATGCTATTTATGGATTATCACATTGAATCCCACATTTACTCCATCAGTCAGAAAAGCTTGAACATCAAGGTGATGTTCTCCAAGCCCTCTATGGTGAAGTGAGAATCTTTCCCACTTTTTGAGCTAAGAAGAAACACATGCAGAGCCAATTTTTACTCTGGAACTTGAGTGGAGGAGGGGACAAATAGAAATGTACTATAATAAGAAAATGAGAAACTGAGACAATCTGACTTGGGAGCTCTCTCTGATTTGAACAGTGATCCTGTGGGTTTGATACAAATATCCAAAACAAAGATCTTCCCTTCTGGTCAAGGAGACAGAAAAGAAAGAATTAGACTTCCATGGTACAGGTTACTGAGCAGATTTCCTTTGCTCCTGTTGCTATTTTCTTCTAGAGTAAGTCCTCCTATTATGTCTTGCTGTAAATACAAATAAAACATTTCTCTAACATTTACCATGGAAAATTAAAGGAAAGGATTTTCCTTATAAAGGATACATAGTTTTAACTCAGAAAGCTGAAATCTGAAGATCACAGTTCAAAGCCAGTTGGAGAAGAAAATCTGTAAGACACTTATCTCCAATTAACCAGCAAAAAGCCAGATGTAAATGTGAGTGTATCAAGAGAAAGAGCTCCAGCCTGATCAAAGAAAGCCAAGTGAGACTTGGAAAAAATTATATTAAGTGAAGTAAGCCAGGTCCAAAGAAACATAGGTCCCATGGTTTCCCTTATTTGCAATACCTAGTATATGTCTAGGACAAGCAGGAAAGGTCAAAAGCTATGTACATGTGACCAGATAAGATGATATTGTGATATTTATAAGATGATTTCTTTATTGCTTTGTATGTCCCTCCACCACAGTATAACCCTTGTTTCTACTGTATTTGATGTTGGTATAATTTGGAGAGGGGAGGGGAAAAAACAAATTGTTTAAATAGGGATACAGGTGGACCCATTGCAACAATGAGATGTACAAGATGTTATGTCGAAAAATGAACTTTAGGGGCTGAGAAGGTGGCTCAGTGGTAGAGTGCTTGCCTTGCATGCATGAGGCCCTCAGGACCACATAAGCAGAAAAAGCCAGAAGTGGTGCTGAGGCTCAAGTGGTAGAGCGCTGGCCTACAGCTGAAGAGCTGGGGGACAGTGCCCAGGCCCAGAGTTCAGGCCTCACAACTGACAAAAAAAGAAAGAAAGAAGGAAAGAAAGAGAGAGAGAGAGAGACAGAGAGAAAGACAGAGACAGAGAGAAAGAGAAAGAGAGAGAGAAAGAAAGAGAGAAAGAGAAAGGAAGAAAGAAAGAGAGAAAGAGACAGAGAGAAAGACAGAGACAGAGAGAAAGACAGAGACAGAGAGAAAGAGAAAGAGAGAGAGAAAGAGAGAAAGAGAAAGAAAGAAAGAGACAGAGAGAAAGACAGAGACAGAGAAAGACAGAGACAGAGAGAAAGAGAGATAGAAAGAAAGAGAGAAAGGAAGAAAGAAAGAAAGGTGAATTTTACAACTTTGGCGAGTGGGGGGGGGAGGCTGTGTGAAGAGGGTGGGAGGGGAAAGGGTGGGGACCATAGCGGGGAGATGGGAAGGGATGGGAAGGGGAAACAAAGGAGGAGGCAACAATGCTTGATAAGAAATGTACTCAGGGGCTGGGAAGGTGGCTCAGTGGTAGAGTGCTTGTCTTGCATGCCTGAGGCCCTGGGTTCAATTCCTCAGCACCACATAAGCAAAAAGAAAAAAGCCGGAAGTGGCGCTGTGGCTCAAGTGGTAGAGCGCTAGCCTTGAGCTGAAGAGCTGAGGGACAGCACCCAGGCCGAGTTCAGGCCCCACGACAGGACCCCCACCCCTAAAAGAAAAGAAATGTACTCATTACCTTGCTCATGTAATTGTAACCTCTCTGTACGGTATTTTCACAATTAAAAAAAATAAGAATTAAAATTAAAATTAAAAAAAGATGATGTGAAGTGAAATATACTCCAAGAAAGGGACACAAGTGGTTTTTGTTCTTGATTGCTATTGTTTTTTTTAACATATTTGTAATGTACTATGCACTTATTTTTGTTTCTTTGATACGTTCCTCCCCCACAGTATAACCCCCGTTTTCACTGTATTTGATTCCAGTGCTCTGCATCTTGTATATACAGTTTTCTAATTTGGGGAGGAGAAGGGAAAAAACAAAATGCTTAAATAGGGATACAGGTTGACCCATTATAACAATGAGATGTACAAGACACTATGTTAAAAACAAACTTTACGACTTCAGGCATGGTGGGGAGAGAAGGGACAGTAGGGGAAATACAAAGGAGGGGGTAACAATGCTTGATAGGAAATGTACTCCTTACCTCATTCATATAACTGTAACCCCTCTGTGCAGTATCTTTACAATAAAATATATATTTAAAAAATAAATAAAAAACCCAAGTGATTTGCATTTCTTTTATGGCCAGATGTTAATCATTTCTTCCTGTGTCTGTTGGACATTCTTATTTCCTCTTTAGAGATGTCTCTCTTTAAGTCTTTAGCCTACTTATCAATAGGATGGTTGTTTCTTTGAGGATTTGTTATAGGGGGTTTAATTTTTTGAACTCTAAATATATTTTAGATATGAGGTCCTTGTCTCTTATATAGCTAGTGAAGATCTCCTAATCTGTGGGCTTTCTATTTATCTTGCTAGTTATATCCTTTGTCACGCAGAAGCTCTTGAGTATAATGCAATCCCATTTATTCAATCTTTTCTTTAATTTGTTGTGTCTCTGGGTCTTTCTTGGGAAAATATTTACCTATGCCAAGGAGCCCTAGTGTTTCTCCTATCCCTTACTGTAATATGAGTATAAGGTCCTGAATTCAAGCTCAGTATTGGCACAAAAGAGATACATAGTTAACAACTAATACCCACATATATAAATAATCATAAATAATGCATACTATTTTTGGAGACATACTATAGAAATATGTTAGCTGGGAGATTTTGTTTTTAAATCCATCAGCCAGAAATAACTTCTGTGTGTCATCAATTCAAATAATCAAACATTTGTGTGAACCACTTGCACAGCTGCTGGTCTTAATTAGGAATACTTCGAGATCATCAAGGAAGAATTAAATTTTATTCTTCAAGGCTAGTTTTTGTTATCAAGGATGCTTAACATGGTTTCCTTCACAGCATGTAATTTATCAAGAAAATCAGTTAGCTAGAACTATGCGTGCCACCATTTAAGCCAGGAAGGAAGAAAATTATCAAAGTGAGGGGAGGTGGAGAGAAGGAAGCCAATTCTATGATTAGATTTCCATGAATAGAATGGCCTTCTTGTGAAAGTTTTCATGAAAAAATTTCCCTAAAAGTTCACACTTCCAAATTTCAAACAGGAATCTTAAATTTGTACTTTGCCTTAGAAACTAATAATACTTATCGTTGATAGCAAGGGTATGTTGTGCTGTGCTGCCTCTGCAGCTCAAGGAAGACAAATCAAGTTAGTAGGGAGATGAGATATCTGTTTCCTTTCAAGCAATCTTGGTTATTTTAGAAGACAACTATAATCTGAAACAAGTACAGCATCAAGGCAGAAAACAGCTGGAGATTTTATGATGTTTTGTTTCAGGTAATTTTTATTTTAAAATTACATATATGATATACATATATAACATATAACGATTATATATAATATAATATAAAATATATAATCACAATATAACACATAATGTATACTTTTTATGTTTTTATTTTATTTTGTTGTAAAGGTGATGTATAGAGAGGTTATAGTTACATAGGTATTAAACATTGTAACCCTCTGCTTAAGGTCATTTTAGGTTTTTCAACTAAAATCCTGATTGGTGTCATTAGCACCAATCATGAATTTCCAAAAGCTGAAGATTCTGCTTTCGAGGGAAGAAATTCAGTTTTTCTTCTCACATGTGTGTATCTTGTCTTCTTGGCTTTGCTCTGGGAACGGGTGGGACATTTTGGCAGTATATTCCTAATACATTTTATTAAAAATCAAGAAGAGGAGAGAAATGATTTCAAGTGGTTTTGCATTGAAAAGTTATCTGACAATCCTAATTATAACTGGACAGATCACAATTGACAATGGCATCTTATTTAACCCACTGGAGTGCTTCTGAGTTTTGTTTGTCTCCAGCAAAAAAATATATATGTATACATATGTATATATATACATATATATACATGTATGTGTGTATATATACATATTTATACATGTATGTGTATATATATTGACTAGACACAGGTAACTTACCTCTGTAATCACAGCAACTTGAAAGATTTGGAAGATTCCAGTTTGAGACCAGCCTGAACAAAACAAAGTTCACAAGATCCCATCTCAACCAAAATTGAGAGATTTTCATCTCTCGATCTCACAGCTGTGCTCCATGGAGTGCACCTGTTATTCCAGCTATGTAGGAGAGCATAAATAGGGGAACTGAAGTCCAGGACAGTCTGAGCAAAAATCAAGACCCTATCTTGAAAGTAATCAGATAAAAAAGGAGCTAGTGATATGAGTCAAATGATAGAGCACCTATACAGCAAGCATGAAGCTCTCAGGTCAAAACCCCAGTAGTGGAAACAAAATGAAAAGAAAACCAATTTGAGAATTATTTTAAAGAAGATGGAAAAGGAATGAAGAAGTAGAAAAACCTTGATGGGGTTTTAAGTTTTATGTGTGTACACAGAAAGTTTTTTAAACATTTCAGAAAGAATGGAGACTATAAGTGTTATAGGACCCCTAATCCTTTAAAACTCACAGGATTGTTAAGGAGGACTTATCCACTCTTCTAGCACAAGAGGCAAGACTATGCAGAAAGAGATAGGGAGCTTGAAGAAGGATGTCCTTAACCTAAAGTAGAGGCTCAAGAAAGGTGTTTCACAAGACTGAGTAAGCAGCCAGATCTCCCAAGAATGAGGCCAAGTAGACAAATGAAAAAGGTGATTGGTTTTATGTGACTTCCAAAATTTAGGTTATTAAAAGGCAATGCACCTTCTACCTTGCTGTTGGGGACCATGAATAGAGCTCTGAGATGTGATATGAACATTCTTGTGGACCTGGCTGGAAGACAGTCCAAATCATTCCATGTGGAACAGCTCTAAAATAGAGAGAGAGGGAAAGAGAAAGAGAGAGACAGAGACAGAGAGACAGACAGAGACAGAGGCAGAGGTAGAGAGACAGAGATAACAGAGACACAGAGACACAGAGACAGAGACTGACAGAGAGACAGAAACAAAGAAACAGAGAAGAGCACTATCAATTCAGCCATCAGCTGTCCTTGTCTCCTGTACCTTCATTTGCTCACATTTTAGCCCCCAACTCACTACAACTACATGAGAAACCCTGAACCAGAAACCCCTTCCCAGGCTTTTCCAAGATCTAGAGGCACAGAAGATATGTGAGAGTATAAAGTGAATTATCTCCATAAACTGCTACATTTGTCAGCAATGCTGAGCAATAAATGATGCTGTGTGTGAAAATGTGGAGTGGAGGAATATGGAATACTTTGACTCAGTCTGTGCAGCTGGGTGCCAATGGCTCACACCTGTAATTGTAGCTAGTAAGGATTCTGAGATCTTAGGATCTCGGTCTGTAGCCATCCTAGGTAGGAAAGTCCATGGGAATCTTATGTCCAATTTAACCTCCAAAATGTCAGAAATGGAGCGATGGCTCAGTGATAAAGCTAAGAGAGAGTGATCAGGTCCTGAGTTCAAGCTCCTGGACTGGCGTGCATGCGTGCGCACACACACACACACACACACACACACACTGGTGCTGATAGAACTTTACTGTGGATACACATATATATGTTTCTATGCATATATGTGTATATGTATAAAGTCAGATCTGAGGTTATAACACCTACACTGTGAATACATAAATACACACAAAAGTATGGTAGATCATCTGCAATGTGACTAGTCCTTTGAAATAAGTCATAATATATATGTTATAATTTTCCTCTTTTTTCCATTCACATTATATGTGAGCATTTGTACAGACTAATAGAGAATGAGAGCTCAGTTCCTTTCAGCTTTGACTTGGGGTCTGACTCAGGTCCCCATGACCTTCAGTTCTGTATAACTGGGATTCATGGGACAAGATAGGTTTGTAATAGACCCCATAGCCAAGGGATATTCCTTCAGCCTTTCACTTGAGAAATTCCTTTGATGCAATAGCTGCCTCTGAGTTACTTTGAGGCTGTGCTTCTAAAGGATGTGAGTGTAATAAAATGTAAAGCCAGGGAGCAGCAAGAGCCAAGAGATAGAGCCACTTAATGAGAAAGTGAGCTTGTGTGCTGTGTTGACAGCAGCGCCCTCTTCCCACTCCCCTCCTCTCTTTCTCTGATGAAGTGGAGAGATAAAAGCCACAGTAGACCTCAGTTCTTGGAGGGCCCTCAACCTGACACCTAATTTCATCTGAGTGATGTGGAACACCTCTATCTGACCAGCATTTGCAGCTCCTAGTCACAGCAAGCTGGACCTGTTAATGTTGCCTCAGATCTACAATGTAGGGCTTACTATACAGCTGTGGAACTGAGGAAGAGTGATAACTAAAGTGTGTTTTGGGGAGGGATGCATGAATGTCACCAGTGGGTGCCTGATTCAAGATCTCAAGACTGTTGTATGCAACTTTGGCCTTTCCATCCCTTTCTACCTCTGTGCAGTAGCACACACATAATCAGCTCAGCTTATTGTAATCGTTATGACTCATGGGCCATCTGCTTCTGCAGATGTTCTGAATTATCTGCCATCTTTATTTGATTATTTATCTTATTTTTCTTAAGCAGAACTGAAGATCGTTGAATAATACAACAAGTATGAATCACAGAAGAAAAATGGCAGGTTTCTGCCACTGGGAAATCCAACCTGAGTGACTGGACTAGGAGCTGCTCATCTCTTTAAGCTTATTGAGAAGAACCTCCATGTAAGAAAGTGACGATGTGTAATAATATCTACAGTGCTGCTGGCAACTATGACAATGTGGTTCCTGGGCCATAGATTCCTACAAATCTGTGAGTCCAGGTTAAGAAAAAAGGAAGCCTAGATTGTCTCTTTGTTGCTTTGTATGTCCCTTCCCCACAGTATAACCCCTGTTTTCTCTATATTTGATGTCAGTATAACTTGTGGAGGAGATGGGGAAAAACCAGTTGTTTAGGGATACAGGTGGACCTGTTGCAACAATGAGAAGTACAAGTTGTCATGTCCAAAACGAGCTTTACAATGTCGGTGCGGGGGGGGGGAAGGGGGGGGAAGGAGAAGGATTGGGATTGGGAGGGAGGGGGGAGGCTGGGAAGGGATGTGAAGGGTAAACAAAGGAGGAGGCTGCAATGCTTGGTAAGAAATGTACGCATTATCCTGCCCATGTAATTGTAACCCCTCTGTACAGTATGTTCACAAATAAAATAAAATTAAAAAAAGAAAAGAAAAAGAAAAAAGGAAGCCATTGGAGACATTATTAATGTTCTTTAAGGTTGGTGCTGATGATGATTATTATTATTAAGCATAGCTTAATGATATTAATGCCAAAAATGAGAGAAATTCAATCCTGCTCTTAAAGGAAGACTAAAGCAGTTTATCCAGCAAGTCCTTATCCAGAAGGCTTCTCCCTACTTCTACGTATTGAATTTATTCAAATTTGGAGATACATGTCTTTTAGAGGTGGGCAACTGGTCCTAGTTTTTTTTTCAAAGAGAGAGACCCAAATCCAAACATTTCCCTGTTTTAAAATCTTACCTAATTGCAATAAAATAGCAAGAAGACTTATCACATAGCTCTTCCTCTCCTGTTATTTTTCAGTTTTATTTTCCCCAGGGTATCGTAGTTGTAGTTCAGACAAAAACCCAAAGACACAGGAGTCTGCTTTCTCACCAGGATATTTTCAGATTAATATTTAACTTAAAATTTAAGAAGTCTGGGAAATAAGGATGATGTTAGACTTAGTGTCACCCATCCAAAAAAATCAAACTGCTTAAGAGAAGGGCTGAAATGAAGTCTATAGGACTGCTACGTGTTGAGATGATTCTGTGCTGCTCAGAAAGGAGGATGCTGTAAGCAGTACCTGCTGTAGCAGGTGATGCTGGTATGTCTGGAGGGCTGTGGAGAAAGGCAGCTCTGGCATTAAAACTGTAGCCAATGAGAGGAAGTTATCAGCTTGATTCTTGTCCATGCGCTTTTATGAGGGATAATGACCCATATTAGTGTCACCATCATGCACTCGCCACCCCCAACCCTGAAGCATCTGTGAACCCTAGTTTCATTCACCATGAATGATAAGTACAAGGAAAATGACTAAAATGGACTCCGATTCAATATTTCACACTGGCTTTGATTCAAACACTAGCAGAGAAAAACAGCCATAAGTCAGATACTGCAATTAAGCCACAATTAAATTGTGATATTACAGATGAGAGCTGGATGAGATTTACCCAAAGAAGAAGACATGTGGGTTAATTTCAGAAAGCGGCAGAAGTGACAGCAAAGATCAGCCATTATCTGGGTGTTGTGGATAATTATCATTTACTGGTGATTTGTGCCTGTCTATAAACACACTCGTGGAGTTCACTGCTGCAATGTGGTAGATGAAGTCCTGGGAATTGATTACTCCCAAGGGCAGTCAGGCTGCATCCTCTGAGACAAATTCTATAACTCACACTTGCCACAACATTAGCTTAAGTGCAGTGATTTGATCAGAGAAGCTATCTTTCTGATCATCCTAAAATGTAATTGTAGATGTCAGAATCCAGGAATCCTTTTTTTCCCCAAAGAATCCTGCTGTTTCAGGATCCTGCCCTTGTATAGTGAGACCATCTAAGAATCTAGACCTTAATCTAGAAGGTGTATATCATGGACCAGGTCCCCTCCAGAAGCAAACCCTGAGATAGGGATTTGGATAGAGTATTCCATTTGAAAATGGTCCTAGGGGCACAGAGAAGGGGTGAGGAAAGAGGGAAGGAGAAAAGGCAGCAGCAGCAGCAACAACAACAGCAGCAGCTGCAACAGCAACAGCAGCAGCAGCAGCAGCAGCAGCTGGTTGTGAATGGCGGCATTTGGCTCAGTGTCCAGGTACAAAGATATTAAAGGACAGAAGTGATCTCATTGAGGGACAAAGAATCTTAGGTGTGTTTAGCCATCAGCTCCAATCCTCATATCAGTGCCTTTAGCATTGATATCTACAGCACATGCCCATCCACAGAGGATGCCCTTTGCTGGCATGAAGAAAGGGAGGATAAGCATGACTTTAGTAATCACTCTGCCTCAGCTCCACAGCTATATAGTAACCCCTGCGCTCTAGGTCTGTCTGAGGCAACACTAACAGTTCTACTTTCCTTTTTCCAAATATTTTCTTGGCATCAGGAAAGCAGAAAACTATAATCAAAGACAGATTTGAAGCTTTTAATGGGATTTCCCTGTACTGGAAAAAGAAAAAAAAGGAATCTAAACCAAAATGATGGCATCCAGGGTGGTTAAATATCCATTTACATTATTCAAGTCTGAAATCAGTTGCAGAAGCAGAAGGTGCAGAGTGTGGGCAGGAGAGGATCTCTGGGCCTGAGCGGACCCTCCAGCTGCACAGAGGCCTTTAGGGGGAAAGATGATCTAACCCAGGGAAGGGAGTTCTCCACATGGGTTGACCTGGCTCAGGCATAATTAATTGAAAGTCAGTGGTTGGAGAGGAAGCAGCTTTTGAGAGACAAGATATGTGCCAGGAGCAATCTAAGAAGCTGTTCATAAAAACAATGATGATAGACATGGATCTTTTCCCTTAAAAAAGCTAATCTTTCAAAATTATTGTATTTTGAGGAGTCATTCATGATACAAGCAAGTTACACTGTAAAAATTTCATGAGTATAAGCTGGGCACCAGTGGCTCACACCTACAATCCTAGCTACTTTGGAGGATGAGAACTGAGGATTGAGTTTCAAAGCCAGCCTGGGCAGAAAAGGCTGTGAGACTCTCATCTCCAATTAACTATCAAAAAAAAAAAAAACAACCAACCATCCAGAAGTGGAGCTGTGACTCAAATGGTAGAACATTAGCTTGGGCAAAAAAGCTCAGAAACAGCAACCAGGCCCTGAGTTCAAGCCTCAGGACTAGCACACACACACAGAAAAAGTTTCACAAGTATGTACAGTGCACTTTGAACAAGTTCCCCCTCCTTAAAACCCCTAAACCCTTACACTCCTGTTCCCATTTTCAAACAGTGTTTGTGGGTTTCACTAGGCTATCTGCATGTATTATACATATCCTTCAAACCTCTTTACTATCTGGTGCCATTTCCTACCCTCTTCCTTCTCTTGTTGGTTCCCCTATAGCCCCCTTTCACATTCAATCCAACTTTCATTATTATTATCATCATATTAAACCTAGACTCCATATATCATTGAAAACATGTAATATGTGTCCTTTTGAGTTTAGTTTATTTCATTCAGTATAATGAGCAGAGCAGATGATCTCTGTAAGAGCTATTTATTAGAAGGGCTGTCATGTACCAAGGTGCATCCCTAGGCTCTGAGCATGAGCACAGGGCAAGGCAAGCACAGATCTGGAAGTGTTACAGTGATATGGCATAAAAGGGTCCATAATTCCCAGGGCTTCCTGACAAGGAAAGAAACTTTGATGTTTTTGAAGTTCCTCATCTGTTCTTGCTGCCAACCAGTATAGGTATTTTAGACTTGGGTGTATGTAACAGTCTGTTCTTTACTATGTTTTTCTCTTTGTTTCATGGAGGATGCTGGAGGTAGGGAAAATGAATAAAAAGAGTAAGGAGAAACTTCCTTTCAGTTAGGCTAGGTATTTCACTTAAAGGGAAGGACTGGTAGAGGAAAAACAAAGGAGGAGGTAACAATGCTCAATAGGAAATATACTCATTACCTTATTCATGTAACTGTAACCCCTCTGTACAGTATTTTACAATAAAAATATATACAAAAAAAGAAATGGTACATTGGCAGAGCACTGAGAATGAGCATTGTTTTATGTATGAATAAACCCTCTGTTGGGCCATGTTTTATTATGATATTATGTAGTGGATTCCATGAGTCCCTTTTGAATTCTGACAGGTATGCTTAGATCATGATCTCAACAGTATTCTTCCAAATGGCACACATATTTTGTAAAAGAACTTGAAATGCAAATACTGTGTTCTGTAAAAATTACATATTTCAAAAGACAAAAGTCACAAAAAGTTTAAAAAATAGAAATGGTATTAGTGTTTTGCACTCCTTCAGTCTTCCAGAGGAATAAGAGTGTTTTTTTTTATCACATTCTATAACATATCTATTATGGAAGAACAAATTGGAGAATGTTATGACTACCTTGAAGCAAGCTTGCCCCAACAATGGCTTGGTTGTTGGTGTTTGGGTTCACTGGGGGTCTGTTCAAATTCACCCTGTGAAGGTTGTTTGTAAAGGACTGAGGGTCTCTTCTAGGTCAGATTTCAGAGAGTTCTGGCAAGGCCACTTGGATGGAAAATGAATGAGAAGTGGTGTCTCATCTCTTCATCTGGCAAAGTGACAGATTAAAGCCATTGTATTATATTCTGCAGCCTTTGAAGCCAACAACTCTGCCTGGGAGTTATGTGGGTAACAATGCAAGTGACAGCGAAGTTCAGAAGACACAACCCACTGATGCAGGCCTAAGTCTAGGGAAGAAATTTGGCCCAACCACTTCAGATGTTACTGGTCTATGGCCAACTCAGTTTTCAGTAGCATGGGGAGAAGTGGACTGAGGACAAGGGAGATATTAAAGGGAATCTGGAATTGCATGGGGCAGAGGACAAGGAAGAAGAGAGCTGTAAAGCTGGGAGGGAATAAGATCTTCTAGGCCTCACTTTGGGGGATCTGTTGCAAGAGATCTGTTTACCAAGCTGGAAATATTCATCCTCAAATATCTTACTATAATGACTCCTTGTAACATGGATTAAGACCACTTGGTGATAATGAACATCTCTTGTCGTGGGTTCTTTCACTTCTTGTGACCCAGCTTTGAGAATAACCTCTGCTATAAGGCTAGTAACATAGGAATACTCTTCATTAAAAAAAATCTATGGAGACCCTAAGCATTTTTTTGAGTTTTCTACAATTAGTGGCTTAAGGCTATTGTTAGGTAGATATAGTTTTATGGTCAGGCTGGGACCTTGTTGTTATATTAACAGTTTAGAAAAGTTGACATATGTCCAAGGACAGATTTAAACTGTTCTCCCTGGGTACCAAATACCCAGAAGACTCTGAATCTATTCTTCTGGAAACTAATTGTCTCATCTAAATAAACAGATTCTGCTATATATTTGATATCTTCATTGACCTTTTCCTTTACTTCAGGGCTTCTTGTAAATTGACTGAACCCAACAGGGAAATGAAGGCAATTTGTTCCTCGGATCTCACCAGCCAAGGACATTTATCAAGTTTGCTTAAAGTTACTGCCCCTTAGCAACCAGTCAACAGTATCCTGAAATCAAGCTAAAATTGTACTAATCAAATTTAGCACTTTTGTGGACTTATTTTGATGGCTATAATCTTTCTGGTCTACAATGTGTGCTTCTGCTGCGTGCCTCTGCTCTTACTCCATCGCTGTCGTGTCTGAGTTGGGATGTAAATACAAGCAGCAGCTAGACATTCATGTCTGCATACAGCCCAGCATACTAGGCTCTCATTTAATCAATCTCTGTTGGCAAGCTCAAGACTTCAACTCAGGACTCCGAGTCTTCTCATTTATGATCTTGTTAACCTGAGACTTCCCATTACACCTCCTTCCTTCCCTTTTTCTTTTTTTTATTGTGAAAATACTGTACAGAGGGATTACAATTACATGGGCAAGGTAATGAGTACATTTATTATCAAGCATTGTTGCCTCCTCCTTTGTTTCCCCTTCCAATCCCTTCCCATCTTTCCCCCTCCTTCCCTTTTTCTACCCTTGGAGGAGATGTTGCCAGTATCCAGCTCATGTTCTCTCATATTCTTGCATATTGATGGCACCATGCTATGAACTTATGACCAGGGAAACAATCTCAGCCTGTGTTCTGGGAAAGCCAAGAGTAAGAGGAGGTTAAGGCTTTTGAGAAGATTCAGTCTGTGCTCAATGGGAGCTGAGGACCTTAGATGATTCTGACTCACCCTGATTTTACCCATCCTTTCAGAGGTCACTCCTGGACAAAGACCCTTGCTCCCTATAAGGTAACAGGCCCATTAACACACATCCTATTGGCTGGCATCCCATCCCCGCCCTGTCACTTTTCCTCATTTCTCATTTGAATGTTTGTCTCCAAGGGAATCAACCGAAAAACAACAACACAAAAAATGAAGTTGTCTCAGACAGCACCACCCTGCCCTGGCTCCTGTCTTGGGCCCAACCCAGATGCTCTGGTCCTCCTCTAGCCCTCACGTTCCCTCAAAGTCTAGCAATCACACTGCTAGACTTTGGGCTCCATTTTGTTCCTTAAACCCAGTTGTCCCAGCCTACCAAGTAATGACAGAGACTCACTGTCAAGTACCTGGAATTTTAGCCTCCCCCCTCCCCTGCATTTTCAGGACCACTTGACCCCATCCTGTGAGCCAGTGTGACATGAACCTGCAGTGTTGTGGTTCAGGGAACACTCAGCTCCCCCATTGATTTCCTACTTTCTTTCAGAGAAACAATCTCTAAGACAACTTGTTTTTAATTCTTCATAATAATCAATAAAGGTAGATCCTTATTTAGGGATCCTTGAGGTCCTGTTGGCTCCACTGTTTATTCTTAAAATGATTTGTAATAGGCATAGTAACACCCTTCCTTAAAAAATAAAATAAAATGTCCTTGCCAAATATTCTAGTCTTCTATTTACTGCTCAGCATCTCATTTTAATTTTAATAGGCTATGTTGCTTCATACAAAACTCCATCCAAATCCAAACTAAACACCACTCAAGGTTTTAATTTGGTCTTCTCAGGCCTGAACAAAGTTCGTAGTCACCCCTAGCTGGGTGGAACATGAATTCTGTCCCCAGACACCACTCCTTAGCAAATAATTTATTTCAGGTTGCTTTAAACACAGGATTCCTTCACAGAGAAATTTGTTTTATGAGACTTTTGGCAAAGAAAGGAAAAAATGTCTCCTTGAAAGATGGCAAGTGTTTGCCCTTGGGTATTCTGACCTTGTACTTCTAACTCTTCATCCTCCTCCTGCATACCCCTTGTGTAGAAGAAGGAAAACATAACTCTAGATTCCTACATCCAGCCCTCCTATCTTGCAATCAGATCAGGGCATCAGAACATAACTTCCTTTGCAACCACCACTGTCCTCACGCTCAGCTTACACAGGGAGGATTATAGCAACCATACTTTTTTTTTATTGGTATTGTGTTCATCCACTTACTCTTGTTTTTGCTTTCATCTATTTGTTATTGCTTTCACTCATTTACTCGTGCTAACTTATATGAGGGATAATACTGAGAGCTATTTCTTTTGCCAGTAGGGCTTCTCATTTGTTCAGCCTAGCTTGCTCAGCTAGTGCTCTACCACTTGAGCCACACCTCCAGCCTGACTTTTTACTGGTTTCTTTGGGAGAGTTGAAGGCATTTTTGCCCATGCTTACCTAGAATCCAAGATCCTCTGAATCCTTAGCCCCTCAGTAGTTAGTATGATAAATCAGGGCCTGAAAAAAAATCATTCAATAGCCTATTGAAAAGTGTCTAGCATCTCCTATGCCATAAATACCTCGAGGCCTGCAAGATTATCCTTTAAGAGGGCTGGCAAGCTCCTTGGTACAAAAGTTTAGTTGGCCAGGGTTCAGACCTAGAATGATTACAGGGATAAAGGACAACCCAATCAGTGAATAACTGGATCAACCAAACAATGGAATGAAGAAGAGAGCATTGCATGAACCCATGATTGCTCTACATGATTGGACTAAATACTTACCAATTGAACTTTTTGTACCAAGGGGTGGGAATTTGGAGTGAGGGAATTGAACACGTTTAAATTTTCATAGTGCTTCTTTCCTATCAGTAGTGATCTTCCTTCAGTTGTACATCTTTGAGTTTGGAGACACCACAAGTAATGTTGGTATCAGCTTCAAGTTCTCTTGCACTACCCAGTCATAGTGTAAGAACTGTCACCCCACTTAAGCATTGGGTATGGCTATAATTTAACTTTTCCACTTCTCATATTATTGACAACTATAGCCGCTCAGAGGGTATGCGGAAGGTGTAGGAGTGATTGGGGGTATGGGAGAAAAGTACTAAATCTAGAAAAGCATCCATGGAAGAAACTGTATTTGTTGAAGCCAGCACAAAGCAGTGGTAAGTAGGTCAGCAATTAAAATTCAGTGTGTAGTCTCAGAGGGGCATAAGAACTATACAGTTTTCTGTGGGCATGGAGCACTGAAGCACATAAGCCTTTGCACAATGACGCTTGGTAATTTTACACTTGTTTGATGAGAATGAGCACCAAATGAATTAATAGGCAACCTTTCTTATTCTGTCTCAATTCGACCTCAACTTGTTGCTGATTTGACTTTGCAATTTAGAATAGACCTTCAAAAACAGGATTTTGCACTAATTGGATTTGATTTCAAAATTCTTTAGATTTAGATATTTATTCAAAATCTAATTCTTTAGATTTAAAGAATTCTTTAGCTTTGAAGAATTAGATTTTAGTTTAAATAATATCCTTTTAAAAATTGTTTTATTTTATTGTAAAGGTGCTGTACAGAGGGGTTACAGTGACATGAGTAAGGTAATGAGTACATTTCTTGTCGAATATTGTTGTTCACTCCTTTGTTGTTCTCCCATTATCCCTTCCCTCCCTCTGCCCTCCCCCACCCCGAAGTTGTAAAGTTTCCAACATAGAGTCTTGTGAGTATAATTGTTGCAATGGGTCATTCTGTGTCCTTCTTTCAGCATTTTGTTATTCCCCTTCCCTTCCCCAAAGCAGATAAATGTATATACAAGACACAGGGTACCAGAATCAAAGACAGTGATTGCCAGGGATAAATGAATGGAAAAAGGAAAATGAAATAAAATAAGAAGAAAGAACTAGATACAGTACATTGGCAACAACAAGGCCAGCAACAAAAAAGAAAAAGACCTGTTGTTTCCATGTCTTAGAGTTCATTTCAATTAGCCTAATTTTGTATTGTCATATGTACATAGCTATTGAGCAATTATGATTCTCTGCCAGAACTATCCTACACATATACTAATTATTATAAATGAAGGAAAACATAGAGCCTATAGGCTCTTTGGGTTTGGCTTACTTCATTTAATATGAGTTTTTCCAAGTCTTTCCATTTCCTATGAAAGCAATGATGCCATTCTTTCTGACAGAAGCATAAAATTCCATTGTGTATACATACCACATTTTCTTGATCCATTCATCTATTGAGGGGCATCTGGGTTGATTCCATATCTTAGCTATGATAAATAACCCTGCACCAGAATCAACTGCAAATGGATAAAAAAAAACTCAAAGTAAAAGCAAAGACCCTGAAAATATCACAGGAAGGGATAGGGACTATGCTAAGGCTCCTTGGCACAGGTCAAAACTTCCTAAATAAAGATACAGAAACACAGCAAATCAAAGAAAGACTGGATAAAGGGGACTGCATGAAACTGCAGAGCTTCTGCATGGCAAAGGACATAGCTAGCAAGATAAATAGAAAGCACACAGATTGGGAGAAGATCTTTACTAGCTATTCAACAGACAAGGTCTCATATCAAAAATATACCTAGAGCTCAAAAATTTAACCCCCAGTAACAAATCCCCAAAGAAACAACCACCCCATTAATAGGTGGGCTAAAGAATTAAAAGGAGACTTCTCTGGAGGGGAAATTAGAATGGCCAACAGACACATGAAGAAATGCTCAACATGGCTGGCCATAAAAGAAATGCAAATCAAAACCACATTGAGATTCCACCTCACCCCAGAAAAATAATAACAGATGCTGGTAGGGATGCAGCCAAAAGGGAATACTACCACACTGTTGGTGGGAATGTAAGCTGGTTCAACCACTCTGGAAAGCAGTATGGAGGTACCTCAGAAGACTAAATATAGAACTTCCCTATGATCCAGCAATCCCATTCCTGGCATTTATCCAAATGATCACAATCTAGGCCACACTAAAGCTACTAGCACAACTATCTTCATTGCAACATTATTTACCATATCTAAATAATACCTTTAGACTAAATTATAACTATCTTTATAATAAAATGTGATTTTTAATAATGCTGTTAGAAAAGATAATTAAAATTTTAATACTCAAAAAATTTAAAACAATGTAAGGATCAACAAAAATAATTACCCAGAAAGTGAAAAGCTCCCATCAACTCCATTGTTAATATTAACACCTCTGTTAATATGAATTTCTTGCACCTGTGTGTTACATACTGATTACAATTGATAAGGCAATATTGATGGTTAGTATCAACTCCAGCCAACCACTTACATTTGGGTTCACACTTTGTGTTGTTCTATGGGTCTTAGAAAATGCATCATGGCATGTGTCACCCATGACACTATTTTGAGTAGGCTCTTCACTGCCTAAAATCTCTTGTACTTCATGTGTTTACCTTACCAACCTTCTCTTCAAACTCACAGAAAGTTTAACTTCTTAGGAAATTTTCTTTTTTCCTTGTTCATTTTTTTCTTGTTGTTTTTTAGTTATTTTTTAAATAGGACCTAAGCTGGGGCCTTAATCCTCCTGCTTGAGTAGTTGCAACCACAGATATGACCACCCTGACAAGCTTATTGGCTGAGATGGGGTTTTGATATTTTGCCTGGACTGGCCTCTAACCATGATTCTTGTGGATTTGTTTTTGTGGTACATTCAGGGCACTTTACTAGGCAGATGCTTATGCAAGTTGAGCCACACCTCCAATATTTCTCTTTTTTTTTCCACCTCTAATATTTCTTGCTCTGCTTTTTCACCCTCATTTTTATTAGTATATATAAATTGCACAAAAATAGATTTCCTTATGTTATTTTCATTAATAAATGTAATATAATCTGGATATATTTGATTTTTTTGCCGGTCATGGGGCCTGAACTTTGGGCCTGGGTGCTGTCCCTCAGCTCTTCAGCTCAAGGCTAGCGCCCTACCACTTGAGCCACAGCACCACTTGCAGTTTTTTCTGCTTATGTGATGCATGCAAGGCCACTCTACCACTGAGCCAACTTCCCAGCACTCTGGATATATTTGAGATAATGTATTAGCTACTGTTTTTTAGGGATGTTGCTGGAAATCTACCTGTTTTCTGTTTTGAGTTGTGTGTGTGTGTGTGTATGTGTGTGTGTTCCTAGAGAGTAAACCCAAAGCCTTATGCATGCCAGGCAGAGGGAGTTAAATTTAATATTTGAAATTGTATTCCATTTTTCTGAACTGAGTTTAACTCATTATTCCCTTATTCTTTTAAAACTTAGGCTTCACTTCTGATTTAATTTTATTCTCAGTGGGTATAATACATAGTCGATTACTTAACTCTCTTCTTTCAAGACTTTCAACATTTTCCCTATTGTCTTCTTGTTTGGATGGTTTCTGCAATTAAACCTGATATACTTACAGTTGTTACTGCATTATTTGTGTTGTTTTGAGAGCCAGTGCCCTGCCTTGAAATACAAACCTGTACATCACAGCAGGCCAATTCAATACATCCAGGCTCTACCTTGGGCAAGGAGCCTGCTCAGGTCTCCATACTTCTTTTTCTTATGGCTCAACCTGTCATTGCATTTGGTTTTCCCTCTTAGAGCCCTGAGACCCTCATCTAACTCCACAGTCACTATACGCCCTAATATTTAAGTCTTTTCCTTTCTGTTTGGGTCCCTTGGCTGTAATCCTTCAACTCAATTCAACCTGAGGTAGCCTGATCTTCTGGATGTGGTTTAGGCCTTTAACTGTAACCTCTAAAGGAAGGACTGTCCCTGAAGCCTGGCCTTATTTTCCTTGGTATCTGTTTGAGCTGCATGAAGTATGGAGTTTATGACAGAAGGAGGCCACTGAGGTTTATTCTGAAGCCACCAGAGGAGACATGAATGAAGGCAGGAAGCCCTCTTGAGTGTATTTTGGTTTCTTTTCCTAGAGAGAGTTCTCCAAAGAAACAGAACCAATTTTTACAGAAGACCAAGAGACAGAAAGAAAAGAGACTAAGTTTCATCATCCTACCACTTTCTGTTCCATCCAGGCCCCCATCCAATGATGGAACCACCCAAGATCAGAGTGATTCTTCCCTCCTGAGGCTATTGATCCATGCTCCAACCCATTTTGCAGAGATCCTCACAGACACACTCACAATTATGCTTTACTCTTTCTCTAGGAATCCCTCAATCCAGTGACAGTGATTTCACATGCCTTATTCCCACCTTTGTTTCTATTTTCAAATTCCTTAAGGAGATAAGCATTTTTAATTTAATTCAATTTAATTCACATAATTGTTCAAAGGAGTTGCCTTTCAACAGAGCAGTTTATGAATACAGTACCTCTTGATCAATGTCACCCCTTTTACATTCTCACCTACTCCTCCCATCCTCTCCCTTCCCTCACTTTTCTTAATTTTAAGTTATGCAGAATTTTCCTGCCATTTAACAAAGCAGTTTATGTGTACAATGCATCTTGATCTGGGTCATCCCTTCAACATCTTCACCCCGCCTTCTACCCACCCCTTCTCTTATTTTTCTCAGTTCTGTGGCATAGACAAGCACTCTTGTCTGCATTCTACTCATTTCCCACATTCATTCTTCTACCCCTCTCCTCCTGCATCCTTCCCCCTTCAGAAGTAGCCATTTCCTAGTACTCATTTTGTTAGGCTTTGCCTTAGTCTTTTTCTTTTTTTCAGGTAAAGGGTAGGCTTATTCAGCAGACCTGCTGGGACCAGGCAAGGTTGGCCCTCCACATGGCTGGGAAAGGCCTGGGAAAGAGAGAGAGCTGGGAAAGAGAGAGGAAAGAGAGAGAGGAAAGAGAGAGAAAAGAGCTAGAAAAGAGCAGAGAGCTAGAAAAGAGCAGCGAGAGAGAAGAGAGAGAAGAGAGAAAGAGCAAACAGAGCAGGGAGAGCTAGAAAAGAACAGAGCAGAGAGAGAGGAGAGAAGAGAGAGAGCAGAGAGAGCAGGAAGAGCTAGAAAAGAACAGAGCAGAGAGAGAGAAGAGAGAGAGCAGACAGAGCAGGGAGAGCTAGAAAAGGACAGAGAGAGTGCCTTAGTCTTTCAATAGAATCTATGGAGAACACAAAGAGATAGGTATTTTTGATAGGTCAGTTCTTATGTCAAGAATTCAGGCAAGAATTCTCTATTATTTGCTGAGGGAGTGGTCTTAGGAGAAGGGACAGGAGAAAAATGAGACAGGGCAGCAAAATGAATCAAATAAAGATGAGGTATTGGCTGGGATTTGGTCTCAGCCTAATCCCTTGGGGAGCCAAACACTGGCGACAACTCTGAGTTCAAAGTCTAAAGAACCTGCGATGTGATGTCCAAGGACAGCAGCAACAGAAACACACACCCAATTAGGAAGGAAGACCATCCCAGTACAGTGTTGTCCCACCCCAAGGGAAGGGGACCAGCCCTTTGTATTCCTGTACCAGACAGGAATTTCAGAACACAGGGAAACCACTGGCCAAAAGCAATTTCTCTGAAACAGTAGGGAGCTATATGCTACTAACTATACATGTAGCAATTAGAGGATAGGTCCTTTATCCTGGTAAAAGGACCTTGATTAACAAAGGATCAGGTTTAAACTAGTGTTAGGAGAATCACATCTTCTTGGTTTCTCTGTCATGGCTTGTGGCATCCTAAATAACAGGTGGAATTCTGTAAAGAACGGAATACCAGTGGGAATAAACATGGGGCTTACAAATCTGAGATATGCAGGCTGTGATAGACCATAAATATATCTCTGATTGTTTGAGTATAAGATGTTTCCAACAGGCTCTGTGTTGAATGTTTGATTTGGACTGGTGGTACAATTTGGGAAGATCATGATGTCTTCTTGACAGATAGGAAATAGACAGTAAGGAAGGAACTGAGGACCAAGTATAACCTTCAAAGCACTTCCCCAGTAAACTATTTCTTCTAGCTAAGCATCACCTCCTGAAGTTTCCAGAAAGAATGACATTGCCCCATTCATAAAGAAATAGAAAGACTTGGGAAAAATGACATTAAGTGAAGTAAGCCAGGCCCAAAGAAACATAGGTCCCATGGTTTCCCTCATTTGTAATCATTAGTATAGGTCTAGGATAGTCCTAGCAGAGGATCACAATAGCTCAATATCTTTGTATATATGACCACATAAAATGATGCTAATTGAAATGAACTCCAAGATATGGAAGCAAGAGGGTTTTTTTTGGGGGGGTGCTGTTGTTTTAATATACTATATGGAGTTATTTCTTTTTTCTTTCTTTCTTTTTCTTTCTTCTTTTCCTTTGGTTTAAGCCCTGATATCACTGCTTTTGATTTTTGTATCCTGTGTCTTGTATATGTGTTTATCTGATTTGGGGAAGGGAAGGGGAATAACAAAATGGTGACACAAAGGACATAGGGTGAACCAGTGCAACAGCAATATTCACAAGACACTATGTTGGAGGGGAATGTGGGGGGGGGAATTGGGTGAAAAATGAGGGAGGGGGTAACAATGTTCAAAAGAAATGTACTCATTGCCTTACTTATGTAACTATAACTCCTCTGTACCACACCTTTATAATAAAATTTTTAAAATTAAAATTTAAAAAATCCTCTCTAAGAAAATGCTGAATGTTATGACAGCCAAAAAAAATCAGGGCTATTTGTAAATAGCAAGGGTTGAGGGTCAGCTAAGACTTCCTTGGGTTTATTGGGAGGAGAACAGAAGCAAAAGTAAGGGAAGTCAGACTGAACAGGGTCAGAGGCTTACTTGTTTGGAAAGCACTTAATATTTGTGACACAATCCATTAGAGTGACCTGTGTAGTTGTTGGAAATATAACTATGTTTAAATTAATTTCCTGTCTGCATTGGTTAAATATTGTCATGTAGGATGGAGAATTAAGTTCATAGTGAGTGATAGATCTTCTGGTTAGATTTTTGTTTTTGGGGTTGGGGTGTTTTTTATGATGGAGGGTTGCCAGTTCTGGGGCTTGAACTCAGGGCCTGGGCACTGTCCCTGAGCTTCTTTTGCCCAAGGCTATCATTTTACCACTTGAGCCACAACATCACTTTCAGCTTTTTCTGATTAGTTGATTGGAGTTAAGAGTCTCACAGCTTTCCTGCCCATCTGGCTTTGAACTGTGATCCTCAGATCTCAGTCCCCTGAGTAGCTAGGATTACATGCATGAGCCACCAGCACCCAGCTTCTGATTAGTGTTGACAGGAAGAAGCAGGCATTGAATGCAAAGTCCAATTGTAAGATGCATCCCAACTTTAGAAACTTGGAAAAGAATGGAAAGAGAGAAACAAGGGCGTGGATCGGCATCTGGGAAATGCAATCATTTCTTTCTCATGGGCAGGCTCAACAATGCTCTATTTAAAGTTTTATTCTTTCCCAATACTCCAAGGTAAAGAACGTCTGACTTGTTTTTTCCTCACCTGAGGGTCAGAGGAAGGATCCTCATGGCAGGATCGTTTTCCAAGGCTATTCACATCCAGGATTTTGTCTGATGAGATGAAGACAATGGCCATTTTTTATGTCTGAACTCCAGGCAGGCGTCAGGAAGCTGGATTGAGGAAAAGATGCTGTGGAGTCATGAGGGCCTGTCCTGACAGCAGTGTCTCTCTGGGCCCTTGGCTTTTCAGGAAAATACATTGCTCAGCCTGGGCGTCTGTATGTCCAGGAAAAGTCCTGGTTCCAATGTTTGAAGACAGGGCTGTGGGTTTACATCTCTAGGACAATTCAGACTTGCAGCCTTCATCATGGATGTGTATTTCCTTAGAAACCCCAGAGGGTCAAATATTTATAGCCCATAGAAGTAGCTGCATGCATCTAGAAGATTATAGACTCCCTTAGGAAAGTTGGAAAGCAGAAGTTTCCTAAAGACAACCCTGAGGCCAATCTGAACTGCAGCAATATGTGTGGATAGACATTATGTCTAACATCTGTCTACTAGTCAATGCCAGGTAAAATTGGTAGCTCTCTGGGCTCTGGTGCTGACTTGATTAAAGGGTTTGGCCTCATTGGTGAATGCACAGCAGATACCAGAGACAGTGGCACTGTGGGGAAACAGATAAACAGGACCTTCAGAGAAGAATCATTTGCAAAGGAGGAGGCAACAATGCATGATAGGAAATGTACTCATTACCTTGCTCATGTAACTGTAACCTCTCTCTACAGTATTTTTACAACTAAAAATGTATTAAAAAAGAATCATTTGCACAGAGCTAATTCATTTTTTGATGTGCTGGATGTTCCCAAAGAAGATAAGGTTTAAATCTTGTATGAACAATGAATAATTGCAACAAAAACTGTTCATTTGCTATGTGTTCTGATCAACCACTATATACACAAAAATCAATCTTTAATTATTTGTGTGAACCTATAGGAATACAACCCCAAGTTTTTCTCCTAATTTTTCCTTCCTTCCTTCCTTCCTCCTTTCTTTCTTTCTTTCTTTCTTTCTTTCTTTCTTTCTTTCTTTCTATCTCTTTCTTTCTCTTTCTCTTTCTTTCTTTCCTTCTTTCTTTTTTCCTCTTCCCTCCCTCTCTTTGTTCTTCTTCCTTCCTTCCTTTTTCCCTTGCTTCTTTCTTCTTTCCATCCTTCCTTCTCTTCTTTCTTCATCTTTCCTACTTTCTTTCTTTCTATCTCTTTCTTTCTTTCCTTCTTTCTTTTTTCCTCTTCCCTCCCTCTCTTTGTTCTTCTTCCTTCCTTCCTTTTTCCCTTGCTTCTTTCTTCTTTCCATCCTTCCTTCCTTCTCTTCTTTCTTCATCTTTTCTTCTTTCTTTCTTTCATCAACCATTTGAATCATACCGCCAATCTAGCTTTGGGCTGGCTATTTTAGAACTGGAATCTCATAAATTTTTCTGTACTGGCTGTCTTGAAATCATGATCCTCCATATCTCAGCCTCCTGAGTAGCTAGGATTACAGGCACGAGCCGCAAATGCCTGACATTATGCCAAGATTTTTCTGTAGCAAGTTCACCTTGTATGTGATGGTACACTGAGGGAAATTTCTGAAGTTTAGAAGTGTACCCACTAAAAAGTAGCAGAACTAAAATGCATTTGCTTATTCATAATTTTATTTTATTTATTTATTTTTATTTTGGGGGGGGGAGTCCGGTCATGGGGCCTGAACTCTGGGCCTGGGCACTGTCCCTCAGCTCTTCAGCTCAAGGCTAGCGCTCTACCACCTGAGCCACAGCGCCACTTCTGGCTTTTTTTCTGCTTATGTGGAGCTGAGGAATTGAACGCAGGGCCTCATGCATGCAAGGCAAGTGCTCTACCACTAAGCCACCTTCCCAGCCCTCTTAATTTTATTTTTTATTGTTATTATAAAGGTGATGGGTAGAAGGGTTGAAGTTACATAAGTCAGCAAAAGAGCACATTTCTTTTTGGGCAATGTCACCTCTTCTCTCACTCTTTCCCAGTTTTTCCCTCCTGTTCCACCCAGAAATTGTATAGTTCACTTCCAACAGAGTATCTAGTGAGTACCATGGCTGCATTTGTTTACCCTTTGTCCCTCCATTTCTGGGCCCCTTCTTCCCTCCTATAGAGAGATAAATGAACAAACAAGACAAAAAGAAAACCAAAACAACAAAGAAAAAAACCTCTTATTTCCAATTTAAAGTATATTGGCTTTCAAATGTAATTTAAGACACCTGCCCTTTGGAAGTCCTAGAATTCTCTCTGCAGGTGAAATGTAAATAAACTTTCCTTTGCTTGCTCACCCTTTAGCCTAGATTGGCAGCAGAATCTAGGAGGATCCTCCTTTTTTTTTTTGCTGAGCTTGAAAACAGTGTATGAGCAAAAGGGAAGGCCCCCTCTCAAAGAGGATATTGATCATATCCTTTTCCTCCTGTTCATCACAGGCCCTCAGTTCCAGGAATCAAACCTCCTCTCACCAAGCCTGGGGATCACAGATACAGTGTAGCCTGGCCTCTTCCTGTCTTCTCCCTGGGTTTGGCTTAGCAACAGAGCTCTGTGAAGATCTGTACAGTTCTTCTGCTCCTAAGAAGACACAGCTTTGCTTAGGTCTTTTTTCAAAGGGTTAAAGTTTTAGCAGAACTAAAAAAAGAATGTGTGTGGTGTGTGTGTGTGTGTGTGTGTGTGTGTGTGTGTGTGTGTGTGTGTGGCTTGTAACCTGTATGGTGCAGAATTCACTCCTACACTTATTTTTTAAAATGTCCCAGGTTTACCTATTAGGACATCTCGCATGGGTAAGGGGTCTCCTATGATTCCATCACTTCAATATGATACTTCCCTCAAGGGACTGTTGTTGAAGCAGGGGCCTGTCAGGGCTGGTATGGGTCACAGTTGTCACACACTACCATGAATTCCTGGTTCCCTCTGGCTCCATGACCGGCCTCACCAAGGTTAGCTAGAGAATTTTAAGATGTTGACAGCTTAGACTTCATCTAGGCTCCTGATGCCATGGTTACTTTCACAGATGATGAACTAAGGAAAAAGGGAGCACATGATCATGACCTCTACTACTTACCTAAGGCTAGAGAAGGCACATGGCTTACACAAGTCCCACACAGTGCCTCCCACCTCTGCACTGTAGCCACCAAATGTCTTTCCCACAAGCTGCACCTTGTTTTGATTATAGGGAACTACTGACAACATGGAGAATAGCTTCTGCACTGGCGTCAGTAATGAGAAGACCATGGGTTGATGTCATTGTTGGGTATTTTTGAGCTCCAATGGAATATTTAGCATTGACCAGAAAACCAGGGGACACCAATTCCTACCACAGGGACCTCCAGGCTTGCACCGTGGAAAATGCACCCAAGGTGTACAAGAAAGCAAATGAGAGCGTGTGTTGTATAAAAGTGAAGCCTCTACTTAGAGTCCCCCACCCAGATCTGTTAGTTTTACATGATTGACTCAGCATTCCAAATATGGTGATGTCACTAGAAATGCCCCTGGGAGGATTGCACAGCTCTCCACCGGCTCATTGACCCCTTCTAATGTCAAAAGTGGGGCTTAGTAGCTCTGTGTTTTATTACACAATAATCCTTACTCATGAGCCATGACACTTTGGGCCATTGAGCTGGGCCATTCACAATGCTGTTTGGGGAACAGGCTGGGGCTCAGATTCCCAGCTACTCTTAAGAGTCTCTCAAATGGGAGCAGTGGGGTCATGTGCTATAGGTGCATGTGTACCTATGACTCTGAGCCCAGGGAAAATAAATGAGATGCTCCA
The DNA here is from genome assembly GCF_000151885.1 of Dipodomys ordii. Lineage (NCBI taxonomy): Eukaryota > Metazoa > Chordata > Mammalia > Rodentia > Heteromyidae > Dipodomys > Dipodomys ordii. The sequence continues at coordinate 4,133,489 of NW_012267315.1, forward strand.
ATGCAGGCAGTGCTGTTTGTTTGCTTTTGTTCCTTTATCAGGGACAACCTCAGGCTCAGAGACACCCTTATGGCTTGCCTTAACCACAATAAAAAGCCAATAAAGAGCCCCATATCTACCATCCTCACCAGTTTCAACATTGTAGGGGACAGCATGAGCTTACAAGGTGTGGTACATGAGCTGGTGGTACTTTCATGATGTTTGGCCATTGATACCCACCTTAGGCCCTTGAGACAGATGGCCCAGTTCTCCCATAGCCACCAACAAAACTCTTTTATTGGCCTATACATACATGCTTAAACAGACTAGGAAGCGGTGAGCTAGATGGAGGCCAGCACTTTGGAAATGCTATAAACATGTATAGTAGCCTACAAAACTAAATCTCTAAAGGCTAAACAACAGACACATTTTAAATCTGCAAGTATCTGGACAAGAGTCAGATGAACAAGGCTTTCTATAGCTTAGTGTTCACCAAATGCTTACAATTCCCCTCATCCATATCTTGTAGTTCACAACCCACATCCTACTTAGCTGATTGGCTCCCATACTGATCATTGATCAGAGACAGATAGATGGACAGACGAACAGGCAGGCAGGCAGGCAGGAAGATGACTGACAGATACCTAATATCTTACATGCTCCAATCTTTTCATTATTTACTTGGTAAGCGCATAGTTTACGTGTTCCTGATATGAGTTGCTAACATCCTAGATGCCAAGGACATGGTGGAAAATAATGAAAAAAAACCATTGTGTCTATGGACTTCCTACTCTGGTAGACAAAAATAGTGAACCAATCATCACTTCTGCATAATGGAAAGGGTAGGTAGGTCCCAAGCAGCCAACTTAGGCAGAAAAATCTTTAATACTCCTTCTCCAAAATAACAAGCAAAAGTGCAGGTTCAAGTGGTATGGAGCACCAGCTGAGCAAGTTCAAGACCCTTGGATAAGTTCAAATTCTGTTATCAGCAAAGAAAGAAAGAGAGAAATGGAGAAAGAGAAAAAAGAAAGAAATAGGAAGGAAGGAAGGAAGGAAGGAAGGAAGACAGGAAGGAAGACAGGAAGACAGGAAAAGAGGGAGGGGAGGGGAGGAGAGAGGGAAGGAAGAAGGGAGTAGGGGAAGAGGGATGGAGGGAGCAAGGAATGAGGGAAAGGAGGAAAGAGAAAGGAGAAAGAGAATTCAAAAAAGGCTTTTACCTCCAGAGCCTTCCCTGTTCCTATCATTCTCCCACCTCCATGCCTGATTGCAAAATACAAAGACCCCATAGAAGTGGGTGAAGTATCCCAAATCTGAAAATAAGGCCACAGACTCAGTCATACAGGGCATCCAACAAAAGAGGCTCCTGGGCTCCCTAGCATTCATGCCTTCCAACAGGGTATGGAAAGTTAGAGTAGATTAGACTTTACCAGAAAACTATGCAGGCATCCAGGTACAAAGAACAAAGAGAAATTTATTGCCAGCAAAGGGACCAGCAAGACCTCTTCTCACAAGAGAAAAGAAGTCCTGGCTATTGTCTGAGGTGACTTATATAACCTAGGAGACTTAGGAGGGGCTAGAAGGGGCTAGAAGGTAGAGACCATGGTGTGGACGTGAAGGCCAGGGGCTTCATCAAGGTGGACTAGGATTTATGGCTCCTGTCTAAGTACTAGATAAGGGGCCCTGCAGCTGCCCAGACTTAAAGGTCACTCTAAGGGGCTCTTGCTGCCTTATAGGGTGGTAGCTGCCCCAGAGTTGTGCCATCTCAAGGTAAAAGGGTTGGAGGCTGATTATTTTCTGCCTTTACTAAATGGGCCTAGTGTTGCCTAGGAAAGGAGGATGCTAAGCTATGGAAAGGGGAGGAAGCGTGATAAGCATGGGAAGGTAGCTTATTGGGCTTACACTAAACACTTATCTTCCACCAACACTCCAGTCTTTCCCCAAGATGTCTCCAGGCCAATAACGAAAGAGTGTGGGAAGTGATGTGCAGGTGTCTATGTCACAATATGTCTTTGTCATTTGCAGGGAGGTGGGGGGGAGAGAGAACTGAGGTGGCTGCCAAGCGTAGGGTGGCCAGGTTAAAAACCAGCTGTATCAGATGCTGGAGGGGATGTGGACAGAAGGGAACCCTACTGCATTGTTGGTGGGAGTGTAAACTTGTTCAACCACTTGGGAAAGCAGTATGGAGGTTCCTCAAAAGACTCCACATCGAGCTCCCCTATGACCCAGCAATCCCACTTTTGGGCATTTACCCAAATGTTTACAAACAAGACCACACTAAAGCTATCAGCACAACTATGTTTATTGCAGCATTATTTACTATAGCTAAGATATGGAACAAACCCAGATGCCCCTCAATAGATGAATGGATCAAGAAAATGTGGTATATATACACAATGGAATTCTATGCCTCCATCAGAAAGAATGACATTGCCCCATTTGCTAGGAAATGGAAAGGCTTGGAACAAATTATATTAAGTGAAGTAAGCCAGGCCCAGAGAAACATAGGTCCCATGGTTTCCCTTATTTGCAATATCTAGTGTATGTCTGAGTCAAGCAGAAAAGGTCAGATAAGGTGATGTTAGGGAAATGAACCCTAAGATATGTATCCAAATGTTTTTTTTTCTGTCATGTGATTGTTTCTAACACATTTATAAGATTATTTCTTTGTTGCTTTGTATGTCCCTCCCCTACAGTATAACCCCTGCTTTCACTGTATTTGATGTCGGTATAATCTGTGGAGGGGAAAGAGAAAAACAAATCGTTTAAATAGGACACAGGTGGACCCATTGCAACAATGAGATGTCAAAAACGAACTTTACAACTTTGGTGGGGGGGGTGGGGAAGATTGGGAGGGGGGGGAGGATGGGAAGGGATGGGAAGGGGAAACAAAGGAGGAGGCTACAATGCTTGATAAGAAATGTACTCATTATCTTGCCCATGTAATTGTAACCCCTCTGTACAATATTTTCACAATAAAAAAAACCAGCTGTAATGAAATGTTCCACTTTTTAATTCTAAGCCAGAGAGAAGCAGAAGCTTTGGGAAGTTGAGAGTAAAGAAATACCCTTAACAAGATGGGATTCTGAGCCTTAAAATGTTCTACAATTTTCCTCGAAATTCAGGAAGCAGTTCTGAAAGTGAACAGGGGGGAAACATATTCGAATCAGCTTAATTAGAGCCTCAGCCAGGCCCAGCCCTGCCACAACTTCTAGATATTGAAGGTGTGTGTTCAGGCTCCTCCATGTCCTCGCCCATGACCCAAGCCTGACCAACTGGCCTTTAGAGTTCTTCTTGAACTATATATATTCAACTATTTCCTACCCCTCTACCTTGCCCCTGTTGCTCCAAGAATTCTATTCCTTCTCTTTGTACGGCTAACCCCTCTCAATCTTCCTGACACCCACAGGAAGGCCTCAGATGATTATCTGACTGGAAGTAGCTTCTGCCTCTCTCTACCTGCCACTCTTCTCTACTTTGTTCAGTATTTATTTGCAGAGGACTGATCATTATTCCTAATTATTTTGTACACTGGATTATCTGCTTTTGTGATTAGTGTTTTGGATATTTCTATTCTTTTTTCATTCTTTCTGGTCTCCTTTCTCTCTCTCTCTCTCTCTTTCTTTCTTTCTTTCATTCTTTCGTTCTTTCTTTCTCTTTCTTTCCTTCATCACAATAAGGAAGTTGTAAGGCCTGCTTCCTAGCTTGCTCTATAATCTCAATGTTCCCATACTCAGTATCTAGTACCTAATTGTGTATAATAATGTTTACTAAAAGAAAAATTGCAGTGACTTGTAGATGAATGAATGAATGAATGTAACAAAGGAGGAAGGAAGGAAAGAAAGAAGAAAGGGAGGGAAAGAGAGTGAGTGGGAGGGAAGAAAAGAGAAGGAAGGAAGAACAGGAGGAAGGAAGAGAGGAAAAGAGGGAGAGAGAAAGGGAGATCCAGAGAGAAATAGGGCAAGAGAAGAAAGGGGGAGATGGCAGGAAGGAGGAAACAAGGGAAAGAGGGAGGGAGGGAGGGAAGGAAGAAGGAAGGTACTTCAGACCTCACTTATGCAGCTACTCTGACATTAAGAATCTTAACAATGCATCTCAAATCAAAACCTCTTCGTACAACTTATGTACTTTGATCAAATTCAGTCCCTCTGTTACACTTAGCATTTTCCATTCATTAATTGCATTACAGATTTATGTTTGTAATCCATGGTATCCAAATGCATTTGTGTCTGATTATTGTTTTCATCCACTCTCATATTTCAAGAAATGATGTTTTTCTTTTGCAAGTACTAGATTTTGACCACAGGGCCTCGTGATTACTTGACTGACATTCTACCACTTAAACTAGGCCTCTAGTCTGGCTTTTACTGATCATTTTGGCAATTAGAGTCTCAGGGAAATTTCTCCTGGGGCAAGCTATGATCCTTATATCTCAGCATCCTGAGTAGCTAAGGTTTCAGCCTTGAGCCACCAGTGCTAGCTTACAATCTCCTTTGATATGTGGATAAATAAACAAGCTCAATGTACTCACTTGCACTTTTCCATTCCTAAAAGCTTATTTATGCAGGACAGTACACACAAGGGAAAGGCTGCCAGCCTTGCTTTAGGGCCTGTTTTGTGTTTAGTTTGGAGGCGCCTACTCCAAATTATGTCCTGTATTCGGAGGCTCAGGCCCAAATCAGTCCTGCAGGGCCTACATCTGCTGTCACATTTAACTCTGTGATTTCTGTAAATTTAAAGATATTCATCCCTCTTGCTCTGTGCCCCACCATCCAGAACTCTTCATGTAGCAAAATTCCAGAGGTGAGGCTTACATTTGTGTTAGTTTTTTTTTTCTTCTCTGAAATGCTCTCTGGTCATAAGAAAGGCATCTTAAATAATTTTTCATTCTTGAAGATGATGCCCTCAGAGACTAACATAGACACAGAACAGGGCTGTCTATCCTATCTGGCACATTCAAATACCACGTGCTACTTTCTATCTGAGAAGTCTGTGCTGCTTTGTCTAGAGTAATGGCACCATTTTCCCTGCTGAATTATTAAGATCACCCTTTTATATCATATGATTATATAAGCTTTCTGCCATTCACAGTCAGGGCTCCTGGCATTCAATCTATTCAAATCTCTGGTCTCAGTTCAGAGTCACATACCACCTACTTGAGTTCCTAGGTAGTAGTTCCTAGTGTCACCACATCTCCCAGATCTGTGAGCACATGAAGGAGATAGGGCCCTTGAACATTCTCCAAAGCTATGTGTCCTTTTCCTCTCAGAGCCAAGAAGATGTAGAGACCAGAGGAGAGGAATGGAGGAAAGGACATGGAGGAAAGCAAGGGATGAACCAGTTACAGTTAGAGCCCAATGTGAGGCGGGAACACTGGGTGGAGGTGGAGGGTTGCCGGAAAGGGGGAGGGAGAAGGAGGGAGGCATTTTTAAATCTGCTGTGCACCTTGCAGCTCAGAAGCCCAATAGTTGCTTGTCAGTGAGCTCCTGGAAGAGTCATTTTCAAATGAAACTGTTCAGTTACATAAGAGGTACAGAAAATAAACTTTCAGGCTCCATTAATAAAACAAGATCTAGGAGGGTATCCCTCTCCTGTATTAACCTTGACACGGACTGGAAAGCATCTTAACAGAACACAACATCACAAAGCAAACCATATCTTATATTTACAAGGCAATATTTTCCATTTCAGGAGATTTTGTGACAAGAAATGGTTCTTTGTCCAAAATTCCCTTCTATGGGTCAATTGGTAATTTGGTACAAAGAATGCACTGGAAATGACTTCGGAAAGGCAATTTTCTGTCTTCTCATGAAGGTCTGGAAAGGTAGGTGGTTGTGTTGACCTAAAGATCAGTCATGATCCTTCTGTGTAATGGGATCCCTTCAAAGGTTCCCCTCTACTAAATTCCAGGACATTTTCTGTGAAAAATCAGAGCACAGTGATGGCCTCCCTCGGTGTGGTTTCTGACTTTCATAAATGGCTTATTTGATTTTTGGAGGTTAATCTAGTAAAGAGACTTGTACTTTGGTTTTCTCAACAGAAATTAATCTCTGAATTTATAGTGTGTGGCTTGTGTTGACAGCTCAGCTTCCTGAAGGATGAACCAAGTATATATATGTGGCTTTTCAGCAGAGCAGAGCCACAGGATAAACTTGTAGTGGCAAGACAAACAAGAGAAGGAAAAAAAAAGAAACCCTTGCTTGGTTACCGAGGGTGAGCAAAGTCTTTGGAGTAAATACAATCCTACTTCTTCTTAGAATGCGGCCCCTAGGCAAGGAAATGAACCAGCTTCACCAACCCCAAACGCTGCACTCCCAGACCTTCAGTTTCCTAACAATAAAGTTTCAAATCAGACCAAGCAGAATTTTTTAGTGACTTCACTGTTGACCTGACATTCATAATTGGATTGTTATCATCTCCTAGTATTTCTTCTCTTCAGAGTACGTGATCATCAAGGAAGGAATTTTTGTTCTCAGGGAAGCCAAATAATAGCTCATATGTGTCTGTTTATAAATTGCCAAAGTCTCTCGTATCCGAGGCTAAGAGACTCATTGTCTTAAGTCCCTAGGCTACAAACTAGAAGCAGTGATGACCTATAATAAGGTGTAGGACTCCACTCCACAGGTGGGAGAAGATGACAGTTCTTCCCAGGGTACTGTGGGCCCTTCACCAGAGTGACAGACATAGCTGTGACCCCCACAGGATAGAAAGCACGTCTTACTCAGCTGGATTTACAACTGCCAATGAACAATGAGACCAAGGCTAACATAATAACATCATTTTCAAAGTATCAATGAACATTATTTTTATATCTTCTGCATTCAACTAGATTGTATAAAGAGATTATTGGGTCACTACTTGTGCTGGTTGTAGAAGGGAGATTATTTCCAAAATCTGTACCTCAACAAATACAGATTGCAGCCCCAGGCAATTGGTCTCCTCAGTTCTTTCTATGGTTGGCTAGTTTTACAATTCCAAGAACTGGCAAGAAACTATCGTCCAACTCTCTCTCCCATGATCTTCTCTTGCAATCTGAACTCTGTACCATTTCTTCACAATTTTCTTGGCTACAGGTTTCAAGATAAACTTTTTAAAGTCTATAAGTTTTCTTTGAAGTTTTAGATCCTGCCAAGAAAAAAAAAACTTTTAAAAATGTATTTATTAGAAGGAAAACTAGCAATGAGACAGATTAGAGACCCACTTCTCCTGAGGAGCAAGGGCAGGAGTTAAGCATTGTTAAAACAATGTGAAATTCTGGTAAGCACAGTAATGGATAGCTCTTTTGTGGTAAATACTACTTTTAATATTTATTTGTTCTGTAAGTAAAATAAGATGTTGGAGATTGGGGTGATTTGGAAATATGCTGCTCAGTAAACAATGGAGAGATTTCTTGGTGATGGAATAGTGGGTGCTGTAGTATTTTATTATGCCTTAGATGGTACTTCATTCTGCCTTAGATTCAGCAGCAAACAGAGGTAGTTACCCACGCCCACTCATGGGCATGAGTTTGCAATATAGCAAATAATTTAGTACAAGTAGGCATGGAGATGGGAGAGTCTATTTTCCTAAAATGTAAATCTTTACATCTAAAGATTTCTTCCAAGGCTTCTGTATTTAGATGTAGTTGCCAGCTGATGATTGGCTAATGAAGGCACTAACTTCATCAATGTGTAAATTCATTGATGAGGTCATAGGTGAAGGGACTTGGTTGGAGGAAGTAGAACCTGCCTTTGAGGGTAAATCTCATCACTGGCCCCTTCCTCTCTGTTTCTTTCTGCTTCCCTGTTGCCATTAGGTACGTAGTTCTGTCCTGGGCCAGAAACATGGAGCTAACTGATCATAGCCTGAAACCTCTAAAACCATGAGCTTAAACAAACCATTTCCTTCTTTAAGTGGTTTCTCTCAAGTATTTTGTCACAGCAATACAGAAAAGACCCACTAACACACAGTGAAAGGAGAAATCATAGTTTGTGCAAAATAAATACCACACAATCATTTGGGTGGTGCTCTAAATTAATTGGCTGTTGTTCTTTTATCACTTTGTCCTCTTAGGTCCTTCCTGATGGACCTCATGACTCTGGGTGGTCATCATGACATTTTATTTTCGTGATATCTTATTTCTAGTTCTTCCGGCTATTATTTTCACATAGTATCATGGAGCTAGAAGTTGAGGACAGGGAGAATCACCTCCAAAAAAAGGGAAACACAGATTTGAAAAGTTTGACCTTGGACACTGGAACTGTTGTTGTTTTTTTAATCTACTGCTTCTAGGAAAGTGTAATAAAAAGAAACAAAATGGTCAGTTAATGGAAAATTGCTGCAAATTTCATTGCCTATCCATCATTTGGTAAGTAATTGCATGCAACTACTTGCTTAGTCTGTGGCTTTGCACTATCCTGGGATTTGCAAACAGTCCTGGGCCTCCTTCCATGCAAATTCGAAAGCAATCAGTCACCAAGTAACTATCGAATGGCCATGGCTGAATTCCATGGTATGCATTCCCACAGTTCAGCCTAAAATATGGTCTATACCAATAAGGAGAAATAAGTTTAAGTGGGTAGGAGAGAAGGCCAGACAATAAGTAAATGTTTGAGAGAGTAGTGGCCACAGATAAACAAATGGTCAGGCAGGAGACAAGCAAGGGTGGATCTCTGACGTCAGTGTCTGCGGTGGGTACTGGATGCACTGTGCAGATTTCCTTTTGAAAGTAGAAGGCTTGCTGCCACATCTGCTGGAAACTGCTTCTATCACAGAACTTCCAGAGGAACTACCTCTGGAAGGCACAGACCAATCAACTTCTGGTGGGCATGGAGTTCTGAATCTTCCTCTAGACTCAACATTTTTGAAGGGCTCTTCCATGTCCATTGCCACAATGCGGTCAGCTGAGGCTTCCCTTGAGATCGCCCATCATCTCAATCTTTCCTCTTCCCAGTTCTGCTGCCTCACTTTGCCTCTCTTTCACATGTACTAATTTCAAGTTCTTAAGACCCCCCTAAATCTAAATACATTCTCCATACCTTCTCTCCATCTGTGAGCCTGCTTTTCAGGAACTAACCCCATGTTAACTGTCTTTCAAAACATCCATCTGATCTTGAGGAGTCTCAGCTTAAACCTAGGCACCACCTTTCTACTTCACTTCTTACCAAGACCATGACCCCTTCTCTGGCCTGAGAGGTCCTGCCAGGTCTTTACCCAAGCTATGTCCTAGTTTACTTTAGCTATTCATGCTTCATCCACACAGGCCTTGCCTCAGGCCCTCGCTGTTTACCTAGAGTGTGGTAAATATGCAACTGAATGACTGCATAAGTGTGTGAACTAATTGAATATGGTGGGTTTACTATTCTTCAAGGCTTTCTCCTCCCATTCCAGCATGTGATTCATTGAAGATCTTTTATCGATTTTCTGTGTGTGTGTGTTTGTGTGTATGTTTGTGTATATGTATGTGTATGTGTGTGTGTGTGTGTGTGTGTGTGTGTGTGAGAGAGAGAGAGAGAGAGAGACTTGGCGATTGAACCCAAGGCCTCACACTTGCTGGGCAGGTACTCTACAACTTGAACCATATCTCCAGTTCTTTTTTCCATTAGTCGCTTTTGAAATAGAATCTCACTCTATGCCTGAGTTGGCCTGAGCATATCTGCACTGCTTTCCCCAGGCACTGGGGATAACAGATGAGCTACCATAGCCAGCAATTGGTTTAGATGGCATCTTGAGAATTTCTGTTGGGCCTGGAGCAGCTACAGTAGCCCAGTCTTCACCTCCCAAGTAGCTAGGATTCCATGCTCAAGCCACTATGTCCGGTTGGTCTTTTGTAGATATTTTTATCAAGATACAATTTATCAAGAAGTTATCATTGTTCCTAGTTTTCTTTAAAGTCATAAATGGATGTCCAAATGTTTTTAATAACCAGATATGATTAATAATAGATTTATATAGAACTTTCTGGAAAAATAAGATATAGGTCAAGGATGATCATGCCATCACCTGTACACCATTTTACTTAGACAAATCCTATTTTCTTTCAACAAAGGAAAGTATTTTATTTTCCCTTCCCCCCACACTTTGCCCACAAAATGAAGTTCCTAAAGTCAAACTGAAGAGTACATCCCTCTTCCAAATCAGTGTCCTTTGGAGAAAGCACTAGTGTTAAGTGTCCTGTTAAGGGGCGACATATGACCTTTCACACATTATTCCAAAACCATGGTAAACTTGAAGGTCTCCCACTCACCAGCTCCAGGATTATAGGGATGTTGTGGAAATGTATAATGATCCATGGAAGTACAATGGGCAGGAATGGCTGTAAACTCTCAAATATCATTCACTAGCCATTCTGCCTATGATTGAAGAACAGGTGTGCTGATTTAAGGGAAGTTTTTTTTTTTTTTTTGCTTTGCTTTTGTCCATTACTAGCCTATAGATCTGTGAAGGGGAGAGGTGAAATGGCAATCAGTATTGGATGGAAAATTTTCAGTGTGTATCATTGTCATTCCCCATCAGTGGGACTTACATGAACATTTGTTCATGAGAAGAGGTCTGTGTATATGCTAGAGTTTGGGGCAGTTCTTCATATTAGCTTCCTGTGCCAAGAGACAAGAGATCATTATGCCAAAAATTCACCAAAATGCTATTATCTTAATGGTGTTGTGTAACAAACTACCCCTCAATCACTTGTAGCAATAATCATTGATCATTTCTCATGGTCTTTGGACCAGATGAGAGTCAGCTGGTCAAGTTTGCTCTTCTCTATGTATCTCTAAGCTTTCTCCTAAGATCAGCCTCTTGCCTGGACTGTTCCTTTTATGGCAGTAGAACAGAAATACTCACCTCATTCTACTTCCCAAAGCAGGTGTTTATGGTAGCACCTGATATCAACAGGTTAGGAAGTAGGATCCATCTTTAGTGGGAGAGAGTTTAGACTTACGTGGAAAAATCTAACGACACTGAGGGATGAAGAATGGGATGATTCTGTGTGTTTCAGTCCTTAGGGGAGAGGAAAAGGGAAACTGATCTGTATGGATGCTAGGTGCAAGGACAACAGAGTAGGTGATCCTCTTTTTCAGGTAGTCTTGCTACTTCATTTCTCTGAAACTCTGTGTAGCATCCCCAATAACTTCTCTAACCTGCTGATTCTCTTATAGGAAAAGAGAAGGCTGAGCCTTCTCAGCTCATGAGACAGTGCATATAGTTGGCTCTGAGCCAGGAATGACTTGGTTCTCTTCACATAAATTAACAGTTAGTCTTCACAACAACCCAATCAAGTCAATACTATTAGTAGAAACTATCTTACAGCCAAGTTAACTGAAGCACAGACTCTCAAGTCACTTGTTTCTTGACCGGCATGGGTGGTATGTAGTTGATACCCATCTTCAGATCCAATGCTACTCATGGTGCCATCTCCCATGATACCCTAACACCCATTTCCCCCTCCTCCATCACAGCACACCCTTCTAGTCTTGAGAGCCAGATGCAATGACTCAAACCTGCAATCCTAGCTACTTGGGAGACAGAGATCCAAAAGACTGCAGTTCAAAGCCAGCATAGTCATTCTGTCTCAACCACTGGCTTGGCATGGTGGCTTGCATTGTCATCTTAGTACTGTGAAGTGCAAACAGGAGGATTGAAATCCAGGTCTAGACATAAAGTGAAGATTCTGTCTTGCAAATCGCCAGTACAAAAAATGGATGGCAGAGTGGCTCAAGGTTTATGTGCTTGCCTATCAAGCTTGAAGCCCTGAGTTCAACCCTCAGTACCATGAAAACACAAACAAAGGGGTATGGGGAGGAAAGGGGGTAAAAAGAAGAGGAAGTAGACAGGGAGGGGAGGGGGAAAAGGAGATGAAGGGGAGGAAGAGAAGGAAGAGAAGAAAAAGAGAAGGAAAGATGGAAGAGGAAGAGAAGGAGGAGAAGACCTCAGCTGGTGGTAAAAAAAAGTTATTTATTTCCCATAACTCTGGGATGGCTGTCATAGGAATCTTCATAAACAAAACCCAACTAATTAACAAGCTTATGCCTGAGACTCCTTGTCTTAGTTCACATGTCTCTGAGGTTTTTTTTCTACTTCCCTCCATGGTCTGAGTACATCTATGCTTGTTCTAAGCTGAGTGCTTGGCCAGAGGCCCTGATCAAATCTCCTTCACTAGTTCTTTCTGGGAGAGCTGTACCTTCTAGATTTGAACAAGGAGTGGGAAACTTTAGAGAATTCTCACATGAATCCGAATCACTTCATCACAGCAGTTCAAGAAAGACCAGCCGATGCACTGGTTCTGCCAGTGTGCAGGGAAGGTTTTCTCTACCTAGTGTGTTCTTCATGAGCAGCCAGCCACAGCTCCTTCTTAGCACCTGGGCAAGGACCTGTCAGCCATTCCCCTTTTGGATTTGGAAATGAGCACAACTACCTGATAAATATCAGGCTCTGAGTTAGCTGCATCCCCAGAGAAGAGCACACAGAACCACTGTTATGTCCTGCCATAAGAAAGGCCTGCTGGTGTTCTCAAAACCCCATACAACTTGACCAAAGGAAAGTTTAAGGGGATCATTGTGATCTAAACACAGTCTAACATATATACTGAGTGCGTTCCCTGTACAAGGAGAGTGAAGCTAAGCTAGCTCTTGGGGCAGGTGCTATATTTGGGGAGTGACTGAGGGTAACACAAGGGAGTCAGGCAAGATAGAAAGAGTGAAACTAATGAGACAGGGAAGCTGTTATTAACCTCCATGGGCAACTGAGGTTCTATCTCACAAGGCCACTGGGAGACAGTACTGATGACACAGCTCCCAGAAGAAGGAAACCTGGCCTTTGCCCATCCTCACAATGTGAATCTTGCTCTTGGGGATAGGTCACCAGCCACTGCCGGCTGGTGAAACATGGAAACAAGAGAACAGCAAGAGATGCACTGAAACTCAACAATACACAGCAATCTCTGCAGGGTCTATGAGCACATGGATGGAGCCAGACAGCATCTGCCTTTTCCTTGTCTTTTTGACCTGCAAGGTTGAACACAGGACATTCAAGTAGCAAGTGATGCAATCAGATCAAGGTATCCCATGCCCATCCTTCCATCTCTTTAGGATTCCCAGTCATTCTTAAAGCCTGGGCAAGTCTTCCTCTTTCATGAAGCTTTCCTGGGTTACCCAGTCTGTTGAACTCTGTTCTCCTAGGACAGAAGTAGCAAAGAAGCTCCTGAATATGTCTGTTCCAAAGGATCAGCAGTGGCTGCCCAAAGCCCAAGATGGTCCTTGGCTGGAAAGAAAAAAAAAGTATGGTGTCTAGATTGATTTGAGATGATACTGGAGGAGGATGAAGAGTATGAAGGAGGCAGTAAGCCTTGACTCTGACCTGACTCACCACTCACTTTGCTTTCCGAAAGCAGAGCCCTAGGAAAGTGCTTCTGTTAAACACTTTTTAGGGCTGAGGTAATGAACCTATCTGGTACAGGTGGTTTACGATCTGAGATGTTCATCGTATACCAGAAAGGCACAGGGCAGCCCAAGCTAGGGAGCAAGGGTGATCTCCATGTGTGCAGGACTGGACTGTGTGGTGTGGATATGAATGGAAAAGGCCATTTGGAAGCCCGATGAGCTCACAGTTTTGCTCTGGTTGAATTCAAACTTCAGTAAGACTCAGACTAATATTTTTATCCATGTATATCTTCTCCAGCCCCCTCCATGCAATAACCATCAGATTTATGCACCCTGGTTGATACCTATATAAAACATACATAGCTCTGGGGCAGGTTCCAGAGAGGAGTCATCTGAACTCCCCCAAATGCTGGGATTTCAGGGTTTCAAGCATCAGATGTGAGAACTGAGCTCTTTGGCCAGGCTTCACTGAAGGCCTCTCCCCACAATGTGAAAAACATAACTTTATTTTTCTATTTTTGGTCAGTCATAGGGCTTGAACTCTGGGCTTCGGCCTGTCCCTCAGCTCTTCAGTTCAAGGCAAGCACTCTACCACTTGAGCCACAGCGCCACTTCTGGTTTTCTAGTTGTTTATTGGAGAAAAAAGTCTCACAGAATTGAGCTGTAATCCTCAGATCTGAGCCTCCTGAATAACTAGGATTACAGGCATGAGCCACTGATGCCCGGCAAAAACATATCTTTAATTATCATTCAGAATATCTCTTTGAGCTACCTGGCAACTAGGCTTGAAAATCCCTTTTATTGCTGCAAGACTTGGTATTCATACTGCTGCAGCTTTCCTGAGGGACAAAGGAAAAAGAAATAAACAATCCACCAAGAAGAGCTTGAGGAGAAAATAAAGGCATTAGCACAGATGAATTAGCAGAACAGCAAACCTGCCAAAAATATGATTCCTAGTCTCATTTATTAAAACAGAACTTGTATCTTGAGATTCAAATAAACCGCAGGCTCCACAGGGTAGCATCTTTTGGCTAAAGGAGTTTGGCCTTGCCCATGAAACAAGTTTAAAAACAGCCTGCCCAAAGGGCAAGCCACTTCATGAAAATAACTTGGAATCATCAAAAATGTCCAGGCCATGAAACAGAAAGAAAGGTGGACCTGTCCTAGGTCCAGGACACCAAAGAAATATCAGCAAGGGACATTACTAGACAATTTGTGAAATCTGAATAGGGTCTGTAAATTAAATCATGGGTTTGTATTAGTCTGAACTTGGTGATTTAGGTAAGTTTTAAGCAAGTGAGAAAGTGCTTTTGGTTTTAGGGAATGTACACTAAAGTATTTAGAAATGCCAGAGAAGAAAGGATAAAAAGGTTCATACTTGGAGATGTCTCTGAGTGAGACAGATTTGGGAATCTTTCTACTTTTCTGTAACTGTTTTATAAGTCTGAAACAATGTTGTTATTTTAAGCATCAAGTATCTAGACTCTCAGGTCCTCCTTTCTCCCATTTATTTTTGTGTGTACCAGTTCTACAGCTTGAACTCAGGACATGGGTGCTGTCCCTTAGTGCTTTTATGTTGTTGTTTTTGGTCGTGGGGCCTGATCTCTGGGCTTGGGCACTGTCCCTCAGCTCTTCAGCTCAAGGCTAGCACTCTACCACTTGAGCCAAAGCGTCACTTCCAGCTTTTACTGCTTATGTGGTGCTGAGGAATCAAACCCAGGGCCTCATGCATGCAAGGCAAACACTTTACTACTGAGCCACCTTCCCAGCCCCCCTTAGAGCTTTTGCTCAAGGCTGGTGCTCTACTAGTTGAGCCATAGCTCATAACTCCATTTCTAAATGTTTGACAATTGATTGAAGATAAGCGTCTTATGAACAGCCTCTTGAGTAGCTATTATTACAGATAGGAGCCACCTAGATAGTTTTTCCATTTTTTAATTAATATGTAATAGCTGCATACATTTAAGGAGAGTGTGACATTTCAACAGATTGTCATGCTTTATCCAGCTTTCATTTGTGCTCAGCTCTTTATACCTGACATGGACCTGACATGGTTTCACATTATTAGTATGTACAGAGTATTTGTGGTTTGCATGCAGTCTTCTATCTGACTTGAAGGAGATGGTATGGAGAGGGTGGGGGGTCATGTGTCCCTCATCTTGGGTGAGGCTTTCTTTGAGGGCTGGTTCTACTTGCCTGACCTGTGCTAGATACCTATTCTCTCTACTGACTTTTTGAAAGTCCACCCCTCTCATGACATCCCTCCTCACAGCCATGGTGCCCAAGTAGAGTCCAAGCAGTAGTCAGGTCAAGTGAGGATCTGCCAAGCCCTGGCAACTGATGTTTTCTGCTGCACATGGCCACTTCCAGCCTGACCCATTCTGCTGCAATTTGAATGGCCTGCATGGTTGCCCAGGTCCTGGGCTGTCTTCTGTCTTCAGAGACAGCGCCTATTCTATGAATATGTGTGAGGGAAGGCCCCTGAGTGAGCACAAGATGAACAGAGGTTCCATAAGTGGCCTAGTCCTGAGATCAGCCTTGATAGAGGTTTTCTTTGGACTCTGTGTTATAAAGACGAGTGTCTTTAGAACTCATCCTCCTCTATCTTTGTGCATCCTGTCCTCAGCTTCTGGGTCCTGAGTCTGCTCTGCTCAGGGTCACACAGACTCTATCCTAGCTCCTGCACTTCTTAGGACTCCGTGTGTCCACCTTTCGAACACATACTCCTGGTGCCTGCAAAGCCTCTGTCACCATACATCCTGGTCCTACTGCAAGACCATGGCTGTTTCTTGAAGCTGCCAACATGCCTTGCTCCTCCCCCTCACTCCCATTCCTCACACTGAATTCTTCATCTTTCCCTGTGGTTGCTATAGAGTCTTCCCTGCTATGTTGGCCTCTGATGCTCAGCCCTATATACTTGGTCCATCCCATGGCCCCACAGTGCCTGTCCTTCCAGGGAGCCATCTGAGTTGTTCCCAGAACTCAGCTCCCATGTCTAGTAAGGCCATAGCTCCCCAGATGTAATAACAAGGATAGATCCAGAGCAGAAGTTGAGCTGCATTTGCAGTCTGCGGTTCCGATAAGGCTAATCAAATCTCATGCTTCATGATTCGGAAAGCTCTCTCCCATGCACAGGGGCTCCCAGGCTGTGTGTAGCTGGCCAGCCGCTGGCTCTGATGCTGTGAGAGGCTTAGCCTCTGGAACTACCCATGCTGAGGGGGAGCATTCCAGACTCTAAGGGTCAGCAAAGTCAAGGCCACACCATCCATAGCATGCAAACCTGTCTGCTCTTTCCCTCCAAGCAGCTGGGGGGGTCACTTCGGGTGGGAAATTCCTCAATAAGTATGCCTAAGTTCAGAATGCCTGAGAATGTCTCTCCCAGGCCACTGCTGTTCAAATCTTGTTTCTTAGGACAGCAGCTGGAAACTCATGTCTTCTTTTACAGGCACACAGGACTTCTCTGACTAAAAAGACCCCCAAGGCTTCAGGGATGGAGGCTGTTTGCACAGCCGGCCATGGGGTTCACACTTAGTACAGCATCCCCAAATGAGGTCATGCAAGTCACAGGAAAAAAAGTCATGTGTGCACAGTTTCATTCAAAGTCAACACTGAAAATATGTCACACATTTTATGGCCTTATTTAGGCTTCTGTTTATTTTCAAATGTGTTTAGAGTCTCGTGGAATGGAGGAGTCAATTCCAGGTCATTCTCTGACATGTTTTTAAACGTCCCATGCATGTGCATAAACACACACACACACACACATGTGCTCACACCTACTCACATGCATGCTCACATGCACATATGAGATGTTCTTCCCCAGTGAAATGTCAACGATGCCATGGTTCCTCTCACCACTTCATTTGTGTCAGAGATTCTTCAGAAAGACATTGGCTGCCATTCCTTGCCTGGTCAAAATTGACCAAGTGTTTGTTTATGTGAAAGAATGTCCAGTGGGCCTCCAGGCAAATCTTTCTCTTCCTTTAGCATTATGGAAGACACCATTAAATCAGCCTGTACTCATGGGAACCCAGGGTTTCTTGCAAGGCAAGCTCTCCTGCAAGGATACAATTTTCAATAGAATGAGCCTGTATCATAAGCTCTAGACCTGCAGCCGTCTGTTATCCTGGAGAGCTCAGGAGACTTTCGGTAGCCTGCATTATTGTGTAGTGTGCTATGGGGCACCAGATACCTCAGGCTCTCTTGCTGCCACATTGTGGGTGTCTGCAGTGAGCAGGAGCTTCAGGCTATCACTCATTAAGGTCTAGCCTATTGCATAGAATCATTTATTCCAAGGTGGCCTGCAGACAGCTAGAGTATAAAGGCCACCATCATTATGCTATTGGCCAGTAGATCCCAAACAAATAGTGGGAATGTGACATTGCTAATAAGCATGGATTGGTAAGGCAAGGTTACGCATTACAATGAACATAACAACAGCAATAATAATCACAATAATAATGATGAAAGTTAGTCACTACTCTCATACATAAAAGTGACATGAGCCAGACACTAGGTGGCTCATGCCTATATACATAGCTACTCAGGAGGTTGAACTCTGAGGATCATGGTACAAAGCTAGCCTGGGCAGGAAACTCTGTGACACTCTTACCTCCAGTTAACTACCAAAAAGCTGTGATTCAAATGTTAGAATGCTAGCCTTCAGCAGAAATGCAAAGGAATAAAGCCCAGGCTCTGAGTTCAAGGCCAAGTATCAGCACTAAATAGATAAATTAGTTACTCAAATTAAAATTATTAAAATGTACTAGTGATCCTATTACTTCTAGTTTTCTCATACTTATATCTACATAACTGGTTTCAATTAACATACAATAATGGTGCCCATTGTAATAACTGATACATAATTGTATTTAATTGATACATATCACAGAACACTACAACGTAATCCTCCCTTCTAACTATATTTTTACATTATTAACATAGCCCTCCCCACCACTTCACCCCAGCCTGTGGTTACCACTATTCTACTCTCATTCTGAGACATTTTCTTCCCACAGAATTGTAATAATATACCCCATCCACAGATTTCCATCTTTGCTCCTCTTGAACATTCTAATGAACATTTTCCCATGGCAAAATGAGTTCTCATCAGATTTTAATTCCCATCCAAACAGCAACCAAATAAAACTTGAGCCTTTGGAAACTATTTTGACATATAGCCATTGTTTTCTATTCTTCTCTATGACGGGGACATAGGTCAAGTCTACCACTGTGGAGGGAAGAGCAAGGCACTAGGGCAGTGTCTGGAGCCTTCACCCCTTCTGCCACTCTCAGGCTAAGTGAAAAAGTCAGCTGGCCCTGCTCACTCTGTGTCCCACCGCTAGCAAAAGTCATATGCAAATTCTTTAGTACCAGATCACCTGGTCTTTTAGAGTCTCCTTCACTTGCTCATTCACTTACCCACCCACCCATACAAAGCCCATTTATAAAGATGCTAAGCCTTGGGTTTACAATAAAAACAGATCAAATTTCCTCCCCCAAGAAACTCATTATTAAAAAAATAATAATAATGGTATTTTGTTCTTCTCAATACATAGTGCCAGAGAAGAGACATAATCTCTGATATATACCATTATCTACAATTTGGCCAAATGATCTATTGCTAGAAAACTGCAACCCAAGGAGTTCAGTTGACTTGTCCAGGGTCTTGCCATTAGCCAGTCAATTCTCACTCCAGTCTTCATGACAGACAAGTGGCTTACAAACCATGTGTATTGCTTATTTATGTAGGGTGCCCACCATGCTAGCAAGCACTTCTCCAGATGTTCCCTATGAATGCTCGTTGCTCAGAAGGGTAAAAAGGCCAATGTAAGGCTCAGGGAACTAATAATGTTTGACATGTGCTCGATTTAAAAAGTTAACCAGGATCCTTTCCTATAGGACTTGTAAGAGCTATAATGTGCAATAAGTTCCATGAAACCATCAAGAGGAGGAGGTTAGGCATCTGGTTTCCAGAGCCATTCACAGGACATAGGCAAACCCCGTCTGGAAAAACCAGCTCTGCAATTAGACTGCCCTTTTGCAGTTAAGCCGTTCTAATTCAAACAAAATTACTGAAAATGCCATTCGAATGACAAACTGTTTGGAACAGAAATCTTAAGAGCACACCAAGTGTTTCCAGGTTGAAATCCAGCTGTGCACATTTGGTTAATAAAGATCCTTTGTTATTAGAAATACCATGGGCCCATTAAAAGTGTAATAAGAGTAATATGCTAGTATCTTAAATAGACTGAACACACATTCAACAAATACACTTTTCTAATACCTGTTTTGGAGACCTCAACAGGTCTCCATCCATTCTCTCTTTCTGTTGCTCATACATTCCTCCTGTCTAGCCTCAGACATCTCCTGGCCTCTCTTGCAGCTAACAGAGGCCATAAACCAATCTTTCAGTTAACAGAATGGACCAGAAATAGCACGTACAACTTCTAAGTCTCATCCTGCAAGAGAAACTGCTGCCTTTCATGTCTTTCTTCCCCATGTCTGTATAGTAAGCTTTTCATCGCTATGACAAAACACATGAGAGAAACTATTTAAAGGAGGAAAGGCTTATTTGGGCTCATGTTTTCAGGAGTTTCTGTCCATGGTCAGATGGGGCCATTACTTTTAGGCTTTTAGCAAGGCAGAAACATGGTAGAAATGCATGGTGGAGGAAAGCTGCTCATCCTATAGCATCCAAGAAGGCCAGATAGACTGGCAGACAGAAAAAGAGCTTAAGGATAAGAAACACTCTCTGGAGGCACACCCTTTACAACCCATTTCCTTCAACTAGGCCTCACTTCCTAACAACCCGTTCAGCTAAGAGCTCATCAATGAATTAGTCTGTCAATAAGATTAATAACCTATGATTGAATCACTTCTCAATAATGCCACCATCTGGGAGCCAAACCTTCCACATGAGTCTTTTTCTTAATATCTAAACTATAAATCATATCCAAACCACAGCACCTTCTCACTGGCTAGAAGACAAATGAAGTGATGTTGGATCAGCTTTGAACATGAGGTAAAGGTTAGTGGAAGAGCAAGTCACTAGGAAGAAATGGGAAACCAAGACTGCTAGTTGTCTTCTAACACCCATTTGCCACATTGAATGTATCTCTCTCCCAGACTTAGTACCTGGCTCATGCTCACACAGCTCAACATAGACTCAGGTTGCTCAATATGGCCATCTGACTATGTTACAGCCAATGATCTGTGAACAGAAATCCTAAGTTCGATTTCCTGACTGTACATTTGAAAGTACATTATATATTCTCTCTTCTTTTCCCCTCCCACAGTCTAGAGCCAGATACAGTAGTGGTCTGCCATGTTCAGCCATGAAGATGAAAGCATCAGCCTACAAATGTGGACACAGGTTATCACCCCAATGCCTGAATTTCTGGACCACTTAGAGCACAAAGGCATGTCATCCCCAAGTGAACCACCTGTTCATTTGAGAAAGAGACAAATTTCTAGTGAAACTCCTTTTGGCTCCCTTTTAAAACATTAATAGACATCACTTTTCCTTGGTAAGCTTCTAGAGTTTTTTTCATTCTAACTTACCTATTTCCTTTGGGTCTGGCTTATGGATATTAGTAAACTTACTTGAAGTCAAGAAAAAAACAGCTGTTTTCTTAGAAATTGTGATAATAATATAGTCTCCTTTTCTATGTCAGTTCAAAATATGTACAATCTATATATTTTTAAAATGTTAGGCTTGCTTTGTATCTAGTGTGCTTTAAATCTCTACAAATGATCTTTGTATGACCTCAACTTGATTTTCTGCTTTCCCTTTCCTATTTATTTTGGTTTTTTTTTTCCCTTTAGGTCTCAGAAGAACTTTAAATGCTACAAACTGGAGCCAAACACTAATGAGGGGCCATTTGAATTTTCCTTCCTCTGTTTTTTAGCCAGCTTTTCAGTCTTGCTAACTAAAGCTGATGTGGTGTTTTTCTCTAATAACTGGTTTGTATTGCTTCAAGTTCTTTTCTTGGCCCATCAAAGTGAGTTGCAGCTGCCGGACAGCTCATAAATTGCCTTGCCTTTTAATTTTATTCTTTCGTGTACAGCATTTATCCAAAGCCAGTTTTAATCTTAATTGATCCCCCTGCCTTTGTTTTGCATCTATCAAGTCAGAAACATTTCTATCCCCTTCTTTTAAAAGTATATACTGCAGAATATTAGAGTCAGGATAGTGTTCCCATAATCCCTCACACAGTTCAGCAGTATCTAGAGACAATGGCATAATTCCCAACCCTGTGGAGATCTTTTTATGACAGAAGACAAAGGAGTAACTCAGTTCAGCTCCCAGAACTATTTTCTCCCTCATTCTAGTTAGTTGGCTAGGTACCCTCATATATGGGAATATATTGAAGTTCTCTGTTCTTGCCCAGTGAGTTCTTTATCCAGACACTCATCAGACTACCATGAGACTTGATCTACATTTAACTATGTCCTGTCAGCAATTCCTTCAGCTTTTGGGGTGATTGGTGTGTTGGATATATCAACTTCTTCTTTCTGATAAAACTATAACGATTTTCTCTGCATCCAAAAGTTAAACCCTGAGTCACATCTTTAAGTGGGCTGTATCTGCCACAGTGCCCACTGTTATGGACACTGGGCTGGGCCTCCCAAGCTCTCCTTTCAGATAGAGGACCTGTGTTAGTTGGAGGTATAGCTCAAGTGGTAAAGCACCTACCTAGAGGCCCTGTGTTCCCAAGGGGCTGGGGGAACTTGCTGGTGGTCCTCAACATCCTATGGAGTATGGAAATTGGATTTCATATTCTTGCTTAGAAAGCACTGCTTTATTATCTTTTAACAATATTTTATTTTATTGTATAGGTGATGTACAGAGGGGTTACAGTTACATATATAAGTAAGGTAATGAATACATACATTTCTTGTGGAACATTTTTACCCCTTCCCTGGTTTTCTCCCACTTTCCCTTCCCCCTATTACCCTCCCACTGAGTTATAAAGTTAATTTCCAACATAGTGTCTTGTAAGTATTGCTGTTGCATTGGTTCACCCTTTGTCCTCTGTCTTACCATTTTGTTATTCCCCTTCCCTTCCCCAAATCAGATAAACATATATAGAAGATGCAGGGTACCAAAATCAGAAACAGTGACAACGGGGGATAAACCAAAAGGGGGAAAATGAGAGAAAAAAAGAAATAACTTCACACAGTACATAAAAACACCAAAAACAAACAAAAAACTCTTGTTTCCATATCTCAGAGTTCATTTTGATTAGCATCATTTTATATGGTCATATGTACATAGCTATTGCGCTTTTGTGAACTTCTGCTAGGACTATCCTAAACATATACTAATTATTACAAATGAGGGAAAACATGGAGTATATGTTTTTTGGGTCTGGCTTACTTCGCTTAATATGATTTTTTCCCAAGTCTTTCCATTTCCTTATGAATTGGACGATGCCATCCTTTCTGATAGAAGCATAGAATTCTATTGTGTATATATACCACATTTTCTTGATCCATTCATCTTCTGAGGGTCATGTGGGTTAGTTCTATATCTTAGCTATGATAAATAATGCTATAGTGAACATAGTTGTGCTGGTAGATTTAGTTCGACCTTGTTTGTAATCCTTTGGGTAAATGGCCAGGAGTGGGATTGCTAGATCATAGGGAGCTCTGTTTAGGTTTTTGAGGAACCTCCATACTGCTTTCCAGAGCGGTTGAACCAGCTTACATTCCCACAACAGTGTAGTAGCATTCCCTTTTAGTTATATCCTTACCATCATCTGTTATTATTTGCTTTCTTGATAATGACCATTCTAACTGGGCTGAGGTGGAATCTCAATGTTGTTTTGATTTATATTTCTTTATGGTCAGAGATCTTGAACATTTCTTCACGTGTCTATTGGCTATTCTTATTTCCTCGCCAGAGAAGTCTCTTTTTAATTCTTTAGCCCACTTATTAATGGAGTGGTTGTTTCTTTGAGGATTTGTTATTGGGAAGTATAAGAACCTGAATAGCAAAAATAATCCTTAGCAGGAAAAACAGTGCTAGAGGAATATCAATACCAAATTTCAAACTCTATTATAAAGCTATAGTTATATTTTTTAAAAAGCTTGGTACTGGCACATAAGCAGACCTGAGGATCAATGAAATAAAATTGAAGACCCAGAAATGATCCCACAGACCTACAGCCACCTAATCTTTGATAAGGGAGCCAGAGTTATCAGATGGAACAAAGACAGCCTCTTTAACAAATGGTGGTGGCGGAATTAGCTATGCACATGTAGAAAACTGAAGTTAGATCCTTATATATCACTCTGCACCAGAAGCAATTCCAAATGGATCAAAGACCTCGAGGTAAGAGCATATATCCTGAAAATAGTACAGGAAGGGATTAGGGATACACTAGGGCTCTTTTGGCACAGGCTGAAACTTCTTAAAGATCCAGAAACACAGCAAATCAACAAAAGGCTGGATAAATGGGTTGCATGAAACTGCAGAGCTTCTGCATGGCAAAGGAAATAGCTAGCAAGACAAATAGAAAGCCCACAGATTGGGAGAAGATCTTCACTAACTATACAACAAACGAGGGCCCCATATATAATACATCTAATGCTTTACTATCTTGACTCAGGGTGAAGGAAGAGTTCAAGTTTCTTTCTGAAGACCCACGGGTCCTGGGTGTGGTGATTGCTCAGGTTCAGACTGATATATCAGGGCTTGAGTTCCATGCCAAGGGCTATCTGCTTGCCCAGAGGGTATGCACCTACTTGGGAGATTATTGTGCCTTGTTGGACCCAAGAACACAGACAGAGTTGTAGCTTATCATGGGATGGTCTCTCTTAACATGCATCCAATTTTCCCTGTAATTTTACAGGCTTTCTTGAGGTATTATACTTCAATAATTTATCACTTGCCTAATTTTGTGATTCTACCTCTTGCTTTCTTCTTATTGTTAGTCAAGTCAAGGAAGAAAGAACCAGAAACCTTTCACCAGAAACTTCCAGGCAGCTCCTTAGTGATGTGGGAACATCCTTCAATGCCACTCCTGACTAACACAGCACTATGAGTTTCCAGGTCACACGGATGAGCCATACACCTTCTCATCTCCGCTTCAGCTAATTCCTTGTTGTCCTCCAGCCACTTGGCTCAAGCCAAGAAGGCATGGTATTCATCTCATTTGGAGACGGAGTTGCTAGTTTACTCTTTGCCCATGCTTGTTTTAAATTAGTATTTTATGTTACTGAAGAACAAAGTTGTGACTTTTGTTTTACCATGTACTTTGCCCCTTTCAGATTCAGTCATGTTTTGGAGCATTCATAATCATGTAATAAACTAGGACACAGAGATAGACTCCTTTAAATTTGAAGCCCTTCTTGTGATACATAGCTGCTTCTTCTAGGACAAAGTGTAGATTCTTGATCATATCCTAAGGAGATCCACTTTATCTGCATGCTACTCAATAAGCCTGTATTTATACTGAAACTTAAGTCTAAAATTCAATCTCTCAGTAGGACTAACTGAAAGAGAAGACAACCCAAACAGACACATTAGTGATATAAGAGAGATTTCACCTGCACAATATATTCCAATCACCCCCTCCCCTTATCACTGGTAAATTAGTTTATAAAGAGTAAAAGGAGGTGGCAAATGCCTGTAATCCAACCTACTGAGGAGGTAGAAGTAGGCAGATCACAAATTTGAGGCTAGCCTGGGTAAAAACATAGTGAAATTCTGTTTTAAAACCAAAATTTAGAAAGGGCTCAAGTAATAGTTTGTGGAACATGAACAATGCTCTGGGTTCCCAGCCACGATTAACTGGCCACATTGTTTTGAGCCTATAGTGAGTAGCACATCATGATAAACCCTGCTCATATCCCAAGCCAAGGAGCAGTGAGTCAGGAGGGGCCAGGGTTGCACAGTCTCAGTTAAGAGCATACTCTCATGACCTAAAGACCTCCCGCTGAGCCTTACCTCACAGACTCTATCACTTTCCCATTGCATCATGCTGGGGGCTGGGCATCTAACACATGACACATAATGTGTGTCATTTTTTAATAGTGACAAAATAATGTTAACATAGATCATTGCTTCAGTTTGTCAAGTTTAAGGGAAAAATGTCAATGACCATGTGGTTTCCTTTCAAAAAGAGAAGGAACCAGGCTGGGAAGGTGGCTCAGTGGTAGAGCGCTTACCTTGCATGCCTGAGGCCCTGGGTTCCATTCCTCAGTACCACATAAGCAGAAAAAGCCAGAAGTGGCGCTGTGGCTCAAGTGGTAGAACACTAGCCTTGAGCTGAAGAGCTGAGGCCCAGAGTTCAGGCCCCAAGACCCCAACAAAAAAAAAAGAAAGAAAGAAAAAGGAAAAGAACCATATTTTTGTTTTAAAAATTGAGAATACATTTCCCTCCCAGAAGTGGAAAATCTGAATCTAAAACAACTCATAGGCTCTAAAACAGAGGGTGATCAGCAGGAACCTACCCCCATGAATGAACTTTCAGAGAAAAACATTTCCAACAGAGCCAATGAAATATTCATTTAAAGTCAAATGATAGCCCCCTTAGAAAAAAATCTGCCACCCAAAGTCTGGTGAAATAAGAGTCATAGGAGCTCCTCAGTTCCTGGCATTCAATTATCAAACCAGCAATTTTTTTTATTATTTGGCTCAAATCTTGGAAAACTATATAATTGTACAATTTGCAGGGAGACAATAAGACTGATCTAAAGGCCAGAGAGAAAACACAGGGAATGAATTGTTTGAAGGGCTGGACAAAACTATCTTCTTCTATTACTTTACTATAGCAAAGTAAGAAATTCTTATTAAATTATTGTGGTAAATAGAAATAAAATTTCTATTCAACTACCATATCAAATAGGTTGGTTGGCAATCCATCTTCCAGAGACTACACCTTTGATCCAATACCTAAGCTCATGGGTGAAGGAGGCAGAATCCTGACTTAGTGGGATTTCTGGCTCTAGGAAGACCATAACACAGTCATTGGTGAATTAATGTATCATTCATTACCTTCAATCCCAGGGACTTAGTGATCAGCATAGTAAATTGCTAAGAGTGCGGCTTCTTTTCATAAATGTTAGAGCATTTACTCTCCTATTCCTGTGCATATATGGTCATTCATTTTTTTCAAGCACATACTGGGCCCCAGGTTTATAATGTCTTTTTCATTTTGCTTATTGTCAAGATAAGAAATACCTATGATAAGCAATAACCATGCTCTTGAAGAGTATGTCCATGCACTTCAGAGTCACAGATGTGGGAAAAAGAGAACCAACAAATATATACGTGATATATACAAATTAGAAGCGCTGAGTTAAGTTTCCAAAGTGAAGAACAGAATATTGCCAATGGAGACAGCTACTAATAGCTGGAAATTTGGGGGAGGGAGGTAGAAATGAGAAATGTCAGTGTCCTGCACTGTTCTTTGACTATGACCATTTCCTCCAAAAGGAAAGAGTACCTTGGTCTCCATGTCCCTTTCAAAAAGCTGTGACTCACCAAGCAGGCATGTGCACCTGATCCAAAGGATCTGTCACAATTTTCTTAGGACACATCAAATTTGTTTCACTCAGATGCAGGCTCAGGTGCCCTCATGCTGAGGTGTGCCAGGACTAACTGCCACATCTCCTGACTCAAGTTTTCTAAAGGTGCTCTGGACTCAATGAAATACCCTAGGACTCTGCCCTTCAATCACCCTCTCCTGTTGTTTAAGTTTGCTAAAAGCTGAATTCTGTTACTGTTTGCAAGCAAGAAACTAAACTTAGAATAAATCCAAGAGAAAGGAAGAAGCAGTACAGTACACAGTTTGCTTCTCTCCCACCATGTGACCAACCCTGCCTGCACTTTCTATCCTTTATTGTGTTTATCATTGAGTGAAGTTATTATTACTCCCATTTATAAGTCAAGCACTAAATCTCTGCTGAGTTAGAACAATCAGAGGTTATGCTGGAAACAGCAGAAAAGGAAGGCCAGCCCCTGACATAGGAGGAGAGCATACCATCCTGTATCAGTGATCTTACATCATGCCTCTCTAGAAGGAGGGTAAGCAAAGAGAAGTTCTTCTAAATTGTGAAAGGCCCTAGGAATGAAGATCCCTGCAGGAAATAGCATGTGAGAAAGTGAAAAATTGCCACACCAAAAGCTCCTAGACCAGAAGAAAAACTCACTGCCCAAGAAGAAGGATATCTCTCAATGCCCTGCAATAGGCCCCCAGCTAAGTGTAGATAAACAGAACTCCTGGCTTTGATTTTAATTTTTCTCTAGGTTGTAATGGGCAAGATTGCAACACATCAAGAACTTCTTTTTCCTTCCTTTTTGGCCAAAACTAGAAAGAAATGCACTTTTTTCCATGTCTTTTTCTGGCAATGCAGATGAGCCTTCAGACCTAGAACCATACTTTATGGCTGAGCTTTCCAGTGATGCCATTAAGTTCAGAAACTCAGATGTGGTCTTGGCTTTGCTCAGATTTACCTTGCTTCTATTTTCTTCATTTCTTTTCTGTCTTTTCTCTTTTTCACTGTATCGCTATTTCTCAGGAGTTTACTGCTAGGTAGGTCATATGTAAAGTTTAGGAACTGACCTACAGACCAAAACAGACATTTGTCCCCCTCTCCTGGCACTTGTTTACCGGTGGCCAAGATGACAGGTCAGCATGGTATTGCTGTGCGTCCCCTGGTATCACAGTGGGCTGGCTCTAGGCCCTCCGGTAAATAATGAAATGCATGGATGTTTGACTTTCTTAGATAAAATTGCATAATATTTACCTATAACCTATGCACACCCTTTCATTATCTTTGAGTCCTCTTTGGATGAATTCATAATAGTAACACAGTGTAAATGTTGTGTGAACAGGTGTTACACTATATTGTTAAGGGAGTAACTGGAGGAATAAAATCTGTGCCTATTTAGTACAGACTCTTAAAAAACTATTTTCCATTTGCAGTCAGTTAGTTAAATTTGTAGATAAAAAAAATACTGTATAAGTAGAGCCAATGCTATGAGCAAGGCCAAGACAAAGCAAACAGAACAAGGGTGAGGGGATGTACAAGGTAGGGGGTGTGCCTGGATGGAGAGACTGGCACAGCTCCAGCCCATACACATATGCTACTCTCAGGGCCACACAGACACTGGGAAAACAGTACATCTCCAGGCAACAGGGAACAAGAGTACCCCTTAAAGCCTAAGTCCAGCCTACCCTTTCCACAACAGTCAAGTGCTTTTTCTAGGCCCTTTGGGGGTCAGTGAGAAATGATTAGGCTTGGGAATTATAGACGTGCCCTGGCTGACCAGGTATATGCTATTCTGAGCCAGTTATGTACATTTTCTTCTTTACCCCCAGCAATGTACTTAGTCAATTCCATAGGTTTCTCCTGGAAATCCCAGTTTCTGCTGAATTTCTGATCTT
The DNA here is from genome assembly GCF_000151885.1 of Dipodomys ordii. Classification (NCBI taxonomy): domain Eukaryota; kingdom Metazoa; phylum Chordata; class Mammalia; order Rodentia; family Heteromyidae; genus Dipodomys; species Dipodomys ordii. Next base: position 4,162,221 of record NW_012267315.1, read on the forward strand.
TGAGCTTGGGATCTGCTTTCTTTGTTATTCTCAACAATGTTTTGAACTCCCTCCTACCCAACAGGGAAATGGATTTCCCCTTTCTTTTTCTAACCCCTACCAATATATACTTAGAGGCTGACTGCAATTTAGATAATCATAACCTGTCCACCTTCCCCTTCCTAGGTCAGGTGATTCAACCCACCTGTCTGGAACTCCTGACCCTGACCATCCTAATGATCACCCCAGTTGTACATCTGTGCAATTTAGAATACCCTCTAACAGCCAATCTGTCTTCTGGCCCTTTGTGACTTTGATTCCTCTTTCTTACAGCTTACATGATTTTCAGCATTCCATACAACTAAACACATCTAGGTTATGACCCAACTTTGAGCCTGCTTTCAAGGTAGCACTGAAACAAGACATGCACATCTCAGTTCTGGCCTACATAGTTGGATTAAGTAGCTTTGTTTGGGTCCTGCTGTATGAAGTTATGTAAATTACTACACCTGATCCCATGAAATTAATTGGGGCACTACCGTTCTCAATTCCTCAGCTATGTTAGGTCCATATGTCACAGGACTATGATAAAAATAAAAAGTCTAGGGGGGAGGGGGGAGGCTGGGAAGGGATGTGAAGGGTAAACAAAGGAGGAGGCTGCAATGCTTGGTAAGAAATGTACGCATTATCCTGCCCATGTAATTGTAACCCTTCTGTACAGTATGTTCACAAATTAAATTAAATTAATAAAATAAAATAAAAAGTCTAAATCTGAAAGGCCATTCTATCTCCAGTGCTGCCTTCAGCAACTGCTTCAGTGTCTGCTCTGATCACAGACCTTTATGACAGGTATAGTGCCTCATAGTTTAAGATGGTAAAAACTGTGTTAGTTTTGCTCTGTTATGTAACCAATGCCTCAATGCCTAGAACACCACACTTTTCTTGATTGCAGTGGCTAAGCCAAACTGTGCAGACTCATTTGAGGCTTCTGCTTTAGTCGGTTCCACACATATCCCTCTGGCTACAGCAAATCATGTGGTGATCCTAGAATTCCTGGGTCAAGGAGAAGGTGCTCCACCCACCCCAATGGGAAAAAGTCACAGAACCCCAAATTACCACACACACACACACACACACACACACACACACACACACACGGAGATGGTTACCATGCCCCAATGGGACATAGGCCCTAAAACCATGATGGAGAAAGCCAGTGGCTGCCCCGCGGAGCTAGCCTGGGATACTGCAAACAAGGCCTAGTATGATTCTATCTCATGACAAAGAACATTCCCAGGGATGCACTAAATATCTTCATATCAGGATCATACTAATGACATTTGGGAGAAGTGTTCTTTGCTGTTCCAAAGGGCACAGAGAGGAGAGTGACTGTTGTAGATGAAGAAGGACTTTAAATATCAACAGAAAAGACTTTCATTGAGTTACAGCAGCTTAGTTTTAAGAAGAAGCAATCTGTCATATTCCTCCTTCTGTTATTGAAGAAAATTCCCAACTGTGGTGTTATAGACAGGAATGACTAACACAGCACAGCTCAGGGATACAAAACCAGAGAATGAAGCCATTTCTGGTCATTTGTCTTAAGCACATCAATGTTCAATGCACCTCTGTAATGTCTCTGGGAGATGTTAAATAAAAGACTTCCTTCCTTTCTTTTGTAACCCACTTAGCTTTTAGTGATAAAGAAAGCATCTTGTGTGACAAAGTGGCTTTGACACAACATGCCTGAGGTCACAGAGAAATAAATGTGACCACAGAGAAAGTTCCACTGAACTCTCATTTTCACTTACTTGTTGATATGCTGGAGATAGTGATGAGTAATGAATTAGGAAATCTTTGAAAAGTATAGATTCTCTCCTACGAGTCTTGTGCCAACAACTAAGGCAATAAAAACAGTCAATATTAGAGGTTCACCAAACATATCACTTAAACTTTACATGGGCCCTGGTTTAGAATCTTCCTTGGTATAGCAAGGTGAATATACTTAAATTATCCTATTTACAGATAAGAGTATTGAGCCCCTAAGAAGGCTGGGATCAGGGTTCTGTGCTATTCAGCTGGTCAGTGGAGGAGAGACTAAAAAGGCTGCTCTTCGTGGAGGCCTGGAAAGAACACAGACTTGCAAGTATCTTTCCACTCTGACACAGTGGAATGCGCAGCCCAGTTTTTCCAGTGTGAAATATATAATCTCACCAGTAACATGAGGGCACTAGCTCAGCACCTCCACCCTTAAACCATTGCTTGAAAAGCCAGTAAATGTGTGTAGTTGCTTAACAAAGGCCTTCAGAGATGTTATGTTATCTTACATGGCAAAGTCTTTGCAGATAGGAGTAAGGATTTAGAGATAAGAAAATTAGTCTGGGTTATTCAATTGTCACATGTATGACAGAAGGAGATCTGACAGATAAACAGGTGAAGACCATTTAACTACAGAAAGATAAGGGACTGAAGTGATGTGGTCCATAATTTCCTATCAGGGAAGGCCAGAAGCTCTAACTAGAAAAGGAAAGGAATTGATTCTCCCCTAGAGCTTTCAAGGATACATAGCCCTGCCAATACTTTGACTCTGACCAGTCAAGCTGAATTTTTTTTTTTAAATTCTAGCCTGCAAAATTTCTTCCTTGTTAAGGAGGATGCAATGCTTGGTAAGAAATGTACGCATTATCCTGCCCATGCAATTGTAACCCCTCTGTACAGTATGTTCACAAATAAAATTAAATTACATTAAAAAAAATTTCTTCCTTGTTAAACTACTGGGTGTGTCTCAATTTGTTACAGCAGCCATGGGAAACTAATGCATATGTGTTTAGATTCTAACATTTTTTTAAGATTCTAACATTTTCACCAAATGCTTGGCATGTGACAAAAATCAGGGATCAGAAATCATTAAAGTTTAATTCCTGATAGTCTTCCTTTGGGGCGACAAAGAAGGCTAGGTGGGAGATAGCACACTGGATGGTGGGTACAAAGAGCAAAAGAGGGACTCAAGCCCAGTTTTTTTAACCACTATTGCAAGAAGGTAGATCTCTCATTGGGTTTGCATGGGAAATGGGGTTGACTCTCACTCTATTGTCCAGTAGCTGTGTGACTGGAAAGATCATTTAATTCTTCTAAGATATACTTATTTCTCACCTATAAAATAAAAGAATGACTCCTATCTTAGAGGAATTTTAAGATTGAAAGAAAAATGAGGCCAGACCAGGAATTAAAAAGGGGAGGGGGAAGATGTTTTTTTTAATCTTTCAGGGCTGGGAAGGTGGCTCAGTGGTAGAGTGCTTGCCTTGCATGCATGAGGCCCTGGGTTTGATTCCTCAACACCACATAAACAGAAGAGGCTGGAAGTGGGCTGTGGATCAGTGGTAGAGTGCTAGCCTTGAGCTGAAGAGCTGTGGAGTTCAAGAGCTGTGGGCCCAGAGTTCATGCCCCATGACTGACAATACATGCATACATACATGCATGCATACATACATACATATACCTTTCTTGTTTCAATGTGCAAACCCACAGAGTGTGACTGTGGCCTCCATATGTGTGCATTGTACATAAACAAGGAAACATTTCCTACTCCAAATCCACTGAGCTAGTCATTTCTTTCTTCTCACTTTCTTAAATGGAAATAGGAAATCTTCAGAGATATCCCATGTATTGTTATAGCATTGAATGATGAGCATTTGGCACCTGCTCTTCAGCCACCAGCACAAAGTCCCTGAGCACTTCCTGAGGAGTCAGGCATGTAATATGCAGAGGTGACTCAAGGGCAGAGTTAGATTCAATGCATGCATGGTCCCTTGCAATGTCACTGGGCACTGGCAGTTATCCCTCAGCCTCTAAATCTGGAGTTGGGGGGTCTACAGAGTTACACACAGGGCCAGGTGAGGGTCCAGGAAAGATCCAGAGAAGATTCTAGAACTTTTCAGCCTAGAGTGGCAAAGAAAATCAAATGTTTTTGAAAACCAAAGGCTAAGACTCAAGATGATGGCAGGGAGACAAAGTAAGAACTGGAAGGTGCCCATTTGGACTGACACAGGCAAGTATTGAGAAAGAGGAGAGTTACAAAGGAGGATATAACAATGCTCAATAGGAAATGGACTCATTATTTTGTTCATGTAACTATAACCCCTCTGTACAGTATCTTTATAATAAAAATATATTAAAAAAGAAATACTGGGAAAGTCTATTCTGCTTAAAAAATGTTTTTATTGTGGCTGGGTATGTGGTTTAGTGGTAAAGTGCTTGTCTAGCATGCATGAAGCCCTGTGTTCAATTCCTCAGTACCACATAAACAGAAAAAATCGGAAATGGCGTTGTGGCTCAAGTGGTAGAGCTCTAGCCTTGAGCATAGAGAGATTCAGGGACTATGCCCAGGTCCTAAGTTCAAGACCTGTGATTGGCAAAAAAAAAGTGCTTTTATCCCCTAGGCCCAGATACCCTTAGCAGAATGAGGATATCTAAAGGCTCAGAAGATAAGCTTTCCCAGCAACAGACTGCCCTAAATATGCTCAGGTCGTGTTTCAGCTGCCCGGAAGCCTTCATGCAATATATACCTTATTTAAAAACACCTTGACTGAGGATCAGGAGCTACTTGCCATGTAGCATCCACTCCATCCTGCATGCATATGGTAGATAGCTTTCATGCAGGGTCCAGGAAACTGCAGAAAAGATTGCATATTGGGAAAGGAATTATTTGAAAAGACAGGGTCTTTATTAAACAACACTTATACATGGTGGCACATACACTCACTACAATCTCTGGGCATCAGATCAGTATAAGGCATAGAGTTTTCCAGAGTCAGAATCCAGTTATCTGCAGTTGAACTCTGGAATTGGAAAGGTTGTCATGGTTACTGAGGTCCAGGCAGCAGCACCTGGAGCCACACATGAAGATTAATCAGGATCCAGCTGAACATTTAGCTCTCAGAAACTTCCTATGAACTCAGGAGGCATAGCCAGGAGATTAGAAGTGGATCACAGAGGAAAGAAATTGATTTTTTTTTTAAAGTCACAAGTGCACGGAAGAACTACCTTTGTCTAGTAGAAAGACCCAAATCCCCATCATTCAAATTGGCAGAAATGCAAAAAGCCTTCTGGTAGACTGAGTCATCCAGCATCAGGACTGACAAGGATATTTCCACTTCGTACTACCTCCATTAACATGCCTGTGCCAAGCATCATTAGTCAGTCATAATAAATGGTTCTTGGCCAGTCACAGCCTTAGAATCCTTACCACATTGTTCCAAGCAACTGTGCCCAGGGGAGCTATCCATGGTACTGCCACAGCCCTGACCTCAGAATTTCCTCTTTTGAGACCTTGGCTTACCGAAGTTGTTTGCCAAACCATAACAGTTCTTGCAGTCAGATCAGATTAACTCTATCTTTTTGTGTGTGTGCCATTTCAAAAGGTCCAGTCTTGCTCTGGTGATTCTAGGTCTTTTATCCAGGTCATGAGATTCCTCTTGTCTTGTTCACCTCTAACTTGGCCTTCTCATCAGGCTCTTTATAAAGATCTTATATCTGCTCAGCTCCATTCAGGTGCCTGACCCCATTTTCTACTCAATGTGCATGATGGCTGCTTCTCACCTACAATGAACATGGCCCTTACCTTAACAGAGGACAATACAAATGGGTGCCCTCAGCTTTCTCTAGGCAAAACATACAACTGGTCGACCCACCTAAGGTAGAGTCCTGACTAGTGGATTCATTGACTTTACCAATATCACAGAAGAGAGAGGTATCACATATCCTTGCAGACTGTCATATGCAGACTGCCCCCATTCAAAGTAGGAGATGGTGAGGTTGTAGATAGGGCTATTCCAAACCTTAATGTGATCATGAAATCAAAGCAAGAGAGATAGGTGCAGGAAAAAAAAATTCCTCCTATCGCATCAGGTTAGACCAGAAAGCCTGGGCCTCTCAACTAAGCTAGGGTCTCTGCATTTGCTGGCAAAGTAGCCACATTGGGCTCCACATTAAAGAAGCCTCTGTGTCCTTTTCTATCTTCAGATTCTAACCCTGGAATCTCAATGGCAAAGAAGTGTTTTGTGGTGGCTTTGTGTTGGTGTATTGTGTTTTGTTGGTGGTATATTGGTACTGGGGCTTTAACTTAGGGCCTTGAGCTCTTGCTTGGCTCTTTTACTCAGAGCTGGGTGCTCTAGCATTTGAGCCACACTTCCATTTCCAGGTTTCTGATGATTTAATTGCAGATAAGAGTTTCATGGGCTTTTCTGTTTGGAAAATCTTTGAACCATAATCTTCAGAGCTCAGCATTTAGAGCAGCTAGTGTTACTGGTGAGAGCCACCAGCACCCAGCTAAGGGCCAGTTTTTTTATGTCACAGATGGGAGGTTTGCAAGATCCATTAAGCTGATCGTGCTCATTTTTACAAGAGTGCAATGACTATGTGTTTTTTGTTTGTATTTAAATCTCAGCTAGCTAATGCCTCCATGATGCAAAAGGATTGGAAATGTGGCACTTTTGAGTTTCATAGCCCATCTGAACTCGATCATACACAGGGATACTCCAGGGCAAAAATAGCTTATTGACCTCCTCCCCCACCTTAAAAGAGAAGCCAGGCTGCCCCTCACTGTGGAGGGCAGATCATGCAACGACTAGGTACTCTTTCTCACTTTGCTTATGATTTCCCTCTGGCTGCTGAGTCACTTTTCTCTAGAGGTTTGGGCTTCACCATCAGCTGCTAGCCTTGTCTATGGTGACATAGTCAACCAATCTCTCATGACTGAAGAAGAAAGGCTGCAGAGGGTAGGCCTTCTGACACAGCCTTTAACATGTGAGCCTTTGTGGGACAGACTAAATCAGTTAGGGTCACGATCAGTTCTAATATTGGGACTTGGCAAATCATTTAGGAACATGGATTGTTGGGCTATAATAAAATTCACATCAACCATCGTTCTGACTTCAGATGCAGTTTGAAGTAGCTTGTGAACTTGAGCAAGCTCCCTAGCTTTCTGCCTTAAAGGAGAGAGTTGGATTAGCTGGCCTCCAGAGTTCTGACATCTGGAGTCTTTGAAGGTCACTTTCCTCACCTTCCTCTCTTTTTCCTTCCTCAGCTCTTCCTCTGGGCTTCTCTCTTCTTTTCTTTCATCTCTCTTTTCTTTCCTCTCTCCTCTTTCTTTCTCTGTCTTTTTTCTTCTACCATCTCTGCTTTTCTCCCCCTCTTTCTATCTCCTCAGCCTCCCTGCCCTCCATCCTTCCTCCTTTTCTCCCTTTCTCCTCCTTCCCTTTTTTGACTGCCCCTTCTCCTGGGCCTAGCTGTAAAAATGAGATTGGGCTGTTTTCTGCCCACACAGATCAAGTGAAGGAATTTTACTTTGTTTTAGTAAGTCCTGTCAAGATTATTACCATGCATGCTACTTGCTTTTTCCCTAAGCTCCACCCATACCACCCAGTTGCCATGCCTTCCATGTCCTAATTTATCTCCCTCACTTCTAGGCTTCATTTGTCATTTCTATTTCTCTCACAGGAGTCCACAGGATTCCCTTGCAAATTGGGACCTTTTCTTCCCCTAGCAGAAACCAGGGCCGAATAAACCCAACCTCCTTTCCTTATTTGCAACCTGACTGCTGCCTAATTCTAATTCACAGTTGAAGAAGCTCAGTACCAGAGATTAATAGCACTTATTATTTTATTGCTATGGAAACCAATAAGACATTTTATGATGTTTGGTCACACGATATACAAGAAAATGTTTAAAATAATGATGAATGTTAAACATTCAGAATCAAAGTATTGAAAGCTTTAGAAAGTAGGCTGTGTTGTGTCTTCCTAGCCCAGAGAAAAGGAATTTTAGCACATGATCATCAAATGGCACTGGGTGGCATCACCAGTGTTACTAAATTTAATTGTAAAAGAATGAGAGGAGAATTAATCACTAGTAGGCAAGGAGAAGTTTTGTTTGTTTTTCTTGTCTTGTTTTTAATCCTGATTATGAGTCAGAGGCAATATGCAGTACATGGAGGTATTCTGAAACGCCTCTTTTACAAGGCAGCTATTTTCAGCTTCCCTCCTTTGAAAATCAAGTTCCAAGTGCTCCTGGATTCAAAGCCTGGGTCCCATCAGTGAATGGCTTCCCAGAGGCTGAGTATTCAGAGACCACAGCTGGAAATCATTAGGCCCTCAAAAGAGAGCTGACCATAAAATTGCAGGCCACCCCAGTGGTTCTGAGATTGTACTAACCCAGACTTAGTTGCCTGTGAAAAGCTATCATCATTCTTTGCATGTGTTCTCTGGTACAAATTTCTGCCCAGATAAAAGTGCATTTCCAAATGGACACAAAATGGACTCGGATACTAGCGCCGAAGCCAGGCCTATGATGTGGGATAATGGTGCAGAACCATATTCCAGCCTGCTGCTCAGCTTTGGAGCTAATACTCTTTCCTACTCACTTAGATATTCCCCTAGTGTCCTGATGGATAATGAGTAAGAGCAGGGGCCTCCTATTATCTTATTTTTCCTTCTTAAAAAAATGACTTATCAGTCAGGCACCAGTGGTTCACATCCAGATTGCTGGAAGGGAGCCAAAAAATTGGATTTGAATTTCCCAGTAGCGCATACAAAAAGAAGGGGGGTTGCGGAATAAAAGATGAATGGTATGGCATCTCATGGCCACCCCTTGGTAGTTTAACAATCCCACTCCAGGGCTTCTTCCTAGGTCATTTCTTCCCCTATCTAGGAAGTAGTTCAGGTTAAATGGAATTGGGAGTAGCATCCCATCTCCGTTCTAAACGTGCCAATATTTTAATGCATTCTATGTGATTATGTGTGCTAAAAGCAATCCTTGATGTACTGAGTTATTATGAAGGCTAGCTCATTATAGTATTATCAGAAAATAAAGTGGATTTTTCTTTGTAAACATTGGCAAGCAACTTGACATGATTTACGTAAGTTGCTTCCACTTACCTCATGTCTCTGAACACTCTACATGCCTTTGCTCTGCTTCCTTACCCACCAACAACCTTTGAGGTTTTTTGTTTGTATGTTTCATGCTCTAATTTTGAGCCACAGATTGCCCAGTGAAAAATGAGTACTGTCCTGGGTGAACATCAAGAACAAGCAAGGAGACACAGGGTTGAAAATTCAGGCAAGGACAACCTGACCTTAGACTCCAGCCAATTCTAGGAGCCAGATGCTTGCTTATCCTTCCAAAACCCTAGTTTCTCCACCTTCAAAGTGGTTATATAAACAGTCTCATCCTCGTCCAAAGATTGTTTTCACAGCTAAGTGAAGAAGGCACCTGATTTGGGTATCTGATACATAATGAGGACTCAATAAATTAGAGTGGTAGTTTCATGTACATATGAGGATTTTAAAAGGGAAGTAGTTTAAGTCATTGCTTTTAACTATCATTGCTCTTGTTTTAATTTGGAAATGACAGATGACTCCCAAGGAACCATCCTACAGTAGGAAAATGGAAGCATTTTTTTTTTTTGTCGGTCATGGGGCTCGAACTCTGGGCCTGGGCGCTGTCCCTCAGCTCTTCAGCTCAAGGCTAGCACATTACCACTTGAACTACATCGCCACTTCCGGTTTTCTGGTGGTTTATTGGAGATAAGAGTTTCATGGACTTTCCTGCCCAGGCTGGCTTTGAACCGCAATCCTCAGATCTCAGCCTGCTGAGTAACTAGGATTATAGGCGTGAGCCATCGGCACCCAGCTTCACTTACAACTTTGAAACATTAAAGAACACAACAAGAAGCTTGAGAGGACTTTTCATAAACAAGTAAAGATTTCAGCAGCAAATGACATGGTCCGCCATATTCCCTGAGCATCCATGGTTCCATTGCACCATGGTGCGGTAGCTTCTTTGTGTGTGTGTGTGTGTGTGTGTGTGTGTGTGTGTGTGTAGCATGCGTGGGCATGTGCGTACGTACGCTCACATACCAGTCCTGGGACTTAAACTCAGGGCAAGAGCACTGTTCCTGAGCTTTCTTCCACAAGGCTGGCTTTCTATCTCTGGAGCCACAGCTCCACTTCCAGCTTTTTTTTTTTTTAATAGTTAATTACAGATAAGAGTTTTATGTTTCTTGCTTGGGTTGACTTCAAACTGCAATCTCAGATCTCAGCCTCCTGGGTAGCTCAGGTTACAGGAGTGAGCCACAGGCCCAGCAGCTCATAAAGCCAATATCTCAGACTGTTTACTGATTTTTCTGGTCTCCAAGCCTGGTCAGCATGTGAGCTGGATAAGTAAAATAGCATGGAGTTAGTACCCCAGACTTAAGCTTATGATAGCTGAATTGGTAGATAAGTATCAGCACTTCCTCCTCTACTGGGTGAGATGACTGAGGTATCTTCTGCATCCTTTCCCTAGAACTCTGGCAGAACTGAGCCTTGAAAGGACAGCTTCGCATCAGCACACCTGATAATGATGTTCTTCCTTTCCTTCTGCCCATTCCTACTCTCACACCAGAGCTGATTACTAGAACTAGTGCCAGTTATAATCCCCGCCCCTCCTCCAATACAATCCCAAACAATTCCAATTGTTGAAATCCCAAAAGATCGAAAGCCCTAAATTTCTTAAAATATAAAATCCTGAAGATTATAGTTTCAAAATATTCAAAGTACTGAGTTTTAAAATCATGAAAGCTGACATCCTAAGCACTATAATTCTCATGAGAAAAAAATAAAGTGGGAATGTAAGAGAGGTAGAAAGCCAAATTTTGAGGAAGAGATCAGCCAGTTGAAAAAGGCATCATATGTCTGCATTGGATGACATTCCAGGAGCTTTTAATGAATTAAAACCATATTTGTCTGAAGAAACCAGTGAAGTTAATGGCTGGTTTGAAAGTAATGATGCAGTTGGTAAGATGAGATTGATGTTCCCATTCAATCACCAGTATTATTTCCTTCAAACCTGTGGTCTGTTTGGTAGTAAATGTGAAATGGATTTTCATTCACCCAGAAAATACAGAAAAGCATGGCACAAAAAATGAGAGTGTTTAATAAGAATGTGCATGTCGGTGTATAATGAATCACAGAAGAGTTTCAAAAACATTGTTACCATGTAGGAAATGAACATGTACACAGTCTCTAAGAATCCAGCTTTAAAAGGAAAAACAAGCAGTCATTCATCAAGATGTGAACTTCAAAATATAGTTAGCTGATCATTAAACTTGACCATTGCTAATTGACCACCCCTGTATAATTGACCATAATTGACCCTTGTAATGCATTTTTTCATGTCAAAACCTTGTGAGTTTTACTTCCTTTTTAGTTCTTTCCCAGACTCCTTTAATTTGCCAGTGTTATTACTTACAACTCATTATACTATGTATTTTTATCTTTGTATCAGTTGCAATGCTAAAAGTGTAAGTTAGTAGATTTTTAGAGAGCTTAAATTCATTTTCTGCAATTTGTCAGTTCTGGGGCTTAAACTCAGGGCCTGGGTGCTAGCTTTTTTGTGTTCAAAGCTAATGCTCTACCACTTGAACCATTTGTGGCTTTTTCAGAGTAGTTTGTTGGAGATAAGAGTCTCATGTACTTTCCTACCCAGGCTGGCTTTGAAACATGATCTTCAGATCTCAGCCTCCTAAGTAGCCAGGATGATAGGTGTGAGCCACTGGCTCCCGGCTTTTCTGCAAATCTGATTATGCAAAAGTTGCATTATCACAGTGTTGACTCATGTGTAAGTGTTATATGTGTGTGTGAAGCTATTGAACCAATCAATGTCCTTTTTGTACCTCAGCATTTGTGAAGGTTGAAATTTCTCCACATCTCAGCTTCTTGGTCATCTTCAGACATGATTCATTGTTGCATTTAATGATCATGTCAAAAGGCTCAGGTTCTCACAATATTTCAGATGACCACAGTCACAAAACTGGATGCACACAGCTCCTAACCACAGTAATGTGTATTTTGTTGTTTGACCTCTTTCTTTATGAATGCAGTTGATGTGTTCATAACTGATATACACATATGGCCATCATTTGTATGCTTGAGTGCTTATGCTTGCAAAAATGCATGTTATTGCCAACTTAATTGTGTATTCACTTTACTGTGAAACATTCTGTGGTGTTCTTGTATTTCTCAAATAAATGTAAATGTAAACAAATGTCTCTTAACGAATCATATTATTTTTCCCAGAATTATATTTTCAGAATTTTACACTTTAGGCATTCCAATCTTTTAAGATATAATACTTAGATTAATAACATTATGGATTGTGTTTTCAGAGATTATGTCCTAAACCTGCTTAATACCATCTCTCAAAATAATGGTTTGCCTCCAAATCCTTATCTGAGTCTGCTTTAGAAGAAACCCAAACAAAGATAGAAAATATGCTCAGTGAAAATATCTCAGGTCACCAATATATATCTGGATTAAGATAGAGTAATATTTTTCTATCTGCTGTGGAAGTACATGCCTATAATCTCAGTATAGGGAGGAAGAGGAAGGAGTCTTAGGAATCTGAGATCAGCATACACACACACACACACACACACACACACACATATATATATACACATACATACACCCCCCCACACATATATATATATATGTGTGTGTGTGTGTGTGTGTGTGTGTGTGTGTGTGTGTGCATATGTTTTCTTCTTAAATAGTTAAGACTTCTTAGGTAAGAGGTCTTGACAAGTTAAAGTGATGGGCAGAAGAGAGCAACCCTGTTCATATTTATGCAGTGTGTGGCTTCAGCATATTAGAAGTATGAATATATGTCATTGAGCATGAAATGTACACATTTTATGTGTACACTTTGATGAGGTTTGACAAATGCATGTTGGAAGTCTGGGTGAGCATGTCCCAATAAAGACCACATATCAATCACCTCACTACATACTATAGCCATTTTCTGTGAGTCTTTGCCCACCCCCCTGACCCAGGCAAGCATGGATCTGCTTTCCATCACTGGAGCTCAATGAATCTGGATCTTAAAACATGACAAAAGTTTGAACTCTGCCAAATAGAATGTTGCTACACTATGCTCTATCATTTATCAAAACCATTGTAGTCATCACCTCCTCGAGTGAAGAAAAGGAAGAGAAAGCCAGTTTCAGAATTGATGAGTTTCCTTTTGACTCTGACAAAACAAGATGAAAGGTAAAATGGGAAAATAAATGAGAGGTGGAATTGATTTGCAACTTGGCATGAGGTCTGCTGTAAAATTTCAAGAAAAACAAACGCGAAACCCACTCACTAAATTAGAGAAAACACCTTCAAACATAATACAATCGCCATGCCAACTCCTTAGAATGTTCACATCATGTTAAATTGCAGCCATATTTTCAACTCTTAACTGGGTAAAATCCAGGATTTGGGACCAGGGAGGGATTCATGAACTGTTCATTGAGCCAGTCAAGTATTCAACCATTATTTGCAGGACTGTCCTTATGCAGGAAGAGGCTTTCCTGAGACAGACAGGAAAGACCCCCTCTTCATTAAGACACATGACATAAAGCAGTACATAACAACAAAAGGTAAATGGATGCTAGCAGAAGTTTTAAAAGGTAACCTAGTGGAAGGGTCACTAAAGAGAAGTTCTCAGAGACAGGCATCTCTAAGCTGATTTCTGACATGAAATATCCAAGGGGGATGGGGTTTAGAATTTATTTGATGTTTCATGAGATGCCATTATTGGATTTTAGGCTTTCTGTTTTCCAAAGTTTACTCTGATGGGGCTGGAGGTATAGCTCAGGTGGTAGAGCACTAGCCTATTAATGAAAGTGCCAGACCCTGAGTTTAAGTCCCAGTCTTGGAAAAACAAAAAAAAAGACTCCTAAGCTTACTATGAGTATTATTGGATAGATTAGATTTTCAAAGGGCAAGAAGCAGAACCTAAAATTTTCTTAGGCAAGTCAGATATGATAATGTCTTGCATTGGTGGTAGAGATAGAGTAGCCAATTTCACATCTGTGTGGAGATAAATGAGCAGAATTTCCTGATCTTTAGAGTAGCTCAAAGGCAACACCATGTGCTAGCCCAAAATGCATCAAAAGTCCAAGAAGAAGTAATGACAGAGATACAGATTGGGGATTCAACAACTTTTAAAGCAATGAGCAGGTGAGGTAAGTCAGGACAAGTATATAGAAGGAAAGTGGAGGAGGCATTCTACCTTTAGAAGACAAAGTCCAAGGATGAGTCTGGAGATTGGATGGGAAGTCAGTGAGGTATGAGCCAAGTGAATAGGTAACCACATCATGGAAGCCAGAATCAGGTTGGTGGAGCACCACACAGCCTTACCAGGAGAAGTGGCTTGATCTTGTAAAAGATCATGGTGCCATGTTGTTGTCAAGTGTAGTTGTCAACCTCATAGGCCCTGTGGTTCTATGGGTCTGTGTCTTTCTGGTCTTTTCCATACTTATCTGCTTGGCATCTTAGAACATACAGTTTTTTCTTCCATATTTGCTCTCTTTCCATCCTTTATTCTAACCCCGTATCACTTAAAAAGTGAGGAGGTTTGTCATAGTTTTTGTACAGCAGATTCTCAATGAGCTTTATGATCTCATGGTATGGAGGCAGGGCTGAGTTAAAGAAGTCCTGACTCCCAGTGCAATCACTTGTAAGGATAAAATTTCCTGGCTCAGTCGATAGCAATTCCTGCTTCATTTTACATGTTTACTCTTAAGGAAAACAGTCTCTATGCTGCCCAGAAACAAGAACATAGAGGATGTCCCAGGAGAATATGTTTTGGAAATATTCATGGTTCAGACATATGGTATCATTCCTGAGCTCTGGCATTGTATTCTTCCTATGTGTGTTTTTCGCTCCTTTCTTTCAGCATTTTTCAAAACCTGCTTTGGCCAAATAATAAATGCTTCTTTTGCTTTTCTTTGCTGGTTTATGTGTTAAGACAAACTGCTTGGCCAGCCACTAACTCGATTGTCAAGTTCACCAGAGAATCTCCCTGTTAGAACGGACTTTATTTCTCCATACTTCATAATTATCTTTTGAGGAAAAGCATACTTTTTGAATTGCATAGAGTTAGCTTTTGACTTTATTGATGATCTCCTTTAACTGATGACACAGACCACGTGATGTCATCACAGAAGAATGTGTTTAACCTTCAGCATAACACTCGGCTTCTAGGTCCATGTTGGAGCTACTTGGAAGCAATTCTGCCAATATGATTCAACCACAAAAAATTAACAACACAAACATTCCCAAGCATGGCCTCTGCCCTTGTCTATGATTTGCCCTTTAGTTTGGAATGTGGGAGCTGCTCAGTTCCCTGGGAAGTCAGAAGCAATCAGTAGTGTTACAAGCGGGACAAGAGATTAAACATATTTTCTCTGCTGGATCCCTCTAGCTGTCTTCTAAAGGGTATTTTAATGCATGAAAGAATCAAGTCTGACTACTAGTTCCACTCCTCTACCTGCAGAATGCCACCCCCTATTGACTGTTTTCATAAGGATCATTGGCAACCTCACTACTACCAACCTCAAAGCCTCTTCTAGGTTTTATCTTCACTGATGTGTCTATAGCCTTTAAAATTGTCTTCTCCCTGCTCATCCTCCACATTCTGCTGCCCTCAGCTCCTTCAAAGATTCATGTCCATTCATATCATCAGCGTTGATAAGTGTCCTACCCACAGTGTCCTTTCTACTCAGTAATGTCCATTGCTATGCCTCCCCTCCAACACCTTCCTGTATCCCCAATTTTGGACGTTTTATTCCTTACAAGTTCTCTTCCCTTTACAAAAGGATGCCCCTCCTTACTCTCTCCTAGATATCCTGTAAGATAACTTAGTGTAAAATTTTATCTCATTCATTAACTCAGCAAATATTTACTAGGCATTTCCTATGTGCTGGGTGCCAGGTTAGCACTGTCAATGAAGTGGGTCAGGGAAAGTCCTGTCATGGCCCAACATGTCATTTAAGGACAAGTTTGGGCAGTGGGTAAACCTGGAATTTGCAAGGGAATGAGGATGAAAGAGAGGGGAAGGGAGAACTTACCAGAAGTAGGGAACACCATGTATAATGTGTGGAGCTAAAGAAAAGCTGGTCTTACGGCTTATTTCTACAATGTGCCCATTGTAGAAATGAATGCTTCTCAAATGCTTGTTCAAGGTCATGCTGCTCTCAACAAAGCATGGAAGTCAAAGGTCTTTAGCAACCAACATATGAACTGCTAAATAACAAAATGTGAGGTGTCACAGGAATGATCCTTTTTACCTTGAAATTTTGGTCAATATGAAAAATAATGAGCCACTGAACCTCCTTGTCTACTCCAGGAGTTATCTTTCCCTGGTTCTATCAGAATACACGCCACTCACAAACACTTCTTGGGGAAAATGCTGACAAATCCTAGACCAAGGCTCTTTAAAATCTCACCCATTGCTTTACTCTGCAGCGGGATATCCACTTGACCTCATCCCATTCTGGATTTTCTTTAGGGCTCAAAAGTTAACATCTGTGTTCCATGAGATGGTGATCCTAGGTCTTCAAGAAAACTTCCTCAAGTTATTGGATTAGACTACATAGAGTCCAAAAATCTGTCTCCTGACTAAGCACTGAAGGCCTTGAACTCTCTCCCAGCTGGGAGTCTGAACTTGGCTCACATAGTAAGAATAAGAGCAGATTTGGTTGTGGGTTAAACACTGGTGGGTGAGGAACTGACAGCCTGTTGGGGGATACCCCGTCATGAGATATTGCAAGGTCTGAGCAGCAGGGGATTCTGCTCTCAGCCCTAGATTGTAGAGGTAAGGAAATTGAGACCCGGGAAGGTTATAATGGCTCACCCACAGTCTACAGGAATGGAGGTAGAACCAGAGGCAGAATTTCAGAACCTCAGCAATGCTGCTGACAGGCTCACATGTTCACAGCTTGAACTATGACAATCAAGACGTCATTGCTTTGGCAGTCTCTTAGATTGACATCTGTTATGGTTACTGGTAAAATATTTTTCCTTTTTTCCTGTCTTGGATCATTCCCACCATCCTGAGAACATCTTGTATCCTATTTTCTCATCTTGTGAAGTTTCTAGCTTCTCCCTCTGCTCCCTTTCAGGTGCCATTTTATTTCCTTGTTATCTTTAAAAGAAACTTCAAAACTAGGTGCCAGTGACTGGTGCCTATAATTCTAGCTACTCAGGAGACTAAGATTTGAAGATCAAGGTACCAAGTCAACCCAGACAGGAAAGTCCATCTCCAAGTCTTATCTCCAATTAATCACTCAAAAGCTGAAGTGGAGCCGAGTCTCAAGTGTCACAGAGTGCCAATCCTGAGCCAAAAAGCTAAGGGACAATGCACAGGTCCTGAGTTCAAGCTCCAATATCAGCACACACACACACACACACACACACACGCACACACACACACACACACACACACACACACACATGCTCATGGAAGGAAGGAAGGAAGGAAGGAAAGGAGGGAGGGAGGGAGGGAAGGAAGGAAGGAAGGAAAGGAGGGAGGGAGTTTAAGAAAAGAAATCTCATTTTCTGTTTTCTGTTGAGTATGCTTAAATGTGTCAGGACAGGTACCCTGCCACTCACACCTTTATTTAATGCCCCTAGAGTCAGTGCTCTGTTTGAGACACTGAAGACAAAGCAGACCCAGGAGCCCACATTCATGATGCCATGCTGTAAATCTGTGGCCCAGGCTCCACCCTTGCTTCTGGATCTGTTAGCTGTATACAGACAGGGAACTATATCCTACTTCTTAAGCATTTCTGACACTGGACTTCCAGACTCTCAGTTCCTCTTCTCAGTTTGTTTTGTTAGTCAGTCCCTTTTCCCTTCCTAATTTGCTTTTCTTTTCCGATTACACACTTTCCAGTCAATGTTATTTAGCCTCTCGACTGAAGATCATCAGTACTGGGCTTGAACTCAAGGCCTGCTTTCTTGCTTATACCTGGAACTCTAGCACGTGAGCCACATCTCTCGATCAACATTTTCACAAGGTAATTAGAAATGGAGTCTCACAGGCTGGCTTCAAACTTTGATCTTCAGATCTCAGCCTCCTGAACAGCTAGGGATACAGGAATAAGCTGTTAGCTCCTGGATAGGTTCATTTGTTGACTTAACCCATAATGCTAGTACTGCAGGGCAAAAAAAAGAGCAAGGCACCTGTAATCCTAGCTACTCAGGAGGCTGAGATCTGAGTATTACTGTTTGAAGCCAGCCCCGGCAGGAAAGTTCATGAAACACTATGTCCAATTAATCATAAAAATAAGCCAGAAGTACCACTGTGGTTCAAGTGGTACAGCACTAAAGGAGCTCAGGAATAGTGCCCGGGCCCAGAGTTCAAGCCCTAGGACCGAAAAAAAAAAGGATAAAGGAAGAGTAACTGAAACTCATTCACTCAGAAATAGGAACAAATGCAAATAGGATTTTCTGATAAATCATGATGTTAGAAGGCATGGTTCAGTGTGCTTGTTCTGATATTTATTGGACTTAACACCCATAAGAAAGGGTTATATGATTTCTGTATATCCCAATGGCCAGAGAACCAAAGTTCCTTTCAGTTATGAAAGGCGATGAGTCTACCAGAAATTTCAGTTTTCAAAAGCACCAGTTCTGTTTCTTAGAAAGTTATATATATATATATATATATATATATATATATATATGTGAACACAGCAATTCAACTTTTAGTCATTTACCTAATGAAAAAAATGAAAGCATTTATCTGCAAGAAATCTTATGCAAGAATATAATTGGCACCAGGTGCCAGAGGCTCACATCTGTCATTCTAGCTACTCAGGAGGCTGAGCACAGAGGCTTACCATTCAAAGTCAACTCAGGCAGGAAAGTTCTTGAGACTCTTATCTCCAATTAACCACCAAAAAGATGAAAGTAGAGTTGTTATTCAAGTGGTAGAGCACTAGAGTAGAGCCTTGAGTGAAAAAAGATAAAGGATAGCACCCAGTCCCCAAGTTCAAGCCTCAGTACCAACACACACAAAATAAATGTTTATAGTAGCCTTAATTATAAGACCCAAAGTATAGTCACCCAAATGTCTATCAACAGAATATGTTCATGAACTCCTACCCAAATGAACTGCTGTTCCACACAACCACATTGATAAACAGTACAAACATATTGAATATCAACCTAAGTAAAAACTAGAGATAGGTTCCCCAAAAAATAATAATGCTATTTATTTAAAACTAGATTTCAATAAGAATGAATGATCAACTCTGAACATATTTAACATTGAAGCAATAAAAATATTTGAAGGCAAAACTGCAGATGATTGCATAAGATACTTTGAAATAATAAGCCCTGACCATGAGGATGAATAACAAGAGACCCCCAACAGACCAATTCTGGGCAGATGTCCTTACAGGGTATTTTTTTTGGCTAAGATTGTGATGGCCCTTATTTTGGTATAAGACTGATTCTGTCAGAGTCTTTTGTAGTAGTTGTATTTACCATTAGACAATGCTGTGTGAGAGCAGTCCTTTATCACCTATTTGTGGTGGGGGAGAGAAGTGTGTGACAGTCCTGAGATGAACTTAGAGCCTGGGCGCTGTCCCTGAGCTTTGGTCTTCAGGCTAGTACACTACCACTTGAGCCACAGCTACACTTCTGGCTTTTTGGTGGTTAACTAGAAATAAGAATCTCATAGACAGGGGCTGGGAAGGTGGCTCAGTGGTAGAGCACTTGCCTTGCATGACTGAGGCCCTGGGTTCGATTCCTTAGCACCACATAAGCAAAAAGAAAAAGGCCAGAAGTGGCTCTGTGGCTCATGTGGTAGAGCGCTAGCCTTGAGCTGAAGAGCTAAGGGACAGCGCCCAGGCCCAGAGTTCAGGCCCCACGACTGGACCAAAAAAAAAAAAAAAAAGAAAAAAAGAATCTCACAGACATTCCTGCCCAGGCTGCCTTCAAACTGTGATCCTCAGATCTCTCCTGAGTAGCTAGGATTTTCACAGGTTTGAGCCATTGGCATCCAATTCCTATATACCTTTTCATTACCGATTTGTTTTCATTAGGGTTGACATTGGTCATTACATTTTGATTTTTTTTGGGGGGTCCGGTCATGGGGCCTTGAACTCTGGGCCTGGGCACTGTCCCTCAGCTCTTCAGCTCAAGGCTAGCGCTCTACCACTTGAGCCACAGCACCACTTCCGGCTTTTTTCTGTTTGCTTATGTGGTGCTGAGGAATTGAACCCAGGGCCTCATGCATGCAAGGCAAGCATTCTACCACTGAGCCACCTTCCCAGCCCCTCCATTTTGATTTTGACAACATTCATGTAAGTGAAAGAAACCCAACACACATAAAAATCAGTTCATTTAAATAAAGTTGTAAGTCTAGATAATCTATTTGTAGAAGTCAGCTGAAAGTTGTCTGGGGTTGGAATAAAAAAGGTTGGATAAAGACACAAGATGCTGTCTGGGTGATGTAAGTGTTCTGTGTTTTTATTGAGAGGTGATTAGACACAGGCAAATATAACTGACCAAAATCACCAAATGAGACACTCAAAAAATGTGTTAACACACTATGTGATATTCATAAATATTTACATATATGTATATGTATGTATGTATGTGTGTATACATACATATTATATTAAACTCTTCCCCGTTCCTAAGTGGTGAGTCTGAATGTGGGCTTCAAGTTCATGTTGGGAGATTCAGGGCATAGTGACTTCATTTTGAAGCACATATCTTAGTTTGGTTAGGACACCTACAGCATTATAGCAGCGTTACCAAAATAACAGAAGTTTTGACCTAAGGTTCTGAATCTGGGCTCAAATCCTAGACTTTCCTAGGTCCTTTGGGCAAGCTTACCTTCTGATTCTCCACATCCTCATTGCAAGTGAGTGGGTGGAAAATAAACATCACCTTTGGACAAAACAGGACTAAAATCTTTCTATACTACAGGGCCCTCAGATGAAACCCTGAAGGTGGGAGTGGGGGGGGGGCAAGTATAATTCTCACACAAGAACTTGTGGGGTAACCTTGCTGGAGTATAGCCCTCACTGCTGGCCTGAGGAGGTCACAAAGCTGCCAATGTGCTTAATTTCATCTTCACAAGTACTAAGTAGTGAAATCCAATGCCAAGAACAATCCTTTCAGAGTACAAGAAACACATGTTTTCCAACCTCTGATGAAACCAGTGTATGACTTTTGGGGAGGAGTTTGCACAATTGCATAATTAATTATCTGGGTAATTCCCACAAAAAGGAGAAGTGGAGACCAGTGATAGAAACACAAAACAATAATGATGTGGGTAATTCAAGGAGCACTGAAAATCCAATGTGTCTAACTTTTTCCTTCTGGGAAAGGAAAGGCCATCTGGACATAGTACCATAGGGCTTCCATTGGCTGTCAATCATGAACTTAGAAATGCGTCAGACCATCAACAAACAGGGAACCTCTTTGCTACTGGGAATATGCAGACTATAACAGGAGATGGTTGGGACACGTACTGAGCACAGCTCAAGATTGTCTCTTCATGGGAGCCAGTGTACCCAGAGATGGCTGATGGGTCACTTTGATACTCATCTCTCAGCTACACCATGTGACCTGTGATCATTTGACAGAGCTTTGTCATTTTAAGAGCTAGTCAGGCTGGGAGCTGGGAGCTGATGCCTGTAATCCTAGCTACTTGAGAGGCTAAGTTTTGAAGATCGCCACTTGTCTCAGTCCATTGGGCAAGCATGACCTGAGCTCATGCATTTGGGGCATAAGTCCTTAGAATTCTCCCACCCAACTAAACACAGCTTCAAAAGGGAATCAATGGAAGACCAGCCACCTCAGAACTGAAGGAAACAAGAGTGTGTTTGTGGCAGGCGATATGGATCAGGTGACTTGTTATAAGCAATGCTCATGAACCAATTGGCTTCTGTGTCTCATGGGTTGGGATGTCAGTCTTGATCCATGGTAGCTGGCAGGTCTACCTATCATCCTTGTAGTTTTTCATTCTTCCCTGTGGGAAGTCCTCAGGAAGACCTCTGGCCACTCTTGCATGGACCACCATCTCAAGTTCTTTTCTCTAGAGTCAGGACAGGATGCCAACGTTGATTCCTTGTGGACTCTACGTTCCTACCTCGGGGATCAGGAAATGAAGGCCTCCAGATAGAAGACGAGCTCAGCAGACCAAATGAACATTATGCACCAGGTCTCTGTGCCCATGACTCACCAGTGAACAACTTCTTAGGAATTCATGAGCTGCCCTCATGCAGTATGACAGGATGGAATGGTTCTCCTGAACTATCTTATCATGTTCTTACGTGATTAGCCGTTCCTCTCCACCTGGAAATGCGCACATCATTGCTCTCCCTTTAAGACATCAAATCCATTTATCATTTCCTTTTACTCCTACAATCCTCAGGGTCACAGTCATGGTTAGTGGACGCCCACAGGAAATCCTCCCTCTCTGAATATTACTTTTGCTCAGTGCTGTAGACACTCCACTGAGCTGGATCAGAGGAGTAAAGAATTTCAAACATGCCTACAGAGCATAGGACTATCTTCCTAGCTTTCGTCTTAAGCTCTCCCTCCCATTCCTTATTTCCTTTCCTCATGACTCAAGTTCATTGCTCATACCTGTGTGAATACACAAACACAAAGGAATACACACAGGTGTGCACACTTCCACAATGCACCCAACACAAAGGACTGAATGGGGATGTAGGGACTGTGACGGAGGAAAAATGACTGTCCTATTCTTTGAGGACCTTTATGTCCATCTGCTGTTTGATTAGTTTCTTCCCAATAAGAAAATATTCTATTTCAGACATTCATACTCCATTTCCTCCTTCTGAACTATTGGTTCATATTAGCACCTCAAATCCAAAGTGTCCCTGGGAGGAAGGTATAAATATCTCCCATTCTTGAATGGAGGATGAAAGCAAATTTTAGGAAGATAAAGTCAACACTACCATATAGTAAACACCCTGCCTGTCTTCTGAACCCTCAAACCTCAACAGTCCCAACCTTAGCTTGCCAGAGTTCTCCCTGCCCTGCTTGCCCTCCCTACCCTCCTAGTGTTTCTGTTCAAATATATCTACTTGTACCAGCCCCAAACAGAGTCGAAGGGCTCTCATTATCCCTTTACTCCACCCCAATCCAGTAGCAAGCATCAAAGAGCCACCTTCAATAGGTATCCTACACCAGCCCACATCTCTTCACCCTGCCAGCTTCTGCCCCAGGGCTATTCAAAGTCATGTCTCACCTCTCCAGCTTCTTCTCCTATGCCCTCTCACACCTCACCCTGACCCACTGTTTTACAGCCAACACCTGAAAGGATCTTTCAAACAAGGTGGCAACTAGATTAAGCCACCCCTCTCATACCCATATGGCTTTTCAGGTACCACATGAAAGCTCCTTTCCTAACTACAGTCCTGGAGATCCTGTGTGGTTTGGATGTAGACCCACCACTGCCCTGTCCATGCCAGCCACGTTTGCCTTTCAGATTTGTCAGCCTGTTGGTGCCCCTGGGGTCTACAGATGTCCTGGTCCTTTGGCTCAAACTCTGTTCCCTATCTGTGTTTGTTCATGCATATTGTTCAGTGAAACTCCCCAACTACCAGAGTCCTGGCAGACCCTTGCACCCCAAGGAAGTTTTTTGTCTCCATGGTGCTCCTGCATAATTACTAGGTATATTTCCTGTTGCTCTGAGGTCAAGAAAGACATCGGTAAGAGAACTGGGAAGCAGCCTTCCGTGAGGCAGTGCCTTGCAGAACAAGAATGCCCGCCTGCAAGATTACAAGAGCAAGACCAGATTTCTTTTATATTTTTTAACCAGGAATAGGCACAGGAGGAAGGTTGCATGTTCACAAGAGGCAGAATAGGTAGGTAGGGGCACTGGGGAGAGACCTTATTTTGGAGAAGAGGTGTTTTCTGTTTGGAGACCAGCCACAGCTTCTAGCAGGGAGAGGGTTCTGAGAAAACCTCATCGTGACCCTCATAGGCACAGTAGGGGGACAGGAGTTTTCACTTTAAGGACACGTTTGGAAATCATTAAAAGTGTTCCTACGATAGTGACCAAGCGTTTAACAAGCTCCAATCACTTTCTTGTCTTTCTGAGTGAGGCATGGGGTACTCCCCCCCACACACACCCTGCTTTTTACAGGAATGGCCTGCAATTGGGTGGTCTGCATGCTGCTCCCTTTCTCAGATTCCTGTTTCACCCACCACCCACATACGGGACATCTGTCCTTAGGGCACCACCCCCGGCTGTTGAAGGGCCCCTCTCCCTGCACTGTCTGCAGCTGGAAGGATGTGCTATCTCCCATGATGGCTTCTAGCAAACAAATAACACATTGTCTAGCTCCTCTCCAGATAGCTCAAGCTTCCTGGGGTTTCTCTTAGAGTCCTTTGTTGCTGATGAGACATTCTGTAATCTACTGTTTTTCTTTATTTCTCTTTTCCATCCAATTTCTCCATTTTCAGTGACGTATGACTGGAACTGTTGCCAGGAAATACTGCAGCCGTGGCCCAACCCTCAGGCAGAGATGCTCACTTTGATTCCTCACTTCCCATATCCTTCTGCAAACTCTCTTTCAAGAAGGAGATGGAAGCACTTCCTGTCTGCAGGTGTGAGTTTGCTCTTGGCCTTACCAGGTGACAACAAGAATAGTCCCATTCTGCAAGTATTTCATAAAGGCTGACCTCGCTGCTTTTTGAAAGGACCCATCTCTTCTCAAGTGCGTACAGTAATATCACTGTTGCTAAAAAGTCGTTCTAAGATGTTATGAGGAAATGATTTTGCCTCCTACATGTTCAAGTATAGGGTTATCTCTAGCTGAATTTTATTAAGGTAATATTTAATATTTTATGCCAGAAAAAGCTAATGTCAAAATAATAATAATGTATAGGAACAAGTACAGTAGCTTAAGCCTTAATTCCCAGCCACTTCAGAAGCAGAGGTTGGATACCACAGTTCAAGGCCAGTCTAGGCACTCAATGGCTGGGTGCCAGATATGGGAGAAGCTCAATGGCTAGTCTCAGTGGCCAGAAGCTGTCATCCCCAAAGACAAGGGGAAGTAAAAGTAGGACAATTCTAGCTGAGATTGAGACTCTAATTGGATAACAGCCAAGGCAAGAAGGAGTTGCAGATTTGGTTCAAGTGGTAGAGCACCTGCCTTTCAAGCTTACAAGGCCCTGAGTTCAATTGTAGTACAATCAAAATAAATTAGTATTAATAATTAAATGCAGAAAAAATCCAGTTTGTATCCTACAAAATTAGTAAGAGAGAGGGAAGGGATGGGTAAGAGAGGGATGGGTGAGAATGTGAGGGGTTACTGTGAGCAAGAGATTGTATTTATAAACTGCTTTGTTAAACTGCAACTCTTTAGACAACTGCTTGAAGATAGTAATTTTAAAAACAACTTCAAAAAAGTAATACAATTCAAAATAGAGATGGTAAAGTGAGGAAACATTCACATTATACTTAGAAGATTATGACAGGTTGCCGGGCACTAGTGGCTCGTGCCTGTAATCCTAGCTACTCAGGAGACTGAGAGCTGAAGATCATGGTTCGAAGCCAGCCCAGGCAGTAATGTCTGTGAGACACTTTTATCTATAATAAACTATTCAGAAAAGGCCAGAAGTGGTTCTCTGGCTCAAGTGGTAGAATGCTGGCCTTGAGCAAAAGAAGCTCAGGGGCAGGACCCAGGCCCTGAGTTCAATCCCCAAGACATGCACACACATACACACCAAAAAAAAAAGGCTATGACAGGTGAATCTAAGAAAAATAAAATTACACGTTAATTACTGAACCACCTGTCAACTATAAAACAGCCATATACCTATATTTCTGTTCAAGTGAAAGAGTCCAACTGTATTTAGAGCAATAGTGACCAATAATTTATGTAACCTGTAAAATAATAATAATGATGTTAATAATGATGATGATAATGATATGTAGCTTTCCCTGTGGTCCAAAATCAGGCAAGCTTGTCCTCATTTTTAGAAGGTTGTACAACA
The DNA here is from genome assembly GCF_000151885.1 of Dipodomys ordii. Lineage (NCBI taxonomy): Eukaryota > Metazoa > Chordata > Mammalia > Rodentia > Heteromyidae > Dipodomys > Dipodomys ordii. Next base: position 4,188,062 of record NW_012267315.1, read on the forward strand.
TGATGGAGAAGGAATAATTAGGAAATCACAAAAATAAGCATAGAAACCCTAAGGCCTTGAATGTAGCATACAAACGTTCTAAGCTTCTATTTCCTGATTGTGAATACAGCTAACACCCACTACACCATGGGTTAACAAGCAAAGGAAACACTGCACAGGGAAGCCCAATATAAGAGCGTGTCTATATTCTATGTTTTCATTACTATAATAAAAATACATGGCATTGCATAACTGTATAAAGAAAAGAAGGCTTTCAGTAGCTCACAGCTCCAGAGGTTCAATGAATGATGCAGCACTGACCTGGGCTGGGCTCTGAGGACTGCACCGTGGATGGATAGCATCACAGTGGCATCAGTACACATGGTAGGATGGGAATCACATCTTACAACAAAAGTCAGGGGTCAGCCTCAATCTTATAACAACTTGTTCTGATGAGAACTCATCCCACAAGACCTAGTGTAATCCCTTCTGAGAGTGATCCCTCCAATGACATGAAGACCTCCCACTTCGCTCCCACTCTTACTTTACAGCCTATCAGTTCCCTGAGTCACCCAACCCAGGACAGCTCACAGTGAGCCCCACATGTGCAATCATCCATCAGCAGAGCAGCCAGTGTGCTTTCCACGTGTGTGTATGTATGACTTGAACATCCCTCCAGATATCCACCAAGCGTATGCTTTGTCTACATAGTCTGCAGGGAGAAGCATTTTAGAACTCTTCAGGGGGCCCTTGTAACAAGAAGGTGACTTTCTCAGTCATCTTCCAGCTCTGCTCACCTTCCCCTTGTGGCTGGGTATTTATTATGAACACATACTTCTTCCTCCCTCCCCACCACCCATGACATCAATGGAAGGCATCAATGCCAATTTGGCCACTTCCTCATCCTTGGTCCTCCTGCTTCTGCGTGTTTGTCACTAGCTGTCAGTTGCTTTCCCTCCTATTTACATTGATGGTTTGTCTCATTCTGTCCCAAAGACCAGATGAGGTTCTCTCAACATCTGGCTGGTGGTAGCAAGCTTTTCCTTCTCCATGGAGTTGGAACAGTGCAATCCAATGCCTTAGATTCAGGTTTTCTCTTTGGACTTTCTTGGAAGGAATTCCATTCTTTGAAATTTTTATCTTTGATTTATTTTTGCCTCATCTACCCGAACCATGCCAACTCATACCTACCTCCTGCAGTCATAATTTTCCAAGGTGCCAATTTACTGTAGTAAGTCACACAAGTCTGAGCACCTGGAAGTGAACTGACCAGATACACCTGTCTGGATGCAGTATGAAGTGTGGCTGGCCTATTCTCAGTCCCACATCTCCACACAGAATGCTGACATCATTATTTTCTCTGCTTTGGCCAGCTGCCTCTTCTCCTATCTTTCCACATCCCCAGCACCCCATGGAATCCTCCTGTGCCTTTTCTATCCACAGATGGCTAAAAGCCTGGTTAACCTGATTCCTGCAGTCTTTGACCCTTGCTTTGGCTCTATGTGTCTATATTCTCTGTGGTCCCTACTGATTTATGAGCAAGATGCCCACTAAAGCTGACATCCCTTGTGTCTGAAACTGACCCCATCAGCTTACACCCTCCTGGCCATCAACACTTCTGAGAAAGGTCTAGTCTGCAGAATATGGCTTTGAATTGCTGCCCTGCTGCATTTTTTTCCCTCAATTTGTTTTGCCTTAAATGGTACTGAATTGTTTGCCTCGTGGGTAAGATGTGCTAGATTAGATTGCTGCTCCCAAGTCTTCATTCCCTCCCTATTATACATTAATACACCCTCACCCTTTATCTTTAGCTTCACGATATCCATACTGACGTCAGGGCTGATGAATAAAATGTGGATGTGCTGCCAGTTTTAAGCCTAGGCTTTACAAGGCACTGTGCCATGTGTTTCTGCCAGCTCTTCTTGCACTCTTACAGGCTGCTATGAGAAAGAACATGTCTCCAGGAGCCACAGCCTCATAATGAAGACATAGGCACGATCCAAACTCAACAGAAGCCTGAACAATTTGAGCCTTGATCAACCGAGAGATTGTTACACAGAAAAACTAAGCGAGATGCAAAATTTCCCAACCTCCAGAATACCACACGTCAGGTATACCTTGCTGTTGATGGACTAGTGAGAACCTAAGTTTGACCACTACTTAACTTTTTTTAGAAAGATTTGCTAATTTTGTGCTTTCTGAACGGAGAAGCTCATCATGGCTTACTTTTCCCACTGTAAGAGAATGCCACCTATTTTCTAAGAGATCAGAGATGGAGGGTTACACTTCCTTTAAGCTGTCTCTTTTCTCTCATTAATCTTCACTCAGCCACTGTGTCCTTTAAAGGAGCAGAAGCTCTTGACTTTGAGTGCTCCAATTTATCTTTTTCTTTTGTTGTCTGTTTTGACAATCATATGGAAGATATCATTGGCAAATCCAATGTTACAAAAAAATTCCCTCTTTTCTTCTTGGGATTTTATGGTTTTAACTCTTAGATTTAGATCATTGATCTATTTTGAGTTGAGATCCATCTTCTCCGACCTCCCAAGAATTGAGCCCCAGTTGCTAGATGAATAACTTAATTGTGTGCCCTTTCCTGGGTTACTTCCCTTCCCTGACCAATTTCCCCCTTTCCTTGGTAGTGCTTTCCTGGAATTGCCTCCCAATAAGCAATTTGCACCTGGATCCTTATCATCTTAGGATCTGATAAGTGATACCTACTGAACCTGAATTTCTAGCACAAGATGTGGAATTGTACACAGCACCACTAGTGTGGTAGATAGACTATAGCACAGGATGTGAATATATCATGATTCAAACCCCAGCTCAGTAGTGGAGCACTTGCCTTATCATATGCAAGGCTGTGGTTCCACCATCAACTTTGCAGAAAAAATAACAATAATAATAATAAAACCACAGTGGTGACATATGCTGGTCTTCAGCAAATTAGCATGAGGTTGTCAAACAACTTGGAAAAGTTGTGGTGAGCAATAGAGAAAATATACAGAGAGTCCTGGCTCACTGCAAGCACTTCAGAGATGCTAGACTTCGCTAACCTGGCACCTCACCACTTAACACACTACTGTTCAATTTGTAAAATATGAGACTCTCAGGTTACCCACAGAGCACATCCGCAAACCCACATGAACAATGATGGGAGGATGACCTGCTTTACAAAATAGAATCCATTCTCTATGCAAGTGAATCTTAATACAAATAGACACACTTGCACATTAAGTCAGGCAAGTGGTCCACTGAAGCCAGCATTTTGTCCCCTAAATGGAGCAAGAAATGGTCAGTGAGGGAAGATGATTGATGCCAGCTCTTCAAGCCATCTTTCTTTTCCTCACCATTGTCTGCATCTCCCCTGTGCTACAACACTCCCCATCCCTGAGATGAAGGAGACAGCTCCATGTCTTTTTTTTAATCGGTCCTGGGGCTTGAACTCTGGGCCTTGGCACTATCCCTCAGCCCTTCAGCTCAAGGCTAGTGTTCTACCTCTTGAGCCACAGCGCCACTTCCAGTTTTCTGAGTGGTTTATTAGAGATCAGAGTCTCACAGACTTTCCTGCCTGGGCTGGCTTTGAACTGCGATCCTCAGATCTCAGCCTCCTGAGTAGCTAGGATTACAGGAGTGAGCCACTGGCACTCAGCCCAGCTCCATGTCTTAATCCTTCTCTCAGTCTCTATTCAGACTATGTACTTCTTAGCACTTTCCCTTCTGAAAATGCTCACAGGTATTTCTTGCAGTTTCTCTCTTTTGCAAATGTTGTCTTCCTTTTTGGTAGCCTGCAGAAACCTCTTTCTAGAGACCTTTTTTCCAGACCCTCTCTCACTCTACCCTCCCACGTAGTCCCTAGCTGCATGTGTTTCCACACTCTGTGTGTGGCCTTGTTCACGCTATTTATTTTTAAAAACTGCTTGGAAGATACTGAGATGATAAATTGCAACTCAGAACTACATATTTGCATCTCCATGAACCAGGAATAAAAACTAAAGCATGCCACTACAAAGAAAGGAAGGGTAAGTTAGCAAATTGGGGGAAGATACTAGTAAAGTCTAGACATATTTGGTCAGAGAAAGACAAACAAAACAAACTTTACATATAGGAAAGAAAACTGCTATGCAGCTGTGTCTCAGGTATGGAACAGGGGAGAGGAAACTGGGTACACTTTCCACAACCACTAGATATGTAAAAACACCTTCCAGCCCAGTCACATAGACCAGTAAACACAGCTGTCCTCTGACTGGAGCCCTAACTGAACACAGAAGACCATACTCAGGCCCAGAGTGGTTATATGAGTAAATATGTAGAGAAATTGAAAGCCTTCCCATGTACAACTAACAGAATGAGAAAGAAATCAAGAAAACAATTCTATTCACAGTAGCCTTAAAAACAAACAAACAAACCTAGGTATAAGAGTAATCAAGAAGTGAAAGGTCTCTGGAATAAAAACTACAAAACCATGAAGAAATTAAAGAGGCTACCGGGAGATGGAAAGAAATCCCATGTTCATAAATTGGCAAAAATAATGCCATAAAAATGGCTATAGCACTGAAAGCAATCTATAGGCATAATGCCATGCTTACCAAAATCCCAAGGTCCCTCTTCACAAAAATATGAAAATCAGTCCAAAAATTGATACAGAAGACATCGAATATCCAAAGCAAACCTGAGCAAAATAATAATAATAATAATGCTGGAGGTATCACAACACCAGACTTCAAGCTATATTACAAAGCCCTAGTAATTAAAATAGCGTAACACTGGCAAAAAACACCAGGCTCAAAGGCCAATAGAACAGGAGATCAGTGAAACAGAACAGAGATTCAGAAATAAAAAAACCACACAGCTACAGCTATATCCATTCCATAGAATATTACTTAGCCGTAGATTAAAATGAAATTATGTCATTTGCATGTGCCATTTGCAAACTACATCCTACATAGAGCTATTTATCATCATGCTTAGTAAGATAAGCCAAGATTGAAAAAGTCAAGTATCAAATATTCTTGCCCATTTTTGGAATATAGATCTAAAATAATGAGGAAGACGAGAAAAAAGAGGAGGAAGAAAAGAAGGAGCTGGAGAGGAGGAGACGTGAATATAAACAGGGGACTATCTGAGAGGATCAAAAAGAAGGAAGAGGGGAAGGAAAGGATACTGAGATACTGAGGGAGGGGTAAAAGGATCAAAGGACAGGATGTATATATATATATATATATATATATATATATATATAATTATGAAAGCCTGTATGGAGTAGGGGGAAAGAAGAAGGGGAGGAATGGGAATGTAAGGAGTGATGAACCTGTTCAAAGTACACTGCATGCCTGTGTGAATTATCATAAGGAAATCCCTTCTATTACTTACTTGTGCTAATTCAAAAGTAATCTTTTTAAATATCAAAATTTGATTCACTTAGATTTTATAGCATGTGTTTTAAACCAGTATTTTCATTTTAAGAAATGCTTAGTCTAGCCACTTGTCAAATGTGCAGCAAGTATCGCAAGCAATCGTTTAGCCAAAGTACATACTCATAGGACTCCCAGCTGAAAAGATGAAAACACATAATGGCTCTTCCTCTTCCTTTGCCTATCTATATAAATAGCCTCTGCTGCCCAAACAAAGTTTAACTTGGCCTAAAACCTTTCTTCATAACACAAAACGTTAGCCTCTGGCCTCATTCTCTCTGTCTCTGTTTCTCTCTCTCTAATATCTCTCATTTTCAGTCTGTCTTCCTCCCTCCCACACTTTTTTTTCTGTATATTTCTTGATTTTATCTAATAAGTAAGAAAACAAGGAATTATCATCAAATAGTCAGCAATACTCTGATATTTAAAAATACAGGATAATCCAGGCACTGATGGCTCATATCTGCAATCCTACCTATGTAAGAGGCTGAGATGTGAGGATCACAGTTCAAAGCCAGCCTGGGCAGGAAAGTTCAATTAACCACCAGAAAACTGGAAGTGTGACTGTGGCTCAAAGTGGTAGAACAATAGCCTTGAGTATAACAGCTTAGGAACAGCACCCAGATCCTGAGTTCAAGCCCATAGCATGCATCATGCATACATACATACATACATACATACATACATACATACATACATACGTACGTACGTACATACGTATGTACATACATATTAAATTTGTTTTAAATAGAAATATATGGTGGGGCTCTACCCCAAGCTGGACAACTGCTAGGTGGAGTCCAGGAACCTAAAGGCAAAACTACTTCTTTCTCCTCTTCCTGGTCCCCCTGCGGCTAGTTGATCCCCTAGCCTCAGACCAGAGGCTGACAATGAACACAGGAAGTTAGCTTACATAGTGGTCACCTGGGGAAGACTGGTAGGAGAAGAGGGTGTGGGACTAGGACGGAAGAGAAGTCAATAATTAGATGTAGGAAACTGACCTCAGTCCCTCTGGGATGTCTGGGAGAAGGAATGAGGAAGATAGGCTGAGCATCTACTGGCTTCCATTTGTCCTTGATTAAGGGCAAATTAATCAAAGACTAAGCAGGTTCTTGAGCCCAGAGAAAGCCCCAAACCAGGGAATCTCCCTTATATATGACTGAAATAATGCCTACAACAATCACAAGTCACAGAGGTTGTGAAGACCACAAAAGAGGGCGTGACAGCTTGGGCTGAAGCCTGACCCATTCCTATTAGTTCCCCCTTGGCATGATCTTTTGTTCTTTGTATTGCTTTTACTGGATGAGTCTCTGTGTACCTATGTGTAGATTTACAAATGTATGTCTATGTATATCTCTGTGTACATGTAAGCATGGCTGCGAGTTTATCTGTCTGTATGTAGATGTGCATGGATCCATATTTCTCCCCAAACTAATAATTATCAAAACCTATACTAGCTGAGTGCCACCGGTGCATGAATGTAATCCTAGCTATTCAGGAGGCTGAGATCTGAGGATCACAGTTTAAAACTAACCCAGACAAGAAGATTCAATGTATAGCCTACAAAATTTTTTTAAAAAATTGAGCTAAGTTTGGAGGGATGTTGAAAAGAGTGACATTGACCAAGCTGCATTGCATTCATAAACTGCTACGTTAAATGACAACTCCTTTATACAACTACCTAAAGATGACAGTAAGAGAGAAAGAGAAAGAGTGTGTGTGTGAGAGAGAGAGAGAGAGAGAAAGAGAGAGAGAGAGAGAGAGAGAGAGAAGAAGAAGAAGAAAGCCTATGAGACTCTTATCTCCAATTAACCACTAAAAGCTAGAAGTGGAACTGTGGTACAAGGGGTAGAGACTAAGCCTGGAACATAAACAGCTAAGAAACTACACTCAGGTCCTGAGTTCGAGACCCACTATTGGCACATACACACACACACACACACTCACACACTCACACACACACAAGCCTAATACAATTTTTGGAAAATGGCCAGGAAACACCATAAAAGTGAGAGCTGGTCATTTTCTATAAAAAGTGAAAAAGCAAATACTGTAGACTTTTCAGATCGTGCAATTCCTGTTGTAACCTCCCAGTACTACTTTTGTAGCCTGAAAAAATCCACAGACAATTACAAGTCTATGGTTGGGCCCATATTTGGCCCATGGATTTGCCAACCATGGTTTAGGTTATAAGCCAGAATTTTTCCTTGTTTTAGTTTCTTTACCCACATAGCCCTTCTCCATCTCAATTTTTCGGCAAAGAAATCACCATCAGGATCCAAACACCTCACTAACATCCTAAAATGACACAATTTGGCCAAAAGCAAGCTTATACTTGTATTTCTGGTACTTTTTTTTTTAATATAGAGATGACTCTTCTATTCTTTTTTTTCTTTTCTTTTCTGTTGGTTGTGGTGCCTGAACTCTGGACCTGGATGCTGTCCCTCAGCTCTTCAGCTCAAAGCTAGCACTCTACCACTTGAGCCACAGAGCCACTTCCGGCTTTTTTCTTATGTGGTGCTGAGGAATCGAACCCAGGACCTCATGCATTCAAGGCAAGCACTCTACCACTGAACCACCTTCCCAGCCCTACTCTTCTATTGTTAAAATGCTATTTCTAATGCAATCAATTCCTTTCTTTGATTTAGCAAAGTCATTTCTCTCCTTCCTTTCATTTGCTTATCTATAAATGTCACAGTTCTTTATCCTTAATCTGCTTTCTTTTAGTTGCAGCCATTTTCTTCCTTGTACAAATAAAAGTAAACAAACAACCCACACATCTGGTTAAGAAGTTCAGACTAAGTCCATAAGGCTAATTACTTAGCATTACTAGCTCTATCACAAAACAGACAGCTGCCTGATAGAATCTTGGAATTTAACAGCAAAATCACTGTCTCTTCTCTTCCTTGCCCCTTCTCTTCCATCCCTTTACTCCTTGAAAGGAAAGAAAAGTTTTCCTTGACTAAGAGGAGATATCTGAGGCAAACTTCTTTTAGTGACAACAGGGATATACCATAGGAGGAAGAACATACAAAAGAAACACAAGAATCACATAGTACATTAAAAACAGCAACAACAAAGAAAAACCTCTTGTGTCCATATCTTGGGATTCATTTCTCTTAGCATCATCTTATATGTTCATATGTATATAGCTTTTGAGTTTTTCTGCTCATCTGATAAGATTATCCTAGATATATACTAATTATTGCAAATAAGGGAAACTATGGGACCTATGTTTCTTTGGGTCTGGCTTACTTCACTTAAGATTTTTTCCAAGTTTTTCCATTTCCTAACAATTGGGGCTGTATCATTCTTTCTGATGGAAGCATAGCATTCATATAGATAGATAGATAGATAGATAGATGAATGCTATATATATATATATATATATGCTATATATATATATGCTTTATATATATATATATATATCTCACATTTTCTTGATCCATTCATCTACCGAGGGGCATCTGTGGTGAATAATGTTGCAATAAACATAGTTGTGCTGGTAGCTTTAGTATGGCCTTGTTTCTGATCATTGGAGTAAATGCCCAGAAGTGGGATTTCCGGGTCATAGGGGAGCTTTATGTGCAGTCTTTTGAGGAACCTCCATACTGCTTTCTAGAGTGGTTGAACAACAGTGTAGTAAGGTTCTCTTTGGCCACATCTCCAGCATGTTGTTATTAGATTTCTTGATTAAAGCCATTATAGCTGGGGTGAAGTGAAATCTCAATGTTGCTTTGATTTGCATTTCTTTTATGGCTAGAGAAGTTGAGCATTTCTTCATGTTGGCCATTCTTATATCCTCTTCAGAGAAGTCTCTCTTTAAGTCTTTAGCCTACTTACTAATCAGTAGGTTCTTTGAGGATTTGTTTTTGGGGGATTTAATTACTGAGTTCTAAGTATATTTTATTTATTTATTTTTATTGTGAAAATACTGTACAGAGGGATTACAATTACATGGGCAAGATAATAAATACATTTCTTATCAAGCATTGTAGCCTCCTCCCTTGTTTCCCCTTCCCATCCCTTCCCCCCCACCCAATCCTCCCTGCTCCCCTTCCCCCCACCCCCCCCCCCCCCCCCCCCCCCCCGCACCAAAGTTGTGAAGTTTGTTTTCGACATAACGACTTGTACATCTAATTGTTGCAATGGGTCCACCTGTATCCCTATTTAAATGATTTGTTTTTCCCCTTCCCCTCCACAAATTATACCAACATGAAATACAGTGAAAGCAGGGTTATACTGAGGGGGAGGGACATACAAAGCAACAAAGAAATAATCTTATAAATGTGTTAGAAACAATCACATGAAAGAAAAAAACATTTGAATACATACCTTAGGGTTCATTTCCCTAACATTACCTTATCTGACCTTTTCTGCTTGACTCAGACATTGCAAATAAGGAAAACCATGGAACCTATGTTTCTTTTGGCCTGGCTTATTTCACTTAATATAATTTTTTCCAGGCCTTTCCATTTCCTAACAAATGGGGCAATGCCATTCTTTCTGATGGAGGCATAGAATTCCATTGTGTATATATACCACATTTTCTTAATCCATTCATCTACTGAGGGGCATCTGGGTTGGTTCCACATTCTAAGTATATTTTAGATATGCGACCCTTGCCAGTTGTATGACTAGTGAAGATCTTCTCCCAGTCCATAGGCTTTCTGTTGATCTTGCTAGCTATGTCCTTTGCCATGCAGAAGCTCTGCAGTTTCATGCAATCCCATTTGTCCAACCTCTCTTTGTTTGTTGTGTTCCTGGGTCTTTATTAAGAAAATTTCGGTTTGTGCCAAGGCACCCTAGAGTTTCTCCTATTCCTTCTTGTAATGTTTTCAGGGTTTCTGCTTTTACTTCAAGGTCTTTAATCCATATCACTCTGATACAGAGTGATATGTAAGGATATAACTTTAAATTTCTACAGGTGTTTAACCAATTGTGCCAGCACCATTTACTGAAGAGGCTGTCTTTCTTCCATTCCATTTTTTGTCTCTCTTATTGAAGATTAGGTGGGTATAGGTCTGCAGGTTCATTTCTGGGTCTTCGGACCTATTCCATTGGTCCTCAAGTCTGTTCTTGTGCCAGGACCAAGCTGTTTTGATTACTATGGCTTTGTAGTAGAGTTTCAAGTTTGATATTGATATTGGTATTCCTCCAGCTCTGTTCTTTCTGCTAAGGATTGTTTTTGCTATCGGGATCTTTTATTGTTCCATATGAAATTTTGGATTACTTCTTCTATTTCATTAAAGAGGTACATTGGGATATTGATGGGAATTGCATTGAATTTGTACATAGCCTTGGGAAGTATTGCCATTTTCATGATGTTAATTCTCCGAATCCAGGAGCATGGGAAGGTTTTCCACTTCCTTAGTTCTGCTTTAATTTCCTTTTTCAGGTTTTTAAAGTTTTCATCATAGAAGTCCTTCACTTCTTTAGTTAACTTCTAGGTATTTTATTTTTTGTAAGGCTATTACAAAAGGAGTTGCTTTCCTGATTTCAGCTGCACTCTTCTCATTATTGGCATACAGAAAAGCCACTGATTTTTTTTTGGGGGGGGTCCGTTCGTGAGGCCTGAACTCTGGGCCTGGGTGCTGTCCCTCAGCTCAAGGCTAGCACTCTACCACTTGAGCCACAGTGCCACTTCTGGCTTTTTTCTTTTTGCTTATGTGGTGCTGAGGAATCGAACCCAGGACCTCATGCATGCAAGGCAAGCGCTCTACCACTGAGCTACCTTCCCAGCCCCAAAGCCATTGATTTTTGAGGGTTAATTTTATACATTGCTACTTTGCTGAGGCAAACTTTTACCTCACTTTCTCCCCTCTCTAGGAGAGGCCTGGAATTCTGACAGTGTTGGCAAACTTTCACTTCTTATATTACTCAGAGCCAAAGCACAAGATAGATACTTACTAGTTGCAGCAAAACAATCGACATCACTATTTTGTGGAGGTATTTTCCCCCACAGCTAGAAGGTAGGTAGTTTATATTTCAAACCATTAAGATGAAGTTAGAGATTGCAAGACATGAGGTCTTCACATCTGTTATTTTCAAAATACAACTCATACTGGGTTTTAAGTCAGACTTATGCTAACTCATATTTAGGGAACAAGACATGACATATTGATGTGTGTACCCCTATCTCTAGATGGTTATAGAAATTTGTTATAGAACCTTGTTGAGATTACTTTCAGGGGATAAAGTCCCATTTGTTCACCTCAGGGACAATCACTAACATGAATTCTGTCCCAGGGGAGCTCAAATCCTGAAGCAAGATGGCAGTCATCAAAATGAGGAGCAGAGTTGACAACAGCAGGAAAATGTCACTGCGCCATCCCTGCTGTAGGAAGTGTTTGCCTTTCTGCCCTCTATTTTCTCTTCCTGCCATGGCCCGATCTTCATCTGGTTGAGAATTCCATCTGGGTGTCTTCTGACCTCATCTGCTCCTGGCTCCTGCTGTGCCCTGCTTTGTTCTTCATTCATCAATTAAAAGTTTGCTCTCAGACGCTTTTTGGAAGTTGACACGTTGTAGTTTGAGACTGCGCACGGGGCTCCTTTATCAGGAGAAATCTGTGCCGGCAGAGCAGGCAGCGCTACCTTTCCTTCATCATCACACAAAAGCCCTGTGACCCACGGGCCGCTCAGCTGGGCCTGGGGATGGCATCTGTATGCACAGGTGACCTGCAATAAGTTACTCTCAAATTCAGAAACTTCACACAATGATTTCATTCATTCATTATTTTGGAACCGGAGATTCAGAAAGAGCTCAATTGTGCTTTTCTCCCTTGGAGCCTGTCTAAGTGATTCTCATCAGATATCTTCTCAAGTTTTGTTGTTTGGTTTTTTTTTTTAATCTTTCAAGTGTTCATTGGGCTGTACATCCAAGGTGACTTACCTGGCTGACAGAGGATGCTGGCTCTTGGCTGAAATCTCAGCTATGGCTGCCAAGAGCATCTACACACCTATAGGTACCTATGTATGTGGCTGTGCTTCTGGTTCTTGCAGCCTGGCTTCGTAAACAAGCCTCTCCAGGGCCATGCCCACAAAAGAAGTGTTCCAAGAAACCCAGGTGGCAGCAGTAAGTTGTCTTCCCTGGCCACAGAAGCTGCTCAGCCTCCCGTATGCCTCAAATACTTCATTAAGCCCATTAGAAGGAGAAGGGACACAGACTCCATCTCTAAATGGAAGGAGGCATTTCAAAGAATTTTTACCCACTTTAAAGGTCCAAAAGAGTAGACCCTTACTCCTATTGAGTGAATCACCTGCAGAAGCCAAATCACAAAAATGTCTGTGCCAGGAACTGGGGGATGTTCCTCCAAGACAGTGGCAGGAGGGTGTCCCTAGTCTGGGGAGGAAATAGTTTGGTGTGGTGGGCTGAGGAAACCTAGATCACAAAGATACAAGCTCAGAACTTCTTCAGCCTATTGTGAAGATGACATGGAGTTAAATGAGAAGCATATATATAAGTGTACATATATATATATATATATATTCACACACATCTGTACATATAGATAGATAGATAGATAGATATATACATACTCCCAGTACATGGCCTATAACCCATAAGTAGGGAAATGTGGCCAACAGAGCTGTAGGAAAAGACCCTCCACCTTGCTAAAAGTCAGAGCTTTGTCTTCTTTCCTTTCACTGCCTCCATCTCTTCCTCCATTTCTTTTTCCCTCATTCTTTCACTTGTTTGATTGTACTCATACCTCCAGTTCAAGCTGTCAATATGGGGTACCACCTGCTTCCCTTGGATTCAAGCTTCAAGGTCACCCCTGCCTCAGTCTTTTCCTGGAGCTTCCACAGTGAACTCCCAGGCATTGGGTTATGCCAAGCACACAATGGCTTGGGGTAGGCTCTGTTTTTTCTAGGTAGTCCCTCACCACGGGAGCTCTTTCTCACAGTATCTCTAAGGAACCCACTTCTCCATCAATACTGTTTCTTTATCCCCTGGTGTCACATTCTCCTTGCTTCCTTCAAAGAGTAAGCATGACACCATTGTGTTAAGAATATAGGATCAGGGTTCGATTCCTCAGCACCACATAAGCAGAAAAAAACCAGAAGTGGCTCTGTAGCTCAAGTGGTAGAATGCTAGCCTTGAGCTGAAGAGCCAAGAGACAGTACCCAGGCCCCATGACCGACAAAAAAAAAAAATCTAGGATCAGCTGGTGGCTCCCACCTGTAACCCTACCTACTCAGGAGGCTAAAATCTGAGGATTGTGGTTCAAAGTCATCCCAGGCAGGAAAAGTCCACGAAACTCTTATCTCCAAGTAACTACCAGAAAACTAGAAGTAGAGCTGTAGTTAAAGTAGTAGAGTGCTAGCCTTGAGCAAAAGAGCTCAGGGACAGGATCCAGGTCCACTGAGTTTCAAGTCCCACAACCAACAAAAACAACAGTAAAAAAAGAAGATAGAATGTAGAGACTGAAGGTGGAACCAGAGGCTCAAGCCAGTAATCCTAGCTACTCAGGAGCTGAGATAGGAAGATCATAGTTCACAGCCAGCCCAAGCAGGAAAGTTCATGAGATTCTTATCTCCAATGAACTACCAAAAAGACAAAAGTGGAGTTGTGGCTTAAGTGGTGGAGCACTAGTTTTAACCAGAAAAATTCAGAGCACCCAGGCCCTGATTTCAAGCCCCAATACTACCACCACACACACACACACACACACACACACACACACACAGCCTGAATAACCTATATTATTCCTAAAGTACCCAACACAGCTGCTCTCGTCCTAGATTTCTATCACTGACTGCACCTCGCCAGGACATGTAGCAAGCTCTCCACACACTTCCAAATAGCTTATCTCTATCATACGGTGCCATATCTGCTCTTCCACATCCACACCCATCCATGGAACCCTCATGACCAGTCTCACCAGGCTTAAGAAAAGTGAGTGATCTGGGACCAAAACAAACCTGTGATGGATAATCTGGGGGTGTGAGGGGATCAGGCCTTTTATCCCCAACATTAAGCCCACCCTCAGGGTAGGAGGCCCAGGAGAGTCAGCACACCAAGAAAGTCAGAGGGAAACTATGTCAACTTTATGACACAAAATAACCACTTGTGTTTGTATTCTCCCCCTCCAGGAGCACCCAATATCCCCTTTCCTGTTTAAAAATGATCTGCAACTTACAAGTTATTGAGGTACTTGGTTCTTTGCTTTGCTTGTTTTGCCTTAGGTCATCCTGAGGGCAGAACATCTGTCAGCAACTTTTCCACAGCATAAATCCTTTCCTCAATCATGTCAAATCCTCTCTAGATATCCCGGATATTAGCCTTTCCTTCTTCCTTCCTTTCTCAATCTCCCCACCCGTTCTCTCTTCCCTCCTCCTCTCTTTTCTCCCTTCTTTCTTTCCTTCTTTTTCTTCATCTTCTCCCCTCTCCTGATCCTCCTCTTCTTTCTCTTCTTCACCTTTACCTTCTTGTTTTTTTGTTACTTTCTAATTCTATCACTGCCCTTTCATTGAATTGAGCTTCTCAGTATTCACCTCCCAAGCTCTGAAATTCATCAATTCTTTGCTGGCACAGCTCCATCTATGACCACATATAAGAATCTGGGCCAAGAGCCTGCTTGAATAGAGAGGCCCTCTCTCATGAAAGGTTAAAGGAGACAATGGAAATCTACATGATGACTCCACTGAGGTAGCAAAGAGAGTACCCCATAAAGGAAGATCAAGCCTGGTGGTCCAGCAATCCTTGGAGGCATACATGATTATACCTCTTTGTTTTCAAGAAGTCACTGAAGGTTGAAGATGCTAGGTGACAGTTGACAACCATAGTCCAGTTTGTACCAGTGTCCCACAAAAGATGCAATCAATCACGTCAGCCTCTCTTCCTAACCAGCCTCCTGGCAGCAGGAAGACCACGGCGGCTGGGTTGCGCTTTCATCTTTGTCTGACTTGCCTGAGGTGCCCGATCCAGTCTTTAGCAAAACCTTGAGCAGCTCTTCTCGATTCCCACCTTGCAGGGCTTTTTTTGTTTTCCTTTGGTGGCTTGAAGGAACCTGGGTGTCCCTGGTCCTATGCAAAGTGTGGAATCTCTGTGAGAATCGTAGGCGCAGCCTCTCTTCAGCCTCTCACAGGTGACCTGGAATGGGACTGTACTGGGTCCACCGTGGTCCATTAGGACACAAAAGGAACTGAAAATCATGCACCTCCACACTGAGTGTGTCCTGAGGTGAAAGAGTCCACAGGAAGCCTGGGTGATACAGAGGATGCTCACCTCTGTGGTCCAGGTCTGCAAGCTGAAGACAGAGGACTGCAGAGCCATGACCATGAAATCAGAGCAGTCATGCTGCACTTGACCAAGGTGAGCCCCTGTGGGTATCACCCTAGTGGATTCTGTTCTTCCAAGACACTGTATAGAGATGAAGAGGATGGAAGACACTGCCAGCCAGCCAAAGTGGGGGACAAATTTCTCGGATGATCCCCAAGAATCACAGAGATCCTCTTGCTGTTGAACTCTTGTTTCAGGGAGCCAGAAATGTCTCTTGGGGGAGCATATATATTTGGATAGTGCTCCAAGGGACACCATACTCATAGCCTTCCTGCCTAGCCTGACCCCACCCCAAAGGCTCCAAAGCAATGTGAACCACACTGACCTTCCTTCTCTGAGACAATTGCGTTGCTTTTGTTAAAGGGAGTCTCTCCCTAGGTTTGCCTCAACACAGCGTTTAAAATAGCAGCCAGGTCTGCTGGTTTGGAATTTCCTGGAACCACCCAGTTCAGGGATATTCAGGCTCAAGCCCACTCTAGCTGACTGTCAAAGTGCTGCTTGACCGATGGCTTTTTTCCTGAGTTGCTCCTGCCCCACCCTTACAGTCTAGTCTGAGCCAGGGGCATTCACTGCTGCTGTGTGTATCCAGGAGGGAATCTGACCACTCCCCATCCTGACCTCAGGGCTTGAGAGAGAGAAAAGGTTTTCTGGGGAGTCCTTGGCAAGCTGGCTGAGAATGGTCAGATCTAGGGCCTGGGCATGGCAGTGTCAGAACTCAACGATTTAGCACCCTTCTTGGCAGGTGTGAAATTCTTTTCCTTCTTAAATTGTACTTTCTTACTTGTAGGAAATGATTCAGAAATGTGCTCAAAGTTTCACTTTGTGGGTGAAATCATTGGCATTTGACTAAGACAAATTCCTAACACTTCTCAGAGAATAAAGCTGGCACAAATAGCCTCTGCTGGGAGGTGGAGGGAGAGACTGATCCATAGGGGTGGCTGTCTTGCCAGGCTAAGACATCATTTCCCCCACCTAGGGCTCCATTACAGCACAGGCTTGGGTACAACAAAACAACCACCACATCACAAGAAGCATACAACCAGACACAAAAGAGATAGTGGTACCAATCTGATTCCTTATTGAAGTCTAGAGAGTCTAGTGACATGTCTATTCTCCATGTCCTCCCACTAGACAGTACAGGGGAAGTCAGAGAATTGGCTGAGGACTCTTGGACACGGATTTTTTTCTCCACCTGGGCCTGCACCTTGAACTCAGGGGCTTAGGTGCTGAGCCTCTTTGTACTGAAGCCTAGAGCTCTACCACTTGAGCTACAGCACTACTTCATGGTTTTTGTGAGTAGATTATTGGAGGTAAGAGTCTCACAGACTTTTCCTGCCGGGGCTTGGAACTGTAGTCCTCAGATCTCAGCCTCCTAACCTGTAGCTAGGGTTATAGGCATGAGCCACTGGTGCTGGGCCATGGATGTTTATTGGCATTCCATCAAGGTAAAATGGACTGGCTTAGCAATAGCTCTGTTCCCAGTTCATCCTACAGCAAGCACTCTGTTTCCTGGATACCCACTCCACAGACATTTTGAGTATCATCTGCTTCCAGTCTAGAGATGACAGTGAACAAATGGGCTTGTCTAGGGCCTCAGGGCCACATTGACCTCTCTCCCCAGCACATAGTGTCCTACCAGCCTAATCCTTCTCTGACTAGTGAATGATTTCTACATAAATTCCCTGTTGGATGCTGCTTTCATTGTTCGTAACCCAACTTGAACATTTCCGGTTTTTTCTATATGTAGAGGCTGAAGGTGACTATCAGTTGAAGAAACAGTTTTAGGGTTCCTCCTAATTTGTCCTACATGGGTGGTGTATCACTTTCCTTTAGAGCATGGAGGCCTAGTCTGCTGGTTCCATTTTAGAATTCTCATGGGTCTCCACTCCAAAGAAGAGCAGGGGAAGGAGGCAGCCCAGGGTTGTGGTAGTCTGTCCCTTACTATCTCTATGGCCCCAGAAAGTCACTTCTCCTGACTCGCCTAGTGTGTCCTCATTTGCAAAACAGTTGTCAGGGGCTCCCACTGAAATAATAAACCAGGGAGCACTTTGGAAACTTGAGCATGCTATGTAAATAGGAGCTTTTATTATGTATGGTCAAGTTTTTATGAACTGCTAAAGGAAAATTTGGCTAAACACCCCTTCCTCCTTCTCAGCCAACTCAGGAAGCTGGGACAGCTCACTGTTTTATGGAACCCACCCTCATCCTTCAAGCAGTCTTGAATGTTTTAAACACTCAGACACATCTTGTTGAGTGTTTAAATCAACACGCCAAGTTGAACCAAGAAAATACATTCCTGCACAGCCCTGAAATTATGATGTGCAACCTCACCAAAAAGCAGTATGTTGCAGCTTCGCTCATGGCCAGAATAACTTTGTTTCCACATTCTGGGGATCCCATCTAAATCATGAATATTGTTATGTCAATTAAAGCTATGCACCAACCAATGGGAGCCAACTTATGAAAGAAATCCACCCAGAGGGCTCTCCAGGAGAAATGCCACTGTCTCCTGCAGTAGAAAGTTGACTTGGAAAATAAGTCATCCTTTGTTCCTCCTACATAGACATCAATTGACCTTTGGTCAATGAGCCTTGCACTACTTGGCTATGTAGGGAACAAGATTACCCTCCATCTTTGGCCTGGCCTTCTCCATCCATCCCAACAAAGGGGCTGAGTAAGTAGTGACCTCTACTGAAACTTCATTCACAGCCAAAGTTGGCCTAGCTCTGTTGCCTGGGTTGGTCCCAGCTCCTGGGACTGTCATTTAAGCCTATAAACTCTTTAGGTTTGCAGGTGAAGGAGATTTCTTTCTGTGTTCTTGGGCTTCCTATATGTCTTTGCATCCCAAAACAGAGCCGATTCTGGTTGCTAGTTTTAAGAAAACTGGGGGGAAATCATTTGTTCTGCATGATTTTTCAAGCTGAAAATTTGGCTACATGAAATTCCTAGAGACTAAGGCCCATGGGAGAGCTTTAGCCCCAACTGAGCTACGCCATTGGCTCACAATGCAAATAGCACCTGAGACCTAAATCAACCCCCAGGATCAACAATATGGTAAAAAGAAAAAAAAAAGCCTGTCCTGGATCACTGTTTCCCTCAGTTCTTTAGTATCACCTTCAGCATTGTCTCAGGCATTATGGAAAATGTGCAGAGACATGGCATGAAATCTAGAACAATGTTCAGGAAGGATTACTTTGGGCCTCATTTGAAAGAGATGAAAACTGGGCCTGAGAAAAGCCAAGTGGTTTTCCCAGGGCTAAATGAATGTGTGAGACCTAAAAAACCAAGTTATATCTAGAGCCCAGATCTTTTGACTCTAATCCCAAGGTTGGGAGATGATGTGGGTTTACCCAGCACAAAAATGGAGACAATGGGGGAGAGGGGGAGTAGTTGGGGAGGTGGGGAAGGAAGGGATGGTAGGGGATAAACAAAGGAGGAGGCAACAATGCTCGATAGGAAATGTACTCATTACCTCACTCATGTAACTCTAACCCCTCTGTACAGTATTTTTACAATAAAAAATGTAAAAAAGAAACAAAAGAAAATCACATGGTACATTATAAACAACAACAACAAAAATGGAGATAATCTCTGTGCTCCACAATAGTATCTTGAGTAAGAGCATAATACAAATCCTTCCTCCTAGGGTTACATGTGAGAGAGGGCTACTTTCAAGATTTCCTTTTAAACATAGTCATCATCAGGCCCATACATTGCAAGACATTCCTCGAGTATATATACAAGCAGAGAGTTTTTCTCAGCACTGTCTCTAGCATTGACCCTGAGCCAGAGTCTAAATTCCTTAAGATTGTGGATGAGGTTCATTGCGCCTTGGGAATGGGTTTAGAATTCCAGCTTAGGTGAGAAGGGTTTGAGAATCCAAGTTCAATTGGTTCCCATTGCCCACTCAACGTGGCAGATTTGGTTTCCCATCCTGTTATTTCCTTTTCTTTAAGTTAAAGTATTTGCTTTTGATGCATAGGACCCATGCAGTGTCGATACTCAGCTGAACTCAAGAACTTAGATATGGGTGAAGTGGGGGTGGGGTGAGGAATCAAAAGATTACTTTGGCCCTCATTTCAAAGAGGAGAAAACTGGGCCTTGGAAAAGGCCCAGTTGTTTGTTTGTTTGTTTGTTTTCAACCTGCTCAAGGAGCTCCATGACATACCCTATGCAAGCTACCTGCCCTCTCCTTCCTCACCTCCCCAGGAATCTCCCTGATGACTAGGGCTTCCTATTCCAAATAAACTCCAATAAATCCTTGTCTCAAAGTCTACTGATAGGAGAACTCTCCATCTTTACTGAGAGCATCCCTCATCTGGTGTGAGTGCCTACTCTGCTACCTGAAATCAGGAAGTGTTTCAACACATAACTTCCAAAGAAAAGTGATACAGTTCAGGCTATGTAGGAATGAGCTTGACCATCTTGCAGGAGAGACTGACCCGGGCAAATAAATGACAACCTAGTAAAACAGGGGAAACAGGGGGCAGGGGGGCGGGGCAGAGGTAGCAGCTGAAACTTGTCCAGAAGTGGCATAGAAGAGAGTATGATTGTCTGCATGGTGTAGACAACCAGAACAAGGGACCATGATGTTTTAAATAACTGAAATGGCCAGATGAGAAAGTGTCCCGACCCGCAGGACGTCAACGAGGGCGGTAAACCTAAGCGAGAAGGAAAGAAGGGACAAGAGACACGAAGAATGACAGCAAGACAGGGATTCTGATCAAGCTGCACATTTTTATTTTTCACACAGGGGTATTTATATGCTTGGAATAAGGAAGCTTTTTCATTGGCCATTAAGGAAGCTTTTTCATTGGCCGTAGCAGCTGCAGGATGTTTGCTTAGGGCAGGATGAAAAGATCGGATTCTGTAAACTCAGCCTCAAGATGTTCCAGTGAGATAGTCAAGCCTATCATGTTGAGAGACTCAACTTTTGGCTCCCAACAAGAAAGCAAGGAGGAGGCCCAAAGAGGGACACGAAAGAGCAAATGCAGTGAGTGAAAAGTCCTGCAGCCCAGCTCAGCCTTCGGGAATTACATGCTGCCCAGTCATAGTGTGGTCACCAGTAGCCTCCAATTGCTTGCTCTGTTAGAGTAGGTAGAGCTTGTTCAAGCCCCACAACCGACCCCACCCTAAAAAAATAATCCATGGAGTAGGTAGAGCTACAGAGAGCTACCTTGCTGCGGCCAACTGTTCTTGGGCTGGTGTGCACTGAATGACTGAGAAGGACAGGTACAAAAAGGCCTGGCTATGTCAACCCAATTCTGGAGCCTCTGACAAAATGCAAAATCTCCAGCAACCTGTAAAGCTAGCCTAAGTTTTTCTATTTCTGTATCACATTCAAGTTTTGTTTCTGTCTACTCTTACTTCCTATCTTCCCGCCCCTGGTGTTGATCTCCAATATAGGGACCGTCAAGTCATAATAGAGTTGCCAGTTTAATTTTAATTTCAGACAAATAATGCATTATTTGGTATAAGTATCTTCCAAATAATGCACGGGCCATACCTACATTTTTTAAGTATTCATTGTTTGCCTGAAATTTTATTTAGCTGGGTATTCTGTATTTTATCTGCCAACACTATCTCTAATACACTAGTCTTATTCTAAACTCCATCTCCTTATCTTCTCCAGGGAACCCTGGCTAAGACAGCAAGAGATACGAGATCTCAATGTAGCCTGGAAGCCATGTAAAGGAGTTGGCTGGCAGAGGAAGCAGCAGCAGGTAGAACGGAGAAGGATGCGCTCACCTAAGAAGACAGAGATTCCAATCATGGAACCAATGGAAAGCTCTGTGCTGGAAGCAGAAGAAATAGACTCTGGGTTTGCATTTCAGAAACACCCCACTGTGGAAGTTAGGAGGAGTGGACTGGAGGTTGAGCAGATATGACCATAACTATTCTTCTGCTTCCTGGGTTAGACAATAATGTAAGATGATGAAGTCAAAGGAATGATGGAAGATAGAGATATGATCATCAGAAGAAACCCAGGGACTTTCTGAGATGCCTAAGAATTAGAACAGAAGGTGTGAGGATAAGTATGAGAAACAGAAAAAAAAAAGGAGAAGAGCAGAGTACTTCTCAGGTTCCTGGCTTAGTAGAAACCTGAAGTGCACTGGTTTAGTCCAATAACAAGTGTCTTTACTCAATGTTTACTTGGTCAGAAACCTGGGCTAAGTTTACAAACCAGGACTTATGAGACATTTAACCCCAAGGTAACAAAGTAAGTGAGACAGTCAAAGGGGGAAAGAGATGAGAGGCAAATGTAGAGTGAATGAAGGAGGCCCAGTTGTTTAGATGCCAAGGATAACTTCTGGACCAACAATATCGAGCTGCCTTCGGGCAGGTAAAGAAAGCAAGTTACCCCACAAGCTACCCCACAGGCTAGTATGTGTTTTCCCCCGACTGCATTTGAGAGGTGCTTTCATGGATTACCTGGGCATAAATGAGGACTGATAGCATGAGCAAGTGAAGAGAAACATGAAGCAACAAGACAAGAATACAGTATAGAAAACAGGTGCTAGGGACTCACCTGTAATCCTACCTACCTAGGAAGCTACAGAGTGGGAGGATCACAATTCAAGGCCAGTCCTAAGGGTGCAGATATTTGTGACTCTGCATCAACATAGTGCATTCAGATATGAAGTGTGGAAGTTTCAAGCTGAGGTCTTCTGTCTGTAACAGATAATGTGGAGACTGGGATGCAACAGAAGTTGGAGGATTAATTCCCTTTCCCACTGTTCACCCTCTTGCCAGCTTAATAAAGATCTTGAGACAGAAAATTGCTCAGACTTAAAGCAAAGAATTCATGTCCCTAACAGCATTGAAGGAATTAAAGAAAACCCTTGTCTTGCAGACACAGAACCAAAGCAAACAAAGAAAGGAATTTCTGAGCTCCTGGAATAGCCCTAGGAAACATTATCTAAAACCAATCTCTTCCTTAGAGCTTTCTCCATAAATGAGCTCATCTGTTTCTGAAACTTTATTTTTATCCCCCCTCACAGACATCTGAAAAAAATGAAAGCTTGTTTGGTTTGATACCTAATTCTTTACCTTTCATACATTTCAGCAAGAATTTCCCAGCAAACAGCAATGCCTTTCACAGTGTTGACAGGTAGAGAGTTGGAAGGAAAAGAAACAGGTAGAGTTGATGAGAAGTTCAGAGACAGACTTGAAATCCCACCTTGGAAAGGGATACCTGGAGCTTTGTGGCTATACAATGGCTTCTGGTGGGGTTTTGGGTGCCAGACTCTGAATATCATTTCTCAATATCATGTCTTAAATGTGCATCTTACTGGGGAGGCCAGGATGATCTCCAAGTTTTCCTATTTTCACCTCTGTGTAGCAGATTCAAAATTTTCAGAGAAGCAATGATGCAGAGTTCACAAAAGGTTGTCAAGTCAAATCTTTCACATCAGCTAACTTTTGTGTTGCTAGAGCTATGGTCCACACTGATCCCAACTGTTTGTTCAAAGACTCAGGAACTTTATGTAACTCTAGTGTGCCAGGGAACTGTCAGGGGACATTCACCCAAAACTCGAGGAAGAGTCCTGGGAAAGAGGTTCTGGAAACCATATTTGCTTCCCAGTAACTCTAGTTGTCCATCCTTCTGCTCTTGTCCAGATTAGCTCTGAGTCCTAAGGCTGAGGAGGCTAAATCAAAGCCAAAGGAGTTCATGGAGAAACCAAGACCTGAGCCAAACAGCCACATAACAGAAGCAAAAACCCTGAACCTGAAATCCTGGCAAATCTTTTGACATGGCTTTTGGCCTTGCTTTATGACAGGGAACCTTTTTTCTGTCAAGGGCCATTTGGATATGTATAATATCATTCTTGGGCCACGCAAAGTAATCAACTTAAAAATTAGTCTGATATGTTTGGCCGACCATTTAATGTACTCACTTACGTCTTTTCTCTGGTGAGGCATGTGATTATTGGCTGATGTTAATGGATGTTGCTACTCATCACTGCTTTCCCAAGTGTAGGTCAGTCAAATCTGAAGAGCAGTTGACTCTTAGCTGTATTGGTAATGCCTGCCTTGTTCCCAGCAGAAAGTTATTCTGAACACAGATGTGTCGTTCAATGAACTTCTCCTAAGAGTGGGAAATATCTCCTTTTCATTGATAAAACAAGCCTCCCTTTTGTCATGCCTGGCCTCCAGTGATAGCACTTTCTCTCTGTGTGTTGAACTCTGCAGTCATCACAAAACTGGTCTGGTGGCACAGTATATTCCATGTTAAATCACAAGTCAGAGAGAGAAACTAGGAATTTCCTGCAGAATACTTTTTTTTTCTTTTCCAGTATCTTAAGGCTAAGTCAATAATCTGATTAGTGTTAGTTTTCTGAGAAAAACTAACATTGAAACACTTTTGTCTCTTCCTCCTCCACATCCTGGTCCTCCCTGAATTCCTAGAGATTTGGGGATCTGGCAGATTAGAATAATCTCAAGTGAATCAAAAGGAAATCAAGCACATCAAATCCACATGTAAAATGGCATTTCTTTATAGTGAATGCTTCTTTTTAGCTGACTTATCAGACTGTATCAAAATATTAAGATAGGGCCACCTGACATGGTTGAGCCATAATAGGAAATATATAAAACAGGTATAGTCCAGGGACAGAGGAGGTGACTGGTCAAAAGTGTATGTTCTTGGTATCAGCCTGCTGGTACCACCATCCACACATGCACTGATAGACACATGTATACAAAGAGAGCGAGACTTCAGGGCCTTTGGTTGTTTGGTCCTCTTCCAACTCTTTCTCAGAAAGAAACCCAGTGACTTATCTTATACAGTAGTGCAAATGACTACAGAGGCAAAATTAAGACTTTTCACCAGAGCGTTTACATTATTATTTTAAGTGATCAGAAATGTCAATCAAAGAATGAAAGGGCAGTGGTTCATACCTGTAATCCTAGCTAGCTACTCAGGAGGCTGAGGTCTGAGGATTACAATTGGAAGCTTGCCTGGGCAGGAAAGTACATGAGATTCTTATCTCCCATTAACCACAAAAAGCCTGAGCTCAAAGGGTAGAACACTAACTTTGAGCATAATAGCTGAAGGACAGCACCAGGCCCTGACTTCAAGCCCCAGGACTGGTGCACACATGCACCTCCCCCCCCACACACACATGGAAGACGGTTCTAATTAGAAAATCAATTCACTGCAAGTAAATAGGCAAGAAGTTGGGAGGAAAATACCAGGAATACTGATTTTGAGTGATATTCCCATACATATAGGCTTGATATTTTAATGAAGATATAAGATGAGATGTGGGATTGACCCTGCACTGTAGATATAAAGTTATCAAAACAAAAAGAAAAGTATAACTAGAAGTCAGAGAATCTGTGACTTCCACCCCTGCTCCTGTCTGTGCAAAAGACCAAGTGCAAATCATGTTTTAACTTTTCTTAGTGATACTAGAATTCGAACTCAGGACCTTGCACTTGCTAGGAAGGGCTTTACCAGTTGAGTTATGATTCCAGCCTCTTCTGAAGGCAGCATAGTTATTTATTCATATTGAAAGTAAAAGAGTATGAATCAGGTTCAGGAAATATCAGGGAGAATTTAAAAAGCACAGAAATGATCCTTAACTATGTCACCCCAAAGCTACCAAAGTTTTCTAAAAAATAAAAATAGTTTTATGTGTATGTGACAGTATTGGGGCTCTTGCTTACTTTTGCTATTCAAAGCTGGTACTCTACCACTTGAGCCACAAGTCTACTTCCAGATTTCTGATGGTTAAATGGAGATAAGAATCTGCTAGCTTTGGTGCCCAGGCCAGCTTTGAAACACAATCTTAAGGTCTCAGCCTCCTAAGTAGTTAGGATTATAGGTGTGAACCACTGGTGCCTGACAAGTTTTCTAAAATTTATCCAAAGGACCTGCTGAATAGTGTCAGATACCATTTTTAAGATTTCAGACTGGTTGCTTAAGGCTATGGTTTGAATAGTGCCCTTCATGTGTGAAACTTCTGATGAACAGCTTATTGCATTATTGAGAGGCTGTAGAACCTTTATGATTACAGTGGAACTTAATAGAAGAAGTTAGGTCATTGGGGACATACTTTTGAAAAGAGCATTGGGTTTTCCCCTGTGTACCTCTATTTCTCTGTTTGGGGAGACCTATTGTGGATTAGGAGTGGGGGTTTCATAAAGCTCAGTAGCTATGTACAGATGACCTTATAAAATGATGCTAATATGGAAACAAGAGGATTTTTTTTCCTTAGTGTACTCTATGCAGTTCTTTTTTCTCCCCTCACCCTCCCTTTGCTTTATCCCCTGTTGTCATTGTTTTGCATTTAGGTACCCTTTGTATTGTATATGACTTTATCTGATTTGGGGATGGGAAGGGAAATCACAGATATGGTGAGACAAAGGACAAATGCATCAGTGACCCTCAAAAACAGGATTGGAAGTGAATTTTACAACTTGTGGGTGAGGAGGGGAGTTGGGGGGAAAGCAGGAGAAACCAAGGGAGAGGGTACACTGTTTAGAAGAAATAGACTATTTCCTTAGTTCTGTAACCCCTCTCTATATCCTTTACAATAAAAAATAAAATAAAAAATAAATAAATTTTTAAAGAAATCGAGCATTGAGACTTCAGTCTCTTCTCTCCTACTTTTTCTTTTTTTTAATTTTTATTTTTTTTATTGTGAAAATTCTGTACAGAGGGGTTACAATTACATGGGCAAGATGATGAGTACATTTCTTATCAAGCATTGTAGCCTCCTCCTTTGTTTCCCCTTCCCATCCCTTCCCATCCTCCCCCAGCCCCATCCAATCCTTCCCGCCCCCCCCCAAAGTTGTAAAGTTCGTTTTCGACAAAACGACTTGTACTTCTCATTGTTGCAATGGGTCTACCTGTACCCCTATTTAAACGACTTGTTTTTCCCCTTCCCCTCCATACTTTTTCTTGCCAGGCACGATGAGAAAAGCAACTCCTCAGACATGAGCTCTCACCATTATGTGCGGCCTCACTACAGGCCCCAAACCATAGGCCGAAGCCTCCTAAAATGTGAGTCCAACTGAACCTTTCCTCCTTCAAGTTGACAGTCTCAGTGTTTTGTGGTTTGGGTTGTTGTTGTTGCTGTTAGATAACAGAAAGCTAAACCCACCATTTCAATCAGTATTTCACTACTGGCACCGATTCAGGCTCATGTTTAGCACCTGAAAGATCTTCATGGGGGCTTCCAGCATCCATGTTCCATAAACACTTCCATAAAAGTTTCATTTGTGTGCCATGAAGTTCAGTGTAATCACCAATCAAGTAAGCCACGGCATCTAGCCAGAGAATTCATCTTGTTTCAAATAAAGGGAAAGCAAAGAGTAAGCCATGCTTATGACATGGTGTTTCTGCCCAGAATCACAAATGCTGATGAAGTGCCACTGGGAAGTTCTTGGAAGGCTGAGCTGCAGCCGCCCTGTTTCCCATGGAGAAAACCCCCAACACCATCTGAGGACTGTGAATCTTTCCAGTCCAGTTATTTGACAGTGTTGGGAGACCCATGTGGGGAGAAAATAACACACTTCATGTACATGTGCACAAAAAGCACTGTTAGAATGCAAACACTTTCTTATGGATAAATAGGCTGATTATCAAGATCTTCTGGATTTCTAAGCCCTCGAATCACCCAAATTTGTAGTTACCTGCAGGTAATGGAGCCTTCAACCTCCCCTCAGCTCCAAAACCTATCTCTACTTGAACTAGATTTGTTTCAGGGTTTAAGAGTTCCCATGCTTGAAGTTTACTTTCTTTGTTATTTCGACAAATAAAGTGTTCTAACGAATCCTAGCCACCCTACTATACCATGTATGTTCAAGTCATCCCTTTGTGCCCCTGATCAACATCTGCCCATACCCTGCCCCAGCCTCTCTGGGGACAGCACTCTACTCTTCTTTAATTTGAAAATTTTCATTTTCATATACAAGAAAGATCATGAAGGTTTTGTTTTTCAGTTTCTGGTTTATTTCACTTGCCATAAGGTCCTCCAGATTCCACACTGTGACAGAATTTCCTTTGTTTCTAAGACTGAATGTTATCCCTCCCCTACATCAACACACAAAGAATTATGACATGATTTAGAGTATGATGTACTGTACAACAGGCTGTGGAGCTCCCGTGGTTGTTCAGTTGTCTGGACAACTTCTTTTAGCCATGGATTCATTTGTTACTCACTGTGTGCTAAATTAAAGTTTCGCACCAGAGATACAGCAAGGAAGAAGGTCAATGGCAATGGATAAAGTATGTCTCTGTGTGTGTGAGCGTGTGTATGTGTGTAGGAGAGAGAGAGAGAGAGAGAGAGAGAGAGAGAGAGTTGTGTAACATCTACTTCATCTCAGGAAGGGAAGTACTTCCTTGGCTTCTCATAGTGAATCTAAAAGAGAACAAATGCCCATAGGATATTGTATGGCACTCTCTGGTGTGCTCCTTCAGCCAAGTAATCTCTCAGAGCATCTTCATGGTGGGAAGATCAGGAACTTTCTCTGAGGAGCAGGGTTCCAGGCTGATGTTGCAGTTAAATGAACTCTTCCTTCCTTCTTTCCCTTCCTCCCTCCCTCTCTCCCTTCCTTCTTTCCTTCTTTGCTTGCTTGCTTGCTTCCTTCCTTCCTTCCTACCTTCCTTCTTCATTGGTTTGGCAGTACTGGGGGTTGAACACAGGGCCTTCGACTTACTAGTCAGGCTCTGTGAGGATCTCATTCTAGCTTGATAGTCTTTGGTAGGAGCAGCACTCTTTTCTAGAGAATATTTTGGATGTTTCTGGAAGTGATTATGGTTGTAACAGTTATTGAGGGCACTTTCTCTATTCCCATGGAATGCCAAGTGCTATTTAATGCATGAGATGATCCCATATTAATAAACAATCACATGTGGCTCATAAAACACTGAGAGGTCCCCCTGGATACTTTTGTAAGGTAAGAAAGTTGTTTGTAATTATCTTGTCCAAGAACCTAAATCTGAATTTTGCTATGGATTTTATATGCACTGAAGTTTTGAGGATATCCATATTTCTGCAGATGGCAAAAATGACATTTTCTTTCTGAGCACAAATAAGAGTTTTACATTTTGCAAAAAGCATACCACAATGTACATATTCCTTGTGATGATATCCATAAGGTTGTCTTTTATATTTTTACTACTTGAATTTCAATTCAGGGCCCTGAGTTTACTCATCTGGTTCTCTTCCACCTGATCCATACCTCCAGCCTTGTTTTGTGCTGGTTATTTTAGAAATAGAGTCTCACACTGAAACAAGGATATAGGTTAACCCATTGTAACAATGAGATGTACAAGACACTATGTTGAAAACAAACTTTACAACTTTGGGGGCAGGGGAGGGAGGAATTGGGGAGGTAGGGAGGAAAGGGATAGTAGGGGAAAATCAAAGGAGGAGGGTAACAATGCTCGATAGGAAATATACTCATTACCTTCACTTTAACCCCTTTGTACAGTATCTTTACAATAAAAAAATTAAATAGAAATAGAGTCTTACAGACTTTTCTGCCTGGGCTGGCTTCAAATCATGATTTTCCAGATTTCAACCCCATAAGTAGCTAGGATTGCAGGTATGAGTCACCAGTACCTGGCTTCATAAAGTTGTCTTTTTACTACCAGGAAATGGATAGCTAGGACTAAGTCAGTACCTAATGATGTTTACCTTCTGTGTACATGTATGTAATGTCTCTATATACATATATATGCAACATGTATATTTAATAAGGTTTATTTTATGGTGAATTATATTATTTCATTTGCAGAATTTTATAACCATCTTCAAATATTTTGCAGAAATAAGCAAGACTGACAAACCTGAACAAATGAATTAATGGTTGGATGGATGAATGAATGAGAAATTATGCAACCAAGAAATCACATTAAATCTTCTTTGAGGTCTGTCTCTCTAATTCAGCTTATGGCATGAAATTCTTAAAATAGTTGCTCTTTAATTTGTAGTATTATTTTTTATCTTCCAAAAATGGAAATGTCTAAGTAAAACTTATTTTTAGTTATACAAATAATACATTCATACTGTCTTCCTGTCAAATTGTGAACATTAACAGGGCTACATTCCCCATCAAAAATGAACTTAACCCTTACCTTCTCTTGCAGGCAGAAAATATGTTCCCTTCCAGGTTTTTTTCTATGTACTTACCTCTAACTTTACCTAGATCTATATGTCATGGATTTTTGGAGCTGTGGGTAGGTAAAAGAATTTACTGAAACAGGAGACAAAGAGAGAGCATGAGACAGACACAGAGAGCAACTGGGCAGTGGAGCACTGTGCACCAGGACAGGATTTAGAGTGAGGTTTGTGCCTTGGGTTAGGTTACTTTTGACTGGCCATCTTGTTTTTGTGTGAACCAACTTGACTGGCTGTCTTTTCTCAGACCATGGATCAAATTAATTAATGGAAACATTAATGTGTGTGTGTGTGTGTGTGTATGTTGTTGTTGTTGTTGTTGTTTTGCCAGCCCTGGGACTTAAGTTCAGGACCTGGGCACTGTCCCTGAGCTTCTTTTGCTCAAGGCTAGCACTCTGTCACTTGAATCACAGCACCACTTCTGCCTTTTTCTGTGTATGTGGTACTGAGGAATTGAACCCAGGGCTTCATGCATGCTAGGCAAGCACTCTACCACTAAGTCACATTCCCAGCCCCTTAACGTTTTTTTAATAACAACCAACTCCTTATTCAGATAAGAGTTGATGTTATAGAGATTGACTCATGACAAGATAACATTTCACAAGCAATTTGCATCTATACTTACAACTAAGACTATACAGTCTTCAGGGAATCTTTTTAACAAACATTTTTATTATCTTTAGGTAGTTGTACAAAGGAGTTGCCATTCAACAAAGCAGTTTAGGAATATAGTATGCCTTGATCAATATCACCCCTTGAAACACTCTCACCGGCCCTTCCCAACCCACCCCATCAATGGGAATATCTTGAGAGCTCAGTTTTCATGCCTGTATTCCATTCGGTTCATTTCCTTTGCTTGGCCCACCTCCACATTCCCACCTGGCCCATTTTGTGCATTTGGCTCCTCTTTGCATTTCACCTAACTTTGGTCAATTTAGCTGTTCCCTGTGCCTCCAAAAGAGGGTCTTCTCCACACTAAAACTATGCTCTAACTATGCCTTTCCTATACCTTCCTCTGTATCTATGCATTGTTTCCAAACTACATATGATATATATTATATGTATCATAAAAAGGCCACATTTTTGCAAGATGCCTGCATACAGGGCTATAGTTTTATCATTTGTCCCATCTAAAATGTGATGAAATATTATTCTCATTGTAAGAATATTGAGGTAGGACTTTCAAGAGGTGATGGAGCCATTGAGACCCTGCCTACAGGTTCATTTCCATAGATGAAATGAATACCACTATAAGAGGGCAAGTCATCCCCTTTTGCCTCATGGCCCTTCGGCTTCTTGCCATTTGAGAACAAAGGACACAGCATTCAAGGCTCTATCATGGAATCAAATTCACTGAACCTCTGGTACCTTTATTTTGGACTTCTCAGCCTCTGGAACTGTCCAGTAATACAGTTACGTTATAAATTGTCCAGTCTAGGCCAGGTGCTGTAATCCTATCTAATCAAGAGGCTGAAATATGGGGATTTGAGTTCAAGGCCAACGCAGGTAGGGAAAGTCTGTGAGACTCTTAACCATCAGAAAACCAGAAGTGGAGCTGTAGCTCAATGTGGCAGAATGCTAGCCTTGAGCAAAAGAGCTCAGGGACAGCACCCAGGTCCTGAGTTCAAACCCCATGACCAACAAAAATAAAACAATACATTGTCCAGTTTATCACATTCTATAAAGCAGCATAAATGGAATAAGACACACACACACACACACACACACACACACATATAAGACCTTTGTCTTCTTTGATACCATATATAATTTCTCTCTACAGATTCAAGCTCTTCTTATAAGAGTATGCTATGACAATTGCCTGGTGTTAAGAACCTACTGCTTACTTGAAGTAGTTTAATAATTGTTTAGTTCATTGTTCCTCATTGTCTTATCCCATAAACCCCAATTGAACATCTTCATGGATCAGGCTTCTCATTGTGGGTTTGGGACACACAGATATCTAAAGGCAGAGAATGTATGATCTTGCGAGGGAGAATGTTACATGAAAGGCCATCACATTAGGACTAGAGTGCCCTCAAGGTACTCTCAAACAGTGCCTATAGAGAACTGATATCACCTCTGTGGATCTTCTAGAAGGTTTTAGCTAGGTGACCTTGGACCTGGCACACCAGGTCTTGCCACCTCTACTGTTTCCTGATGGCCCGAGAATTGGCGATAGTGATGGTGATGATGATGATGATGATGATGATGATGATGATGATGCACTACTGTGAATTCTTCCCCTGCTCTGTGACTTCTCTTTCACATCCTAAACCATTCACCTTCTTTTTGGGGGGGTCCAGTCGTGGGGCCTGAACTCTGGGCCTAGGCGCTGTCCCTCAGCTCTTCAGCTCAAGGCAAGCGCTCTACCACTTGAGCCACAGTGCCACTTCTGGCTTTTTTTTTCTTTTTTGCTTGTGTGGTGCTGAGGAATCGAACCCAGGGCCTCAGGCATGCCAGGCAAGCGCTCTACCACTAAGCCACCTTCCCAGCCCCACCATTCACCTTCTTTCACCCTTTCTCCCTCCAGATCATCCAAGCACCCATCCCAGGCAATATAAGTAACAAGTTGTTGGGCTCCCAGCCCCTACTCCACAGATGGGCCCCCACTTATCCCAATCAGAGGGTGGCTGTGTATGGAGCAGGTTATAAACACTGTCCAGGCCTGACTGGGTCTGTGATGGCACAGTGGTTGGACTGACTCCTCTGAAGCCCTCCAGGCGTCTCCTAGCTGTATCCTTCCCCCTACCTGAGTTCTCTGGGAATGGGCAACTTGACTAGGTCTGAATGTCTCTTCCTTCCCCTTGGGACAGCCTTACTTTTCCTTCAGGAAGGGCAAGGCTTCTCAGGCAGGAAGCTCCACACCCAGGGGACTAGGGCTCATGTGGCCTCCAACTGTGCTGTCACCTTCAAATGCCACAGGGAGATTATAATGAGGATATATGGGAATGAGCCAAGTCAGGCTGATAAGACAGTAAGCTTACAGAAGTGATTGCACATGTGTTCATACAACAAAATGAGATCAAAGAGAACCATGAAGACTTTCCTATGAATATAAACGGTATTAAATAAAACAGGACTGTTTTATGTCATGTAATGAATTTATGAGCCAAGACTTAGAGGAGTGCAGGGAGAGAATATTCTAACAACAAATTCATATATTCCAAAATTTTGATACATAATAGCTTTCCGATAATCATCAGTTTTTCATCTTTCACAAAAGAATCTAAGCCCTTTGGGGTTTTATTTTTTTGAGAGGGCAGTGTTGGGGGTTGGACTTGGGGCTTTGGGTAGGCTAGGCAATTGTTCTACCACTATGCTATATCTTATATAATTACTATTTTTATTATTCCAGAACTAGATTTCCTTTGAGAGCAACAAGAGACCCACTACTTAATCCCACTCTTTCTAAATCCACTAAAGGGACCAACATTTCTAACATTTTCCTTATGTTTAATTTCTGTTTTTCACCCTTAAGCCATCCCTTTCTGAGTTATTCTATCATAGTTCTCTGTGGATAATTTCATCTTTGCATAGCAATTAATAAGAGGAAAAAATGCTGTTGTCCAGCCAAGCACTGGTGGCTCTTGACTGAAATCGTACCTACAATGGGAGGCTGAGAGTGGGAATATTGCAGTTTTAGGCGAGCCTGGACAAAGTGTCCATGAATATCCAGCTTAATAGAAAAATCTGGACAATTTTCAACATAGTGTCTAGTGAGTATCACTGCTGAATTTCTTCACTATTTATCCCACCATTTCTGTGTTCCCCCTTACCCTCCCCAAAACAAATAAACTGATAAGACAAAAGGCACAGAAATCAAAAACAGCAAGAAAGGAGAAGAAATTTTAAAAACCTCTTGTTTCTATTTCTTGGAGTTCATGTCTATAAACACCATTTTATATGATAATATGCCCATAGCTATTGAACCTTTGTGATCCTCTCCTAAGAATATCCTCCTTTGGTATCAATGTGTAAATGTCTACAGTCCTATATAATTTATCATGTCCAAGCGTATTTTTTGTCTTTTACCATGCAATGTTTTTACTTGTAGATTTATCTGTTAAAAATAGAGACAGAAATAGACCTGTGGGTTAAATGTAACACCAACAACTTGTTTAGACCTTGGTTTTAAACAAAATACCTTTCAGAGGTATTTATAGAACATTGAGGAAATAGCAGCAGTCATTGGCTGTGATTTCAAGTTAAGCAATTAGTATAACATTATCTGCCACAATATAGGCTGTGGGGTGAAATTTGATGATGTTTGGTATTTGGATCCAAATTTCTGCATGATGTCTACAAAAAGGGTTGGGAGACATTGAGGGCCTAGGTCACTGATACCTAGGTGATGAGTGTATAGTGAATACTTGCCTTTGTCCCAAATTTTCCAAAGGAAACTATCAGAAAAAAAATAGATTATAATGGAGGAGATGGGTGGGGAGAAATGGGAGAGAAATTGGAGAAATGGGAGAATGGGAAAAATGGGAGAAGGATGAAAGGGTTGACACTGATCAAAATGCATCATACTCATACACTGGCATGTTGAATTGAAACCTCTTTGTACAATTCCTTAAGGATAAAAATAAATAAAATTATATATATATATATATATATATGTATGTATGTATGGCTTTGGAGAAAGCAAGATGATAAAAATAAGAATTGAAATAAAATCTCACTTTAAAAAAAGCCAAGAGAGGGGAATGGGTCGGGAGGGATGAGGGAGAATGAGTTGTACTTATAAACTGATTTGTGGAGTGGTAACTTCTTTGAACATTTACTGAAAGATAATAAAAAATATACTTTAAAAAAAGCTTAGCTTTACTTATCATACAAAGGGTGCAGCAGGGTAGGTGAGACAATGTTGGGGAGCCATAGTCCACTTTACCCCCCGCCCACAAGTGCATGGGACTGCCAAAGGCACAGGTGAGCTTATACTGACACATTTTCCCAAAGAAAGACTACTGCAGAGCTCCACATTGTTACACACACACACACACACACACACACACACACACACACATCAAAGGAGCTAAGTCTTCCTCCCAAGGCACCTGGGATTGTTAGATCTACCTCAGCTCAACATACTTACCATCCTGGCTTCCCTTGTCCTTGAAAAGGAGGAGGAAGGATATTATTAGCCATTAGCACCATAGCTCCCACTCCCTGGCTTGGGTCTCTGCGCTATGCTATTTGCAGATGAAAATGTTTGCTGATCAGGAAGCTGTAGTTCCTCTGGGAGCTATGGCCGTGGACCATGCTTCTCTCCTTCCTGGATGGGGGCTCTGGGCATGGCGTTTGGAAAATAACAAGAAGACATTTCTCCGTGGTTGTTAACATATAGAGAGCTGTGAGAAGTCTTGAGTAAATGAAACAAAGTGAAATCCCTTTATCTGTGAACAAGGGTAAGCACAGAGCAGTAGACAGCGTCACCAGGAAACACCCCTCATACTTCCTCTCAAACCCTTCTGGAGAACACTGTCCAGAAGTGTGCCCTTGAGGAAACTGACCAAGTGATATTTCTTTATGGATGCCTTTCAACATTGTCTATAATATGACAAAGTGTGAAATGGAGCAGGCTCCCATTTTTAAACTAGAACCCAAGGATTCTTTAAAAAAAAAAAAAGTGACTATATGCCAGCTACTTGAGAGGCAGAAAGATTGTGGACTGAGGCCAGGTCTCAAATAAAAGACCATATTTGAAAATAAGCTATGCAAATAAGTATGGGAGCATTGCTCAATGATAGGGTGCTTTGCTAGAGACCCTGAGTTCAATCCCTAGTATTACCCAAAAAGGGGAAGAGGAGAGAAGAGGATAAAAGTGGAGGGAAGGGTAGAGGGAGGAGGATAGCTATACTGAAGATCTGCTAACCAGTCTACATAGCAAAAGTACATGTGTCTACTATACCAGTAAAGATGCCAGTCAAGGTGTAGGACCTTATTTGAGTCTAAGCTGAGGCCAGTGGTGGTATTTGGTATCCTCTATGATGAACTTCAAGCTTTATAGTTTGGGGCCTTTGGTTTTTTTTTCAGCTGGACCTTAAATTTTTATTACTTTTTAATTGATATTATCTTTGTTTAATTACCTAAAACTCATTTCTGTTGCTATTTTTCCTCTGTTCTTTAGCATAGTAACAAAATACGTCTATTTCTTATTAAATGCTTAGTAATACTTGCCCTTGTAAAGAACAGTTGGAAACCTGAAAATTACCATCATTCCAACACCACAGAAGTGACTAACATCAACAGGGGTTTGAAAATATAGCTCTTCCACTGTCTCTAGAGTCTTAAGTCCTCTTTTCCTTCCTTCCCCTGTTGGAGATAAATGGATTGCCTATATATAGTTCTACATTCTGAGGTTCCTGTGGGCTTAATGTACAGCTGAGGCGCACAAACTGCCAGTTCCCCCTCCCTCAACAAAGTCATCTGGGAAAGGGACCTTTAACAATGCCTTCCCAGGAAATATCCCCACAGTGACTGCGGAAGGGCGTGTATGCACAGGGCTATTTTGCACTGGGTTCTGAGCCCACCCGGTTCTGAGTCACTGAACTCTCCCTTATCAGCCTCACCCCCCTTACAACTACTACCTTTGACCTGGCCACATCCTCCCCTCCTCCTCACTTCACTCAATTCTGTATGTTCACCAGATGCTGACTCAATAGTATCTCAGGACAAGGAAAGACAGAAATGGTCTGAGTTAAACATAAATTGAAAATGTAAGCCTGCAGTGGTGGCACACGCCTGTAATCCTAGCCACTCAAAAGGCTGAGATGTGAGGGTTGTGGTCTGAAGCCAGCCCAGGAAGGAAAGACTTTGAGATTCTTATCTCCAATTAACTATCTGAAAACCAGAAGTGGATCTGTGGCTCAAAGTGGTAGAGAAAAGTTCAGGGACAGTGCCCAGGCCCTGAGTTCAAGCCCCCTGACCATCAAAAATAGGAGAAAGAAAGAGAGAGAGAGAGGGAGAGAGAGAGAGGAAGGAAGGAAGAAAGAAAGAAAGAAAGAAAGAAAGAAAGAAAGAAAGAAAGAAAGAAAGGTTTCGACAGGGAAGGAGGAGGCAAGGAAGACAAGGAAGGAGGAAGGTAGGAAGAAAGAAAGAAAGAGAGAGAGAGAAAGAGAGAGAGAAAGACAAGGAGGGAGGGATGGAGAATATGCTAAGTCCTTAGCAGATTTGATCAAGAGAAAAAAAAGATGAAAGAAAAATGACATATTGCAGTATCTAAATGGAAGAAAATAAGCAATAGCCTAAATTTCACAAATACCAAAGAATTTATCAGAGAATGGCATAGTCAACCTTAAGTTAGATAGTTATATAAGTCAGATAGTTATATAACTTAGATATTATAGACAAATTCCTTTAAAACATGCAGCCTTAGAAATGTATTAAATAGAAAATAATTATTTGAGTATGACTCATTCTGGGCAAGGTTACAGAGCTTAGAAATAAATCCAATCGCTTCGGGGGAAACTGAAAGATATCAAAGAGTGACTCTAGATAGAAAAGGGAGATCTCATGTCTTAAAAGTTGTGTTTGGTTCCATTTCCAGAATCAACAGAGCAAATAAAAGCTATTGAATGTTTTAAATATTTCAAATTAGGGAAGGGTATATCTTTGATTTGATCAGATAGGGAATGTTGCATCTGACTTTCCTGACTCATTCACAAAGGCTAAAAACGGCTAAAAAATGGTAAGGCCATGTGAGACTGATTGTCAGGGAGACTGTGGAATAAGGGAAGAGAAAGGCAAATGTCGCGACCGCCTCGACCCGCAAGGATGACGCGACAACAGATCCTTCTTTCAGACGGTTTATTCAGGACCTTGTTTACAGCTTCTTTTCTCCTACTTCTCTCCTGCCCGCTTCTTCCTTCTTCTTCCTGCTTCTCCTGCTTTTCTCCTTCCCTCCTACTTCTCTCCTGCCCGCTTCTTCCTGTTTCTCTCCCCATCTGCCCCGCGCTCCGGTTATAAGCCTCCTGGATGGCCAATCCTGAAGCGCCATGTGGCATATACTGATAGGGCTGCAAACACGGAAGCAAACTAGGAGCCAGGTCATAACCATATAAGGAGTTGTTTTTTACAGAGAGCACTCGTCACGAGGAAGACGGAAGGCGGGAGCCCGCACCATCTTAGGTCGCAGCCGCACCACGCGGCCCTGCCATTTTAGCTACAATGTTGCTTTTGCAGCTGTCTTTGGTCGCGGCTCCTGCAGCTCTCTACAGGCAAATTCAGCAGTTATGTCTTCAATGGGGAGGGCTAGGAAAATAGAATCACATATGGTACTTGAGATGTGCTGATCTGCTCTATAGCCCAAGCTCAGAGCTTCTGAGAGTCATAGCCTTCCTCTCTCCCCAAATAAAACATTACCAAAAAAATTATTTACATTTTTTCCTTCTTTATAATTATTGTCCCAAATCAGTTGGAATTAGACAAGTATTGGGTAGGTTCTATATTTTGTAGAAACTCAAAACTTACCCTTATTTCTTTTTATCCCTCTCATTTTTCCTTCAGTCTACTTCTATGCTCTAGGTTTCAGTGTTTCTGCTGTTTGGAAGGGTCACAGTTCTTCAGATTGCTTCCCTTTTTCTTTCATTCAAGGTGCTGTACATCCTTGGTCACTCCAGGACACCTACTTAGATCCTTGCCATCTTCACAATGGCTGTTAGAGAAAGGTTTTGAGGCTAGATAATTGGTATATCTTGCTAGAAGGAACAAATGCATTTTTTCCACTTTATAGGCTTACTATGGAAATGCAATGAGGGTAGTTTCATTGGTAAAGGCCTCACAGGGATTCTTCTTTTCAACCGAAATGACATTTTAAGAATATTTTGTGCAATACAATCTCTCTGCAAATTTATTTAGTTTCCAAGCCTGAGATTTATTTTTGTGCCCATAATTTCTTGACTTAGGAGCATTTAATTCTATTTGACATTCCCAACCAATGTCTTAGGGCTATGCCCTCAATATTGTTTGTGGGGAGAGATTTTTCTCTGGAGGAAAAGACCTGATTGAAGATTAATTCATGCACTGAGTAGTCATAAGCATTGGGAATGAGTTTTATAGGAACTCTGGTATCCAAAAAAGTGGGGGTAATCATATCATTTGCACTCTAACTGGGGGCATGTGGAAAATGGAACTCTATTTTAGTTGAGTATTTATTTAGTTGAGTAACTTGATGGAATATTATGCTAGGTATGGGATGGTGAGTATTTGATAGGGACACTAAGGAGCTTTAGATGAGAAGGGACAATAAGAGACATAAATGTAAATTGTAGAATTTAGCATCAGCCAGCTTGGATTTGGCTCTGACAATGACATTTGTGATCTTCTGGCCTTGGTCATATATGTTAGCCTCCCCTAGAATCTGACATTAACTCTGACTTGAGTTGTAGTTATCTATGTTTATTATAAGTATAGAGCTCCCCTATAACCCAGCAACCCCACTTCTGGGTATTTATCCAAAATGACAACAAACAAGGCCATACTAAAGCTACCAACACAACCATGTTCATTGCAGAATTATTTACCATCGCTAAGATATGGAACCAAAACAGATGCCCCTCAGTAGATGAATGGATCAAGAAAATGTGGTGCCGGGCACTAGTGGCTCATGCCTGTAATCCTAACTACTCAGGGGGCTGAGATCTGAGGATCGCAGTTCAAAGTCAGCCTGGGCAGGAAAGTCCGTGAGACTCTTATCTCCAATAAACCACTAGAAAACCAGAAGTGGCGCTGTGGCTCAAGTGTTAGAGCGCTTGCCTTGACCTGAAGAGCACAGGGACAGTGCCCAAGCCCAGAATTCAAGCCCCAAGACCAACAACAAAAAAAAAAAAAAGCCAGCCTGGACTTTCCAATAAACCACTGGAAAACTGGAAGTGGTGCTGTGCCTCAAGTGGTATAGCTCTTGTCTTGAGCTGAATAGCTGAGGGACAGCACCAAGACCCACAGTTCAAACCCCATGACTGACATAAAAAGAAAGAAAGAAAATGTGGTTTCTTCTTCTTGTATATACATTTTTCTAATTTGGGGAGGGGAAGGGAAATAACAAAATGCTTAAATAAGGATATAGGTTGACCCATTGTAACAATGAGATGTACAAGACACTATGTTGAAAACTAACTTTACTACTTTGGGGAGGGGAGGAGTTGGGGAGGTGTGGAAGGAAGGGATGGTAGGGGAAAAACAAAGGAGGAGCTAACAATGCTTGGTAGGAAATGTACTCATTACCTTATTCATGTAACTGTAACCCCTGTGTACAGTATTTTTACAATAAAAACATATATTTAAAAAAGTGTGGTATATATACACAATGAAATTCTATGCTTCTATCAGAAAGAATGACATCACCCCATTTGTAAGGAAATGCAAAGACTTGGAAAAAGTCATATTTATATTTATTTGGATGTTCCCAACCGAGCTCTTGGGGAGAGGATAAGGAAGCCCATGAGAAAATTACTTCTGTAGGCATCTGGAACCCACTCCTGCTTGGAGCCTCTGGATGACCTGTGTCTCCATCATCCCATGCAAGAGGAGAGGAAGTTCCAGTGAAATCCACCACATTCTATTTGCTTTTGTCTGAGAATTGATTCAGGCAGTAGGACCTTCTCCATATTTCCATGGAGCATGTCAAAATTATGTCTTGAGACAATTTCATATTTATTACAAACCTATAGATACTATTTATAACTTACTAATGCTTCTAAGTATCAAGCTTATCTTTATGAAATCACTTAAGAGTAACTTGAGGACATAATGTCACCCAACTTTTTTTTCTACACATGAGAGTATTCTCTGACACAACCACTGTAAAACAGAAAATCATCAGTAGCCCATTATCCCAAGTAGGTCTGAGC
The DNA here is from genome assembly GCF_000151885.1 of Dipodomys ordii. NCBI lineage: Eukaryota > Metazoa > Chordata > Mammalia > Rodentia > Heteromyidae > Dipodomys > Dipodomys ordii. Next base: position 4,228,728 of record NW_012267315.1, read on the forward strand.
TTTATTCAGGTTTCATTGTCCCATTCTTTTCCTAACGATGGCTTTTGTAGAAGGATCCATTTCCAAATCATGGGTTGTGTTTACTCATCAAGTATTTGTATTTTATTTTTTGCAATGTTGGGCATGGAAACCAAGGCCTCACATACAGTCTCACATTACTCTACTACTGACTTTTATAGCCCTGATATTTTGAAGCATATAGGCTGTAGTGTTTAACATAGGAATTTCAGGACTTGAATGCTTGCCAGGAACATCCCATAAATGATGTTTTGCTGTTTTTATTTCATCTTACCAAGATCCACATGACTTCAGCTCACCCTCTTACTGGTGGTGTTATCTTTACTAGCAAATTAAGGAGATGTCTGCTGAACTTCCTTATCGAGCTACTTTTCCCCTTTATAATAAATATGAATACTAGGGGGAGTATTTGATGCCATGTGAATACCCTGTGTCTTACCAAATCATCCTCAAACTTGTGACTGCAAATTAATATACCATTCTGGTCAATAGTATAGAAGTTTCTCAAAACATTCATCATAGAATTTCCCTATGATCTAAATAACCCCATTGCTGGGTATTTATCCAGAGAAACTGCAATCAGTCCATTGAAGAGACAGCACCACTGCTGTGTTCATTCCAGACTTATTTTGCAATGGTAGAGATATGGAGATGAGCTAAATGAAGACCAACAGACAAATGCATAAAGAAAACATGGCATATGTTCATAATGGAATACTTTTCAGCCATAAAACAAAGGAAATTCTATCATTTGTGACAACATGGATGAGACTGGAAGACATGAAGATATTATGCCAAGTGAAATAATCCAAGCACAGAAAGATTAGGATGATAGCCTTTGTATCTATAATCTAAAAAGGTCAGATACATTTTAAAAACTGAAAAAAAGCAAGAGCAAACAGGAACAACAACAAAAGTGGAATCTGAGTTGTTACAAGTAGGTATGGTTAAGGGTTTCAGCAAGAAGACAAAGAAGGGGAGAAGGAGAGGAACCATCGGGTGGGCAGCAAGGCCATCAGTGATGCCAGGTGATTGGAAGTGAAAAATGACTTGGTGCTGCTTGCACCAGAGCATCCAGATGACTCCTGGCCTTGTTTCTTCCTCTGAGAGGGATTGTGCTGGCACAGGAGATGCCCTGAGGATCAAGAAAGGCTCTTCCCCAGAGCTTTCAGAAAGCCCTCATAGAGAGCAAGAGCCAAAGCAGCCTCTAGGAACGAGAGACAGTGAATTCTGGTTGTTTAAAATCAGCCTACTTTATGCACTTGTTCTCATGGCTGTCCTGGGAAGTGAACATGAAGGCTCAGCATACTAGGAAGGTTTTTCCCTACTGGCTGTTTATTTGTGAACAGCACAGTGGTGCTGTGGGTACAGCCATGCGCTAAAAATCACTTAGAGATGCACATGTGTTCCCTCTTACTGGCCACTCCACTTTTTCCTAGGGTCTCTAGAAGACCTTCTGCAGGGTGGTGGATAGTAAGAGAAAAAGAGAGAGAGCTAGGGAGAGAGAGAGAGAGAAAGAGAGAGAGAGAGTACAGAAGCCTCATGGGACATTTAGGGTCAAGCTGTGTAAGTGGCACTCATATCTGACTGTCCAGAGCCCAAGCACAGAGCCCACCCCAAGCAGAAGGAGGATCGAGCTATCATTCAATATATACGAAGGAGGGACAAGAAGCCAGTTTGCTGAAAACATTGTATTTTAAAACCTCTGCTTCAAACCTCAAAAACTTGTTTCTGGAGGCAGAGATAAGGAGCTTTATGGCTCAAGGCCAGCTCAGGCAAAAAGTTAGTGAAATCCTATTTCAACGAACAAGCCAGGTATGGTGGCTTGAGCACCTGGTTCCAGCTACATACGACACCATAGGTATGAGGATATCAGTCTGAAGATGGCCCTAGAACACATTGCAAGAGTCTAACCAAAAATATTAAGGCTCAAACGATGGAAGCATGATTCAAATGGAATTGTGCCTGCCTAGCAAGCTTAAGGCCATGAGTTTAAATCCCAGTAGTGGCGCAAGTTAGTAGAAGTCAGTCAGGAATTGCAGCCTATGCAGTGTACAGATGGCAGGATACGCTGATAAACCAAAGCCTGCCTAACAAGAAATGGGGGCAGGAGGGCTACAAAAGAATAAGGAAGTAAGAAGGAGAAAACAATGAAGAAAGAAGAATGAGCATAAACCTTTGGTGCTACAATCTTACTGCAAAAGAAAGGAGAGCTACCAACTAGAGTTCTCCCAAGAGCAGTCTCAGTAGTGAGGAACACAGCCCAGATGGCAGAGGTGAGCTGAAGTGCTGTCTTCCTGTCGCATATCTATGCCACGTGCTCTCTTTCTCTGCCATATTTCTTTTCTAGTAAACTTTCCTATCATCTTTGCCTATGTTTGCTTCTCACCTGAACTATTCTCTTGCCAGACACAAGGACCAAAGTCAACAAAGCTGCCTTAAATTGTCTGGTAACACACAGTGCATTGCCAGGAAATAAGAGATTAAAATACATTGTTTTCTGACTTGGATTCATCAAAAAGTAACAGCCCCATGGAAGGGGTCAGAATGGTCCCTGGATCTATTGTTTGTAATATGTACAGTTTGGCTAATTTAAGATGCATCTGCATGGACCAATGTCCAAGCCAGTTCCGTGTGTCCTTGGGGAACATTGCCGTGTGTCTTCTCTTCTCTCCTGGCTATGCACAAGCTCTACCTTGGGCTTCCTTGCTCCACCCTCCATTGTATTCCTCTCTGGATAAAATCCATAGAAGATAGACCTCTGACAAGAAAACTTGGGATAGAGTGCCTGAGTTTTCAGGTGGGCAGTGTTTGCTGTGGCCTCTGCTTCCCTTCTTAATGGAGCCAGTTAGAGCTGCCCTTCTCTGCTGTAACTGCTGAGATCATTGGATAGTTTTCTCTGGGAAAGAAGCCAGAGCTCTCTGATCCCCTTGGGCACTGAATCGCCAGCAGAGCTTGGCTGGCTGAGGGCCCGGCTGTGAGCAGAAGAAACGAGATAGACAGATCTGTGTGTGTCTCTTTCATTATCATCCTAGTGCATCTGGAGCCCAGGAGAGAGGATGGGAGCACTAGCAATTAATCGGGGACTGTGAGGTTCAGCCAGTCCTATCGCAGTCCCTCTGTGGTAGGGTCATTTCCATTTCCCTTTTGTTCTCCTTTGCATATTAATCAGCAAGAAGAGAGCAGTATTATTAGAGCAGTGGCTGGTGCCAGCACTAATCACATCTGTCCCTGCACCATGCAGTCTCAAGTAGCTGAATCTCCCCCAAATCATGGGGCCTTCTGCCCACTCCCTAAAGTGCAATTACGCTTCTACTTTTTTTCCCAAATAGTGCAATGCACACATAACACATACACGGATGGACACATACATGTGAATACACATGTCCACATGCACAGAACATAAACACTACACAGGGTGAAGTGGGGCTTTCCTACCACACACCAGACAGCAGCTCCTTACAATGGCTTCTTCTTTGTCTTCAGTCAACACTTTGAAGTCCAGCCTCCAGCACAAATGGAAAGCATATAAAATATCATTGAGACAGGTGCTGGTGGCTTCTAGCTACTCAGGAGGCTGAGATCTGAGGGTTGCAGTTCAAAGCCAGCCTGAGCAGAAAAGTCCCCATAAGATTCCTATCTCCAATTAACCCCTCAAAATCCAGAAGTGGTGCTGTGGCTCAAAGTGGTAGAATGCTTCCTTGAGCAAAAGAGCTCTAGGGACAGGTCCAGGCCATAGGTTCAAGCCCCATGACTGGAGATAGATCGATAGATAGATAGATAGATAGATAGATAGATAGATAGATAGATAGATAGATAGATAGATAGATAGATAGATATGATCTAGCTCTCTCAATTCTTTCTGCCAAAGGGAAAATAGATTGAACGTCCTCCAACTTATAAGATGGAAAGAAAATGACAGCAAGGAAACAAAGAGAGAATGTGTGACAAAGATGTCATGATTATAAAAGGTTGCTTTCACAAGTACATCTATTTCCAGTCAATCCCTGAAACTTCTGTGACTGACAAATTGGCCACCACTTGCTTATTCTGTGGCACTGTCTTATTTCTGCTGGACTCCAGGGATATGCTGGATGGTAGGCCTACAAAATTGCTTCAAAGAACCTTGTCCTATGGTTACCCACAGCCTTGTAAGGCTGGTACTCAGGTAATAGCTGCATTGGCTGGTAGGTTTGGGGATGAGACAGAGGAGGACCTTTAGTGCTTCATCTGCACTAACTGAATGAAGGAGACACACTCCTGTGTGCTCCAGAGCTAAAAACACAATGGTTCCCATTAACCACCAAGTGGAGCTGAGCACAGAGACTGGGAATTAGATCATCAGACTCAGTGTTCAAGCAGTATATGCCTGTTTTACAGCTTCCATGATTCAAAGGCAAGCGAGACAAGCATGTCACTTTCCTGCGAAGAGCAACAGAAATTGTCATCATCTTGAGTGGTGACATTTGTTCAAACAAGTGATAAGTTGTCCTCATTCACCTCAAAATCAGCTCTTTTTTTGACATTTTAATACATGCATACCATGAAGAATGATTAAATCAGGGAAATTGGAATTCCATCATCTTAAACATTTCTCTGTGTTGGGAACATTCAAAAACCTTTCTTATATCTATTTTGACATATGTGATAAGTTATACGTTATGAAGTCAGCAAGTCAATAATAATGTCAATAAGCTATTGACTGTGCTATGGAACAGTAGAGCTTTTTTGTAATTTTATGCTGGTACTAGGGTTTGAACTCACAGCTTTGCCCTCTTGCTCCTTTTTTTTTCACTCAAGGCTGGTGCCCTCACACTTGAGCTATCCCACCACTTCCAGTTATTTATATGTTTTTTTATTGTAGAAATAGTGTACAGAGGGGTTACAGTTACACGAGTAAGGTAATGAGTACATTTCCTACCGAGCATTGTTGCCTCCTCCTTTGTTTTTCCCCTACCATCCCTTCCCTCCCCATCTACTTCCAGTTTTTTTGGTGGTGAATTGGATTCTCTTGTTTAAAAAGATTCTCTTGGATTTGTCTTCATGGGATGACTTTGAACTTCAATTCTCAAGTCTCAATTCTCCTGAGTAGCTAGAATTATAGGCTTCTTCCTTTTCTCCAACTGTAATTTTGTACCCAATCACTGAGTTTTATTCATGCCTGCCCCCAATCCCAGCTCCTGGGAACCATTATGCTACTCTCTACTGCTCTGAGGTCAATTTGCTTAGCTTCCACATGTGAATGAGAACATGAAGTGCTCCTTTTTCTGGGCCCAGCTTATTTCACATCACATAATGTTCCTGTTCCATCCTTGGGATGCTGCTGCAGTGAAAATGTTTAACATCACTAATCCTAAGAGAAATGCAAATTACAATCAAAATGAAAACCACCCCATCCTGTAGAATGGCTATCATCAAAATGACAATAATAACAATAGCAGTTATAATAATAGCAAATGATGGCAATGATGTGGAAGGAAGCTATGCAAATCTGCATAGCAATTTTTTAATATGAACTAGGGCTCATGATCCAAAATCATTGAAATAACATTCTCTTTCCTTTCCTTCTGATACATTTTTTTAAAATCTAAGTCAAGCCAGATTGAAATGAGCAGCTGGAAATCCCAGGAAAAATTGGGGGGGGGGAACAAAGTTGGACAAGGGAAATGTGAAATCCAAATTATATTTATATTACATATATATATATATATATTGAATATGAACATGCTCTGCCCTAGATATGTGAAGACCTTGGGCCTGGAAACTATATCTTGAGTTCAAAACAAGCAAAAGAGGCCAGATTAACAGGCGAGTGTCTAGACTACAGAGAGGAACTACATGGGGTAAGGTGGGAACACACAGCTCAGCAGTTACAGAAATAAATGCAGGGTTCCAGGAAGGCTGCTCTGAGAAGATGCTTGGGAGCAATGATGAAGAAAGCATACACCAGTCAAGTCCGTGTGTGGAAAAGTGTGTGTGTGTGTGTGTGTGTGTTTCTGAGCTTACAGAGGCCAGTGCAGCTGCAATAAAATGATCAGAAAAGAGAGACCTAGGGACTCAAGTCCAGAAATGAAAGGATGGGCAGATTGGTGAGGCTGGCAGGACAAGGACTTTGCCATGAAGCCTGTAGGTTTGTAAGGGGAGGGACCATGAGTGACTGAGGTTTTAGAAGGATATTCTTTTTCTGGTGTCATGTTGAAAACAGATTACAGGAAAACAAAGATGAAGGCAAGAGAAGCACTTAGGAAAATACTGAATGATGGTGCTGGTGCTTGAACCGAGGGACTAGCAGAAGAGATAGAAAGAAAGGGGCAAAAAGGCAGAAAGGAAGATGGGCAGGTAGATGTTGGTGTCAGAATGTTTTTGGAACTTATCTGGTTGTTTATATTCTTCTCATAAAGTTGGAAGTAGTAGAGCACTAGCCTTGAGCCCGGGCCCTGATTCAAGCTCCAAAAAAGAAAAGACGGAGAAGGAGGAGGAGGAGGAGGAGGAGGAAGAGATGAAGAGAAGAAGAAGAAGAAGAAGAAGAAGAAGAAGAAGAAGAAGAAGAAGAAGAAGAAGAAGAAGAAGAAGAAGAAGAAGAAGGAAGAAGGAGAAGCAGCAGCAGCAGCAGCAGCAGCTGGCACCAGTGGCTCACAACTGTAATCCAAGCTATTCAGGAGGCTGAGATCCGAGGGTTACAATTCTAAGCCAGCCCAGTCAAGAAAGTCTGTGAACTCTTATCTCAAATAAACTACCAGAAAAGCCAGAGGTGGCACTGTGGCTCAAGTGGTAGTGTGCTTGACTTGAGCAAAAGAAGCTCAGGGACAGTTCACAGGCCCTGAGTTCAAGCCCCAGGACCAGCACAGAAAGCAAGCAAGCAAGCAGGCAAGCAAGAAAGAAAGAAAGAAAGAAGAGAATAAGGAAGGATGGAAGGAAGGAAGGAAGGAAGGAAGGAAGGAAGGAAGGAAG
>NW_012267315.1:4235747-4265465 GCF_000151885.1 Dipodomys ordii
AGGGAGGGAGGGAGGGAGGGAGGGAGTAAGCTGCAAGGAGCTACAAGGGTCCCTTACATCTCCAGCTGAGTGTACTTGACTTTGAAGAAAGTTCCTTTCTGGTTTGAAGAACACCTTTGCCAAAACTCCTGCTGGAATTTACTCCCCTAGGGAGATAGGAAGAGGTGATTAGGTCTTGAGGACTCTGCCCCCGTCCATGCCTTAATCCATTCAAGCATTGAGGGCTTAGTGCATTATTGTGGGGCAGCCTTGGCTAGAAAATGAGATCTCTTTGCCTACTTTGCTCCATTTCATCACGTGTTAGCCTGCATCCCCTTGAGTCTCTGCAGAGTCCTCACTAAGCAAGAAGACCTTCCCCAGATGCAGCTTCTTGAACCTCTACAACTGTGACCTAACTACATCTATTCTCTTTACAAACACTCCATCTGTGATTCTTAGTTACAGCAGCAACAACAAAAGAATCACGACAGTAAACAAGGGTGAGGAAGAACCATCTGAAAAGGCAAGAGGGAGCAAGTTGTGAGGCTCACACAGGGATAGGGGAGTTTGCCTTGCACCCTTTGCACAATGTATTGGTAGAGAACTCAGAAGGGATTTGCCTCCACAACTGGGCAAAATGAACAATACAGCCTCACTGGCAATGCTTGAATGCAAGGTCCTATATGCTATCATGTGGAAGCTAAAGTTGATCTCCAAAGTGTGGAAATGAGAGTAGTGTTTACCAGAGCCAGGGAAAACCAAAGGGGGAGGTGAGATGATGGCTGACCAGGTACCAGGATGTGGTTGCAGAGCACAAATAACTTAGAATATTCTAAAATAGTGCAGCTATAGTTGACAACAATTAATTGAATACTTCAGAAGAATTAATGGAGACTTACTTGGGAACACTGCCAATCAAGACTGGGGCTTAAATGCCAACAGATCCATCCCTTTCCTCCACCTGCTGCCTGCACCAGAAAGAAACCTGGCTGGAGGTCAGGTGTGTTCCACCAGGAAATACTTTAGTTCATGAACAAGTAGGTAGGATAATCCCAGCCGGAACTTTTCATTTATTTTGAGCTTGAGTCTCCTTAGACTCTGCCATTAGTAATGGAATATATTTTTGTTTGTATCATTTTTTGGTGTTAAAGAAATATTGTAAAGGTGATGTACAGAGGGGTTACAGTTACGTAAGTCAGGTAATGAGTACATTTCTTGTCAAACAGTATTACCCCTCCCTCATTTTCTCCCATTCCTCCCCCACTGACTACCCTCTCCCCCAAGTTGTAAAGTTCATTTCCTACATAGTGTCTAACATGTATCACTGTTGTATTGGTTAACTCTCTGTCCCACCATTTTTGTGAATCCCCTTCCCTTCCCCAAATCAGATAAACTTATATACCAGACAAAGAGTACGGAAATCAAAAATGGTGACAACAAAAAAAAAAAACAAACCAAAAGAAGAAAAAGAAAGGAAAAAGAAATAACTGCAAACTGTACTCTTAAAAAAAAACTTTTGTTTCTTTTTCTTGGAGTTCATTTAGATAAGCATCTTTTTAAATGGTCATATCTTTTGAGCTACTGTGATGCTCTGCTAAGAATATCCTAGACATAGTCTAGTTATTATAAATGAAGGAAACAATGGAGCCTATGTTTCTTGGGGTCTGGCTTACTTCACTTAATATATTTTTTCCAAGTCTTTCCCTTTCCTTACAAATAGGGGGAACTCAAAGCTTTGCTTTCCTTGGTCCAGTGTCTATTCAACAGAGGTTGCATGGGAGATAGTCCACAGATTTGGAAATAAAATGATGCTAGGTGATTCTTTTTTTTTGGGGGGGGGTCTGGTCGTGGGGTCTGAACTCTGGGCCTGGGCGCTGTCCCTCAGCTCTTCAGCTCAAGACTCAAGGCTAGCACTCTACCACTTGAACCACAGCCCCACTTCTGGCTTTTTTTTCTTTTTGCTTATGTGGTGCTGGGGAATCGAACCCATGGCCTCATGCATGCAAGGCAAGCGCTCTACCACTGAGCCACCTTCCCAGCCCCGATGCTAGGTGATTCTTATGAGAGAAGATAGAATCTGGTCCCTTTATTCCACCAGACTCAGGTCAGAGTAGTGAGACTTCACGCAAGATGGCTCTCTCTGGCAGCAATTTTCTGCAGGATCTTTCCAAATTCATTTCTGGTGGAAGCAGAGAATTCCATTGTCTATATATGCCACGTTTTCTTGATCCATTCATCTACTGTGGGGCATCTGGGTTGATTCCATATCTTACCAATGTAAACAATACTTCAGTGAACATGGTTGTTCTAGTAGCTTTAGTGTGGCATTGTTTGTTGGCATTTGGGTAAATGCCCAGGATAGGGGAGCTCTGCTTTAGTCTTTTGAGGAACCTCCATATTGCTGTCCAGAATGGTTGAACAAACTTACATTCCCACCAACAGTGCAGTAGTATTCCCTACTGGCAACATCTCCACCAGCACATCTTATTAGTTTTCTTGATAATGGCCTTTCTAGCTGGGTGAGGTAAAATTGGGAATGAGATGAGGATGTCCTCTCTCTCCACTCTTCTTCAATATAGTATTGGAATTCCTAGCCAGAGCAATAAAGTAAGATACAGACATAAAGGGGATTCAAATAGGGAAAGAAGAAGTAAAACTCACTCTCTTTGCAGATGACCTGGTCATGTATTTAAAGAACTCCATAGATTCCTCTCCCAAATTACTTGAGTTGGTTCATATCTGTAAGCCTCTCAACTGCTCTGTATTTCTGGTATGCTCCTGAACTGCTGTTGGCATCCCTGATGTTCAGGGGGAAGGGGGCCTTGGATGGTGGGCCCAGGTTTTCCAGAGAAGTTGAGACAATCTCCACGCAGCACCAGGGTCATTGTGAGCACAATACTAGTAAATAGTAAATCTTTAGATGGTCTCTACTCTGAGAAAGACATTAGTAGGCAATCAAAGGAGTGAAAAGAAACTGAAGAACTTAAATAAAGAGTTAATTTGCTGAATGACGCAGACCAGGGAGACACAGAAATGAATTTGAAAAGATTCTGTAGAAAATTGCTGCCAGAGAGAGGCATCTTGCATGAAGCCTCACTACTCTGACCTGAGTCTGGTGGAATAAAGAGACCAGATTCTATCTTCTCTCATAAGAATCACCTAGCATCATTTTATTTCCAAATCTGTGGACTATCTCCCATGCAACCTCTGTTGAGTAGACCCTGGACCAAGGAAAGCAAAGCTTTGAGTTCCCCCAAGAAACAGAAAATTTTAAATAAATAAAGACAAGTTGCCCCAGGGCTCACAGCTGGTATCCGTTTTAGTCCTGTAAATGAGACAACTTGGGGAAATAGGTATACTTCCTTGAGCAAGTATCAAGATAGGCTAGGTACAGGAAGAATTGAGGTACCTGGATTAGTACCCCCATAGTAGAGATATGGGAAAGTTAGAGTGCAAGGCAAGATAGCAGTCCCTCAAATACAAGGGCTGCTTTCTGGGCACCAAGGCCAGCAAGTCGACGGTGATAGGTCGCTTTCTGTCATGATGACACCGTACATACCTGAGGAAAATCAGCTTAGGAGGAGAAAATATTTATTTTGGTTCATGGTTCCTGAAGTTTCAGCCCATAGCTGCTTGGTTTCAGTGCTTTGGGGCCTGTCACCACAGGCAGAGCGTCATGGAGGGAGCAGTAACTGCTCACCTATGGCAGCCAGGAAGCAAAGAGAAACAAGGCAGAGACTAGGGTTCCAGTAGCCTTAAAATCATGCCCTGAAGGAGGTGACTTTTTCCCACTAGGCCCCACATTCCATCACCTCCCAGAGCTCCTTCACTTGGGGATTATCCTTGATAACACTGATTAACATTGAAGGACCTTTAAGATCCCAAACACAGCACTGACTTGACTCTGTGATTCTTGTGACTTATTTCCTCGTGTAGGCTAAGTGCCTTGTGCCTAGAGAAAGACATGAAGAAGAAGAAAGCATCAGGACAGCAGCTCAGACACTGAGGGAGGACCGCAGGGGTGGGCACCAGTCAGACTATCTTTCAGGCAGAAATGGAGACTGGACAAAGCCCATGAAAGGTTTTTCAGCATGAAACCTGGAATGGGGAAAAAAAAACCAGGATCCTACTGTCCTTCATGTCACTCTGTAGATCATTTCGGAACTTTGATACCCAGGGCTAATGTTTGTGAAATTGCTAGGAACACAAATTCATGAAGTCTGCTTGAAATGGGGTTCACTTTCTCCTTGGCTTCCTTCCTCATTCTCAGGACAAACCCTGGCTTCTGTCTTTTCTCTTCCTGTTGTGGACTATTTCCAGAATGCTCATATTGACACTGATAGAAGTGTGGAATGAAGGGAGAAGATCAGCCTGACCCCAGTCAGAAACCAAAGCCCCCTCAAAGTAGAGAACTTCCAGAGTTTATGCAACAGGATCCTGGGTTTCTAGGTGATGGATGTAAGGGTCTGCAGGAATCTCAAGGTGATTCTTCAGCTTTGTAAAAGCAAGCAACTACCTAAAGGCCCAAAGCACTGTCTACACAAGGTAAAGGGAAAGATGGACACCATGATAAACCCAGCTGGGCTCTGCCGGCAGCTGTTCTACTCCCCAGCCATGTGCATTGGAAACTGGGAACTTGACTTTTCTCAGCTCTGTTCAGACTCTCTGAATGGTAGGAGGTGGAGGTGGTTTACACCACAAGCCTCTCTGTCAGGCAAGCCTGAGCTCTGACCATATTGTGGCCTGATGCTCATACTGGGAATGGCAGGCCGACTTTACCTTAGCAGAGCTGGCCCGGTGAACTCTGCGTTGACTCCACCTGCTGGAATGGAGCGTGAAGCTGTTGTCTGGGCTGCAGTTGAACCACAAAACAGCATCTTCTGCTGCCCTCTGCTGTCAACTCTGCTACATTGCAGCTGGCTCAAAAGGAATTAAAAGAGCAGCAGATATGATTTCTCTTCCACCTACTTTTAGGCCATGTGCATTAGTTTAATGGCATAGATCTTCTAACTAGAAACATTATATATTGAGTCAATGACTCTCCCCTGGAAGTTAGGACACAGTCATCCATCGCCCTCAGTATCAGGAGAAGGATATGTAGCTGTAGTTTGGGCAGATGGTGCTGAGCATAAGCTTTCACCCACAACGTGTGCAAACCTATGCAAGAGATGCATTCACCGGACAGCAGAATGCATTTAGATCTGAGTACAAATCTGAACATCACTTCTTCAAAGCCTCACAACACAGCTCGTTATGCAGTTGCTAGGCTGAGTGCCTGGGATGATAAGGAGAGATTTAAGTTCAGGAGTTTCTGGCTCTCTCAGGATAGCAAGGTCACAATGGTCTGACGCAGTGTCGACTTTTCCTAACGTGAGGCACCCTGGCTCTGTCTCCCCCAAGCAGCAGTAGCTTCTGAAGACTTTACCTCTCTCTGCAACTCTGTGACAGAAATTGCCAAGGATTTGACTGCAAGGACTAAGCACCAGGATCTGTACACAGAGATGCTGTAGTCCTATTCTGTGCTCACTGCAGGAGCTGAGGAGGGGGACAATATTCAAACAGACATCACCCCAACCCCTGGGGCTGTGCTTCAGTTTCTCATCAACTCCTTAGCTGCATTCCCAGGGGGAAGACATAGTTATCGGTCAGTGTGGATGTGGGATAACCATAGCTCCAAAGAGAAGAAGATCTCCACTGTTAGGGACAGTCAGGAGGGAGCATCTCCCTCCGTACCTGCGTTCCTGACAAGGTGGCCTGTGTAATGCAGCATGCCTTGGCTCCTCTCAGGTGGAGGTATGTCATGGTCCAGCAGGAGACACCACACAGGTGGAAGAGAAAGGGACAATACTGTGAGATGCCCTGTGTGGGCCTGGAGCCACTGGAGCCAAGAGGCCAGTGACATAAATGATGCTCTCCAGGCATACGAAGAAGAGTTGTCAGACTCAGCTATTTACCAGCTAAGTCTTAAAAGGGTTCATAATAATTAAACAAACTAATCAGATTTTCAAAGGACACCAGGACCATGTAAACAGATGGGGATTTTATTTCCTGCTCATGGGGTGTCACTTGAAGTTGGGGAGGGTGAGGTGCTGTAATGTGTAATCTTCCTGTAGAGGAAGCATCAGCCTCTTGACTTCCCATGCTGGAGAGGGATGGAGGGATGCTGAACTATCTCCAAAGTCTCCCAGGCTTTAGAGGACAAATGCTCATTGTTTATTGTTGTTTGATTTTGGGGGGATGGGAGAATCTTGAACTCAGTGCCTGGGTGCTATCCCTTAGTTTGTTTACTGAAGGCTGGCACTCTACCACTTGAGCCATCGCTCCACTTCCAGCTTTTTGGTAGTTAATTGGAGATAAGAGTCTCACAGACATTTTTGCCCAGGATAGCTTTGAACCTTGAACTTCAGATAGCAGCCTTATGAGTAGCTAGGATTGCAGGCATGAGCCACCAGCATCTGGCTGTAGTCTAAACCTTCTGGTTGTGCTTGTGGTTTGAATTTCCCTAATGTCACTAAGTTTGTATTTGTTTTTAATTTTTTTAATTTTTCACCTATGGGTATGAAACACTTGTGCCCATGGTTTGTGATCCGTCCCCAGATCATGCCACAACCTGTCCGGGAAAACAGTATTTTTAAATCATTCTTGCTAGCTAGCTTCCGTTTTAGGCTTGGCCAATAGGAAGTTCTATGAAGAAATACAGATGAGAGGAAAAGAGAAGTTAGAGTCTTTCTTCCCTCCCATCCACTCCTCACTCCTGATAGAGCCCTTGAAGGAGGCCACCTTGTCCATCAGCCCCAGACCCAGCTGGGTGGCTCTACTTCGCCACATTGCTCACTGGGAGACCCCTTCCCCCACCTCCTCTTTCCTTGGCTCTTCCAGCTCCCATCTTTATGGTAGCTGTGGCATATTTCTGAGATGCTAACCTACCTGGTGCTTATTCCAACAAGGTTTAACTAGTACTTGGTATTAAATGACTTCTTTTGGGCCATCTGTTCTGGGCTATTTTCCTGACGAGACCCTACTGGGTGAAACCTATGGCTACAGTACAGTTTTTGACATTGGTTTGTCCTCATTATTTGATTGCTGTCTTAGTCTGTGTTGCTTGCATTAGTCAGACTCTGTAGGGACAGACACAACAGTGTGGGGTGTGTGTGTGTGTGTGTGTGTGTGTGTGTGTGTGTGTGTGTGTGCGCGCGCACGCGCAAAAGGGACTTTTGAGAATGACATATACAATTGGAGGCTGAATCACTCAACATGGCTATGTGCACTCTAAAGAACCAGACAACCAGGTCACGGCTCAGAGTAAGCAGCTGGCAGCCTCAAAATGAGGACCACCAATGCTGCAGCCTCAGGGATTCATGCTCTGTCCTCACTAGGAAGATCACGAGCAAGGGACAGCCAGGGGAGGCAGTGGCTCACTGCTGTTACAGAAGTTGTCTTTACCCAGAACTAAGATGGGGAAAATTGCTAAGAAAATGGTGACCAGCCTAAGTTTGTTTTCTGGGATTCCCTCAAAGAGAGCCCAGAAAACAGGACTTGAGTGCAGGGTAGCTTGTTGGTAGCACAAACAAGGGAGGGGGCAGCGCATGGAGGCGGGCAAGGTAAGGACGAAGATGGCAAGTTATCAGGTAGACACTGCGACGCCACTATGGCAGAGGAGACTGGAAAGTACCTGGAGCTGGGGCGGGGGAGGGCAGGGAATGGGGGACGCAGGGAAGCATGTGGTCCTGTGCATTTCTATCCCATCCTTCTCTGAGCATGTGTCGTGAGTCTTCTGCTTTCCAGACACAGCAGGTTTGCAGGGAAGCAGGCCCCTGGGGTGGGGAAGCAGAGAGGAGAGGTGAGGCCCTGGGGGTTGGGATAATCACTGGGAGCTGTGGGGGGAGGGTAACTCGGGCGGGCTGAAGGGACACAGGACAGGCAACAGTTTCTGTCATGAGCTGCACGAACCAGTGATGTGACAAGAATCGTGTCTTCTCTTTGCATCAAGATGCTTTTCACCCACACTGCCACAAGACATGGATGATCCAGGGAAAACCATGTTATAAATGGCAAGCAAATACCACCTGCCATTTCAACCCAGGTCCTTGTTGATCAAGATGCGTTGTCTCATACATTGACCTGTTGAGCTGAACCTCCTTGCATAGCTACTTATATTTTTTAATATATAAAGAAAAATTTAAACATAGGTTTTGGTCCAGAAGAAGACACGTCAATGGGTAAGAGGGTTTTCCTGGGATCCTTTCCATTTCAAGTCTGCCTGCATCCAACTTACCTCCAAAAGTGATGAAGAATCCAGAGGCTGGACTTGTAAATGGCTTTATGACTAGCAGTTGGAATCAATTGTTCCCGTTCAGTGGGATCGGGGCCTTTGCAGTCCTCTTCCACAGTCCAGAAGCAGCCTCTTCACCAAAGCAAGACCTCTTGATTTTGTCAAAGGGGAAGTTCATTCATTCACTTTGAATGTCAGGTCATCAGAAATATAGTATAACAATGCAAACAAAGTCTTCCTCTGGTCCTGTCCCTTGTTTCACAGATAGGTCATCCCTTCCCAAACAGCTACTGGTCCAAGCTTTGTGCCTGTATCCTTTTGAGAGATGTTATGTATAAGTAAGTGTTCTATCTGTGTGTGTGTGTGTGTGTGTGTGTGTTCACATATATGTATTTACATCCTCCCTTGCTTACAATGCCCTTGCATGTTCCTCTCATTTGTTTACTCTATATATGACACATTATTACACTTAGAGGTGTTTTGCTTATTTTAAAATTATTTTCTCGTGTTTGTAGTAAAGAATATGTAAGAGATTTCTCAAAAAATGAATATATCATTCCTTGAAATGCTTTAATTTTGACCTTATTCATGGCTTAAACTATCTCAAAACTTTCATTTAGTTAGCAAATGTTTTTCAGTGCTACCATGCACCAGGCAAGATGTTGGGTTTGATGTTGAGAATGTGAACTTTATACTCTAGTAGAGAGAAATAAACAAGGAAATGAGATAGAAAGTTGAGTCACCTGCTGTGAGGATGGGGTCGGTGGGGCTTAGAGGCAATTATCAGACAGAGCTTCAGAGAAAATAACGTTTTATTTACCATCTCATGTTACCTGAGCAGGGAGTAGGAAATTTAAGAGAGAAGAAAAGTGTCAGCCATGGAAAGAGCCAGCAGATGAGCATTCATAGTGGAGGGAAAGCTAATGCAAAGAGGCACACTCCTTAGGATGCAAAGGATACCCAAGAGTCAGAAACCTCAGTGAGAGGAAGGGATATGAAATACACTGGAGGAATAGGCAGGACCTATTTAAAACAACAACAGAAACCTCATTAGGTATTTCCCACAGAGGTATACAGGAATTCTTCTTACACAATAATTTTCTTTTACAGATGGAGGAGCTGAGCAGCCAAAACAGAACCAATGACAAAAGGCAAGCTATTCAAAAAACAGAGATGCTGATATCACCTCCAGGCCGGAAGGGCAAAGAGAAAGGTGGGGGAAGGCCAAAAATCTGAGGTCTCTGCTCAGGCCTATCAAGCACAGAAGCAGAATAATAAAGGCGACTGCCTTGTGCAAAAGCTGATGTCGTGGAGCACAAGGCCAAGGAGAAATGGGAAGAGGCAGATACGACTGCACCCTCCCCAATTGCGTCTACCAAATTCCCACCAATGCCTCCTATTGGCTGAACCCAACAGGAAGCCTTAGAGCAAAGGATCCTGGGAAATGGAGTTTCTCACCCTGCAGCCTGTAGGAACTAACCTGGAATGGTGCTACAGGGATCATATAGACACCATCCTACTTTAGCCCATACCTACAGTTAGCCCTAAAGCCATGGCCAGATTAAGTGTTTAATAAAAGCTTATTGAATTGCCTTTAAAAAAACAACTGTTTTTTTATGATCATCCCACTCAAAGTCAGCATAATGTTCAACAGCCTCATCCACCTTACCCAATAATTGACTCTACAGTTCCTTTATGTCACTGAAGGCACAGAGCCCCAAGCCCCTGGCTGTGCACTGGTAGGGGAATTGTGGATATGACTTGTGTGGTCTGCATACTTATCTCCATTTTAAAGGGCATGCCATGCCACACACTCCCCGCCACTGGAAGGCAGATGGCACTCGCACTAACTCTTACACGTCCAAAAAAGAGTAGCTGCTGCCGTAGCATCAGATGAGCATTTTGCTCATTCTACCTGGGCTCGGGTATTTTGAAGCCTGGCTCTGAAGTCCAGAGCAAATGTCCTGCTACACAGACCCAGTCCATGCAGAGATGAGGCAGCAGGCCATTTGCAGCTGGTTACTCCTGAGTAACTGTTCCCTTCTCCTCTCTCACTCTGTAGGCTTGTGCCCCATAACCACCTCATACCAGCCATGGCTTTACATGATTTCATGACTTCAAAAAGGTTTAATTCTTTACTTGGTAGAAGATGTGAAATTCAACAAGCAAACTAAGCATAGTCTAGCCTGAGAAATGATGTAACAATTTTCATAGCGATTTGTTAGCCAACCAATGCCCTACCAATGTGGTCATAGCTCTGAAGAGCATGGTAGATTGCCTCCATGGTCTGTCCCAGAACCCAAATCCCCCTTGAGGACTGAGCCAGACTCCGGGACTCAACTGAGCTGCTTCCCATTTTCCAGTGCTTCCATGAAGTCATGTGACTCATTCATGTCTGGAGACCCAGGTGAGAGAGGGCAAGTGTGCATGCATGCCCTTTAAAATGGAGATACAGGAGCTGGGAAGGTGGCTCAGTGGTAGAGCGCTTGCCTTGCATGCCTGAGGCCCTGGGTTCGATTCCTCAGCACCATATAAGCAAAAAGAAAAAAGCCGGAAGCGGCACTGTGACTCAAGTGGTAGAGTGCTAGCCTTGAGCTGAAGAGCTGAGGGACAGTGCCCAGGCCCAGAGTTCAGGCCCCATGACCAGACCCCCCAAAAAAAACAAAAAACAATAAAATGGAGATATATGTGCAGACCAGGCAGAGGTCCTGTGTGTGTCCACAATTCCCCTACCAGCTCACAAGCAGCTGCCATGAGCATGTTGTATCCAGCAGTGCCTCCCACCCAAGTCAGAGAAAAGATGGAGGAGAAATACAGGCTTCCTCCTTTGGAGGGAGGGACGGGAAAGGGTGGAGAGGACTCAACATGAATCCCCAGGTGTCTTCCCAGGTGAAAATTCCAAGCCTCGGCTCCTCACCCTTTTCTCCTCTTGCCCCCACAATCTAGCTTGTCCTCTCTCTTCCTTACACATGCTTCTTGGGATCCCATCTCAAATAAATTGCTTGCGTAAGATTATAGAGAGCTCAGATCTAAACCAAGAGACAAAGACCTGTTCTGAGGGGAGGCTGCGCTGTGACACCAGTCTGAGCTAGGGAGAAGTATGAGGTAAAAGAGTGAAGGAGAGGCTAGGGAGAAGGAATATCACATGCAGAGTTTCTGAGCATGCACAGCCTACTTTCTCCTAGGCCTGTCCCCCAGGCCATTCCCATCTCTCCAGATGAAGCTGGGTTCCCTACAGTGGGTGGCTCTGTTAACATTTGAGACTGGACTATTCTTTGTCATGGAATGCATCCCTGATCTCTCCCTACTAATGCCAGTAACATCTTTGAGTCATGTCAACCAAAAAGTCTCCAGACTTTGTCAACTATCACAGAGGTGGGGCAGATTTATCTCGTGAGAGACTGGAGTGAAGAACTGTGAAGGACGAGTGAGCTCCTGAAGAGGCAGAGATGGCTGTTGCTCTATTCTCCTTCCTTTGTACATCCACAGACACATCCATTTCCAAGTGTGTCTCAAAGCCAGTGTCCAGGGCCTGCGGAAGTGGTCTTCAGGGAACTGGGATACAATGAAGAGTAGGCAGGATTGTCCTGAACTTCTTGACAATAACCACTAGATGACGCCATTGCAATGCTGTAATCATGACAAGGGATGAGCCTAGGATTCTCTGGTTTGGAGAGGAAGGTGAAGAATTTGATGTCAGAAGACTTTCATAGTTGAACTCTTGCCCACCTCCTCTAACACTGGACTTCAAAGAGCTGCACTGTTCCCAGGAGAATTCAACAGCCAGGTTGGACTGTGAAGTCCTGTGAGCTGACTCTCAGCAACCTTGAGTTCTAGTACTCACTCCCTTGTCTGTAAAATGGGAGGGCTGATTGCATTGAATGAGATGCATGGTAAGAGGTGTACTACCCAGGTGTGCAACCCAGCTAACATGAGCAATCTTCAGGATGAAGTTTTTGCATTCTAGACCCTGCAGCACAGGAAAAAGGCATAAAGAAAATCAATGTTTTTCTCTCCAGAGCTCAATATTTGCTTCTCAGGAACAACACTGACATCTCTGATATCATGAGATATGGTTTCTATTGAATTCATCGTATCTTCCCACCTTTGCAAAACTGAAAAGTCCCCAGTCTGACCACTGTAAGTTGGAGACAGTCTATAAATTACCCTAACATGTACAATTCTAGTTCACAAGAAATAGTTCATGAATCAGGGCACTGGTGGCTCATGCCTGTAATTCTAAGTACTCAGGAGGCTGAGATTTAAGGATTGTGGTTCAAAGCCAGCCCAGTCAGGAAAGTCCATGAGACTCTTATCTCCAATTAACCACTAGAAAACCAGAAGTGGTGCTGTGGCTCAAGTGGTAGAACTGAAGATTTCAGGGACAACACCAAGGCCCAGAGTTCAAGCCCCACAACCAACAAAAAAAGAAAGACAAAGAGAGGAAGGAAGGAAGGAGGGAGGGAGAGAGGGAGGGAAGGAAAGGAGGAAAGAACTCATGAATTTAGGTTTTAAAGAACCAATACTAGCCAAATATAGACACTTTAAAACCAATGAATTCAAATTACCAACATTCATTTAACATGCTAGATTTCTTTTTTAAATTTTTTGCTAGATTGTTTTGGGGTGAAGCTAAAATGTCCATATTTAAATTTAAGTAGAAAGATTTAGCTTTTCATGCTTTCCTGTCCATTTTGCTGCTAAGAATGATGAATCAGCCAGGTGCTGGTGACTCATGCCTGTAATCCTAGATCCTCAGGAGGCTGAGATCTGAGGATGGTAGTTTGAGGCCAGTTTGGGCAGGAAAATACATGAGATTATTATCGCGTTAACCAGCAAACATTCAGAAGTAGAGTTGTTGTTCAAGTGATAGAGCACTAGTCTGGAGAACAAAAAGCTCAGGGACAGCAACCAGGCCCTGAGTTCAAACTCCAATACTTATACCCTTCCCCTCTCCCCACTCCCACCCCCCAAAATAAAAACTGGCTTTTTTTTTTTGGTCAGTTGTGGGGCCTGAACTCTGGGCCTAGGTGCTGTCCCTCAGCTCTCCAGCTCAAGGCTAGCGCTCTACCACTTGAGCCACAGCACCACTTCTGGCTTTTTCTGCTTATGTGGTGCTGAGGAATAGAACCTGGGGCCTTGTGCATGCGAGGCAAACACTCTACCACTGAGCCACCTTCCCAGCCCCAAACCTGACATTTCTTACTCAGCAAACAAAATTGCAAATATGGCAGTACAGAGGATCTTGGAAACGACAGAGCTTCTGAGTGAGGTGCAATTAGAAGCAGCTAAGGGTTCCTGTCTCCCAACCTCAGTGGCTTATAGAGGAGCAGAGACTTCCGACAACTCATGTTCTTGATGCCACACGACAAGAGCAGCCAAGGAAACTGCCATTACAACGTGCTTTTCTCACGTTCTAGCTTTGGCTTTGAGCATCGTTTGGAGCCTTGGTAGGAAAGGTTGAAGAGGTCTCTAGATCAACTTGGGAAAGTGCTTTTCTTACTTTGCAGTTTCTTTCAAGGGTGGACTTGTAAGCAGGTCAATGATCCATTATGGAAGCCAGCCAGACCCAGAGAGAGGTGGTAAGGAGAACATGACCTGGAGAGAAAAGAATTAAAAGAATGTTACACTCATTTGCTCACCCATTTTTTTAATACATTAGTCACCTTGACAGTGCTAAAAAGAATTTTTCAAGAGCCTAAGTTTAAAAGGTAGACAACATGTCCAAATAAAATGTTCAGGGTCATGGACACTGGATTTTCACTGCTATTCGCTGCTACATTTCACTGCAATTTCACTGGATTCCACTGCCAGGGTGGGATGGGGATCTGACTGCCGCCCTCTTCCTCCAGGGCAGCCACAAGGCTCTCCCTGATGAGAAGGTATTTTGCTCTTCAAGTGGCCAAGGCAGGGAGAATCTTCCCAGACAGTCTTTCTAGGCTGTTCCATGCTGGCTTGCCAAACCTAGTTAAGCACATTCATGCCTAGCATGAGACAATAAAAATAGCACATGCCAATCTCATCCAAAGCACTTCTGCATTTGACAATAAACATTCAATATCTGAAACAATTGGTAAGTGCTTATGCTTTCCAATGCCTGACCTTTTTTGATGTTCGAAGTGTTTCTGCCAATAATCGAGACCACATCAGCCTTCTAGGTGATAGAAGACACATCTTTTGTGCCTAAATGACATTGAGTTAGCCACCAGGCCTGTCTATAAGGACATTCTAATAGTCCAGCTCCAGCCAAAGCCTTTCAGTGATAAATAATCCCCATATATTGCTTTGAATTGGCTTTTTTAAAAAATCAGTCCTGGGGTTTGAATTCAGAGCCTGGGCACTATTCCTGAGCCTTTTTGTACTTAAGGCTAGCACTCTACCACTTGAGCCGCTGCACGACTTCTGGCTTTTTCTGAGTAGTTTATTGGAGATAAAGAGTCTCATGGACTTTCCTGCCCAGGCTAGCTTCAAACCATGATGCTCATATCTCAAGGTTCTGAGTAGCTAGGATTTTAGGTGTGAGCCACTGGCATCCAGCTTGGACTGGCTTCTTAGACTGCAAAAGCTTCTTGATCCAGCCCAAGAAACTCCTTTATAGGTTTTGGTCTTAGCATCTCTGAGCATAGAACTACCTGGATTAACATCCTCTGTAAATCTTTTAGGTTGTAGCAATCCTGTCTCAATCATTCATTATGCTGAGGCATGTTGGTTGATAATCTTACCCAAAGTTTCCACTGAGCTCTAAGGTTCCATTAGTGTTTTAACTCCTCTATTATTACTAAAAACAAAACTGTCATATTGAAGTTTTCTTGGAAACAAAGCCAGGAAGTGATCATATTCACAGCCAGCTGGAGGGCTGATGGAGGCCATGTGTTTGGTCTCCAGAAAGCCAGGGCACTAAGGGAACCTCACCTTCACCCCCAAAGCCTCCACCTTCTCTCTGCAGGTCCTGTTGTGAGTTTGAAAAGGAAATGGATAGAATGTATTTCATAGTTCAAATGAGTGGACATGGGAGGATTCAAAATAACATTGCCATATGCCAGCGGCTCACGCCACTAAGTAATCTCAGCTACTCCGGAGGCTGAGATGGCAGACACCTAGGCAGGAAAGTCTGTGAGACTCTTATCTCCAATTGGCCCTAAAATGCTGGAATCAGAGCTGTGGCTCAAGTGGTAGAGCATTAGCCTTGAGCAAAACAAATAAAATAAAAGCTCAGGAACAGCACCCAGGCCCTAAGTTCAAGGACTAGACCACCATAAAATTAAATTAAATATGTTGCCACAGCCAACATGAAAAGACAGAACTTTTATTTTCTTCCTGAATAACTAAAGAAAATTTAAATAGAGACAAACAATACCTTCTGTCATTTTTTAAATGCTGCTCCAAAGTATATAGAGGGGTTGAAAATGAGAAGTGTAGACCTTGTGACCAGTATCATTCCAACATCCTGAAATGTTTTCCTCCAATGCATAAGAAAAGGCAAGAATTTCTCTTTTTTTTAGTGAGTTTTTTATTGTGAAAATACTGTACAGAGAGGTTACAATTACATGAGCAAGGTAATGAGTACATTTCTTATCAAGCATTGTTGCCTCCTCCTTTGTTTTTCTCCTACCATCCCTTCCCTCCTATCTCCATAACTATACTCCCCCGCACCCCCTTACCTCCCCCTCTCGCCCTCCCTTCCCCCCCCCCCGCCTAAATTGTAAAGTTCGTTTTTCGAAATAACGTCTTGTACATCTCATTGTGGCAATGGGTCCACCTGTATCCCTATTTAAACAATCTGTTTTTCCCTTCCCCTCCCCAAATTATACCAACATCAAATACGTGAAAACAGGGGTTATACTGTGAGGGAGGGACATACAAAGCAACAAAAAATCACGTGGTAAAAAGGCAAGAAGTTCTAAAAAGTCATTTAGAACATTTTCAGCTAGTATCTGGGAGAAGATAGATTTTCTTGAGTGGCTGTGTGTTCAGAGTTTCCACAGTGTATTCATTAAAATGAATACAAGCCACGGTGATAATGATGTCATAAACAGAAGTTCATGCCTAATTTAAATGAAGTCCAAAATGAGCCTGCCAGGTGATGGGGATTCACAGCCTTCTACATGTTGGTTCAGTTATCTTCGGTAAGTAGCTCCAACCACAAGACAGAGGAAGAAGAAAGAGATGGATGGGAAAAAGCTTAATCCAACCAGCCAGCACACAGTACATATCTCCTGTGCCCATGTTGCATTGGTTGACATCAGTCACATGATCACACCTAACTACAAAAGAGGCTAGGAACTGTAGTCAGCTTCACAGATGGCCACTAATGAATGATTTCCCCCATAATAATGGGAGTTATTGTCACATCCCAACTGGGAGGTTCTATGCCATTTCATTTCTAGGGCGATTTGGAAGAAGATCTGTTTGCCTGCCCAAATCACTTCCCATATAAAACCAATGAACAAATGGACACACTGTCCCTAGGCTCATACTAAGAGTTAATTGCCTTGAGAAAAAGCAAGCTACCATTGTTCCCATTGGGACTTTACTTGAAATTGAATAGTTCTGACATACTCAATGAATGGTTTGAGACTAAGGTAACATCTATTTCCATGCATGTTCTCCTGTGTCATATTTCCATACCTATTGACAAATTTTCCCAGAATATGAGAGTGTATACAATTGAAAAATAGAAGTCTTTTTTTTTGGGGGGGGAGATCATGAGGCTAGAACTCAGGGCCTGAGAACTATGCCTGAGATTTTTGCTCAAGGCTAGTATTCTACCACTTTGTAGTCTTTTTTTTCTGTCGGCTGTGGGGCTTGAACTCTGGGCCTGAGCGCTGTCCCTCAGCTCTTCAGCTCAAGGCTAGTGCTCTACCACTTGAGCCACAGTGCTACAGGCTATTCTACCACTTTGAATCACAGCTCCACTTCTTGTTTTCTGGTGGTTACTTGGAGATAAGAGTCTCAAGGACTTCCTTATCTGGGCTGGCTTTGAACCACTATCCTCAGATCTAAGTCTCCTGAGTAGCTACGATTACAGACATGGGCCACTAGTGCACAGCTAGAACACAGTCTTAGATGCTAATTCATACTACATAGTGACTAGCAAGAAAAAGGTGTGCATATTCTAGGCTCTCACTATGAGAAAAGTCTACAAAGAAAGACCAGAACAAAGCCATCATAGGAGCTTAATAGCCAACATAGCAGAACTTGTGATCACAAGCTATTTGTGAGCCTGGTATCAGAAAGAATTTTGTTGAGAGTTATTTTTAAAAATTATTTAGTGGGCCAGGCACCACTGGCTCATACCTGTAAACATAGCTACTCAGGAAGTTGAGATCTGAGGATTTCTGTTCAAAGCCAACATTGGCAGGAAAGCCTCTTACTTCCACTTAACCACCAAAAAGCGGAACTGTGATTCACATGGTAGAATAGAAGCCTTGAATGAAAAAGCTCAGGTACAGTGCCCAAACCCTGAGTTCAAGCCCTAGAACTGGCACAAAACAAACCAAAACAAAAAAAAATAATTAATAGACGAAGTAAGCTCCAAATAGAACAATCTTACTATGTGTGTATTTGCTCAGGATCATGCAGTAGACTAAACCCAAGCTGGTCCTATTCTCATGTGCTCAGTGGAAAGAAATGGACATTGTTTAGGGGGCCAGACATTAGCAGAGGAAGGGGTTGTCCACGTGGGTTTCAGTTAATAGGGAATCCCAGGTTATTGGGATTCTGAAGGGCAGCACTTGAAAGAGGTCTGACTTCGTTTTGTTTTTTAGGAAGTGCAACAGAGGAAGAATTCTTCAAGTTGGCCTTAAATCTTCCAGAAAGAAGAGCAATACACCATCAATCTGCCAGGAGGAAAATTACCCCTACCCTTTAGCTTAGCTTGTCATTGAAAGACCAAGCCGTGTATGGGAAAAGTCAACGCAACTCTTCCCTTCTGGATGGTATGTGTCAGGTGTGAAGCTTGCCAGTCTCCAGCCAGGTCTGGCTTTGAAATCGGCAGCTGAGAGGAAATCAATCAGCCTCTGCGAGGTGCTGCTGGAAGTGGCAAGGAAGCTGGATGCTTCCCGCAGGGAGAATCCACATCCCTCCTGCCTGTGGCTCTTCTCCCTTGGGATGGGGATTGCCCACCTGTGTCCAGCCTGCCCAGTGTCCCCACCCTGCAGAGGACCTGTGGGACAGCTGCAAGCCAGGAAGCTCCTGCCACCCCCAGGGGTCCTTTGCATCACAAGGGGACATTATTTCCTTGGCTGCCAGGCTGTTTGTCTGAGACCCCAGGGGACTGATGAGGTAATAATCTGGGGACCTGGAGGACCCATGAGCCTGCTTGAGGAGCTACCTATGAGTCTAAAAACAGCCAGAGCTAGGGGAACAAAATTTCCCAGGCAAGACTAGACCTAGCCCAGTACAGAGAAGGCATGTAGGTTGGAGATCCGATATGTCGTTATGGTTCCTTAGCAGTATGCATTAGGGGTCTGTCTCCAGCTCTGGAGCCAGAGGTGTGCCTTTGCTAGGGTGTGTATCCATAGGAAATTATGTCCTTCTATGGAGTCCCCAGTGTGGTGCGCTGAGCAAGCATAGCAGAACCTCAAGGGTCTCAGCCATTTCTTCACACAAGGCTCAATTCCTCCCTAGTGGAAGATCTGGCCTTTTCGAGATCAATCTAGAAACAGTCAACAACAACTAGGCCAGTTACTTGGATTACTTAACTCAAAACCACAAGCATCAGCTGGAAGGGTGCTGTGTTTTATAGCTTAAAATAGGAGCATGACTGCAGTCAGACTTGATGCCAGGGGCTGCCAGCAGTGAATGTGGGTTGTCACACAGAGGACAAGACAGAAAGCAGAGGGGTCTGTCTCAGGGTCTGGATGGACAGTCACCCACAGGGGACAGCATCCCCCTCTGCTCCCTTTCCTCCTGAACTGATTCTGGGCAGCACTGGGGAAGGGGGAGGGGGAAGCTGCTGAGAGCTGTCATCGGAAGCCCAGCTCAACTCACACTTCTAAATGCACCCCACGGTCCAGATGTGCAAACATCTGTAATGAGGAGCTCTTCTCAGTAGGCATCACAAACACCTGTGCTCGCTTCCAGATGGCAGGGACCGTATTTTATTTTTGCTTCCACACTGGCTTGCATATACCTCAAGCCCAATAATCATTTGCTGAATAAAAAATGTTAATGCTCACTCTTAGTGAAAGCAAAACTTCAGGGACCACAACCATCCGAATAAGTGTTAATGCACGTTCTGAGCAGCTTATTACAGATCCTTGTAACAGCTTCTCTCATCCTTGAATTCAAGTTCCAAGGGCATTTCTTGGCCATGATCTGGTCAGTCATATGGGCTGGCTCTGGGTCCTACAAGGGGCCTGACTGACTCAGGACTCTTGTCCTAACTCCCAGGCTGTGCCTAAGGTGGGGGCTCCACAGTTGCCAGTCACTGATGTGGCCTTCCCTCAGTGCCCTCCCTGTACGGAGTGCTCAGACCACTAGGGTGTTCTTCTCAGTGTTGCCATTACCCAGAGCCAAGGCTTTACCTGGTCTGACCAGCCAAAGGGATCCAAAGCATACATCTTCAGGTTCAATGATGCTTTGCTTTGGGGAATTTCAATTCTAAGAGATCATAATTTTGCTACCTGTCTTTCTGGCAGAGTTTTCAAAAGTCAGGTAAAAAATCATCTTTGTAACAACGTTAGAGGAAATCTGGTACCACTGGCTATCAAGAGGGGTGTCTTCTTATTTAAGAAATAAGCATTGTGGCTATACATTGAGTTCATTGAAGCTTTCAAGGAAACAGATGGTCAGATGGAAAAAGGGCCTGAAGGGACCAATAGTTCCACTGGCTCCCACAGCACCTCCTGCAGGCAGTGGAATCCATTCAACGACGTAGAAAGGTGAGACCAATAGTCTTCTCCCTACCAGGTGCTCTGCTTTTTGTCCTTTCTGGGCCAGGGCAGTCACAAGGGGGATGAATCTTGCCACACGGACCACAGAGCTGATCCATTGAGTAAAGTCCCATAAAGTCAAGAAGATTTTTTCAAAATACAAGAGCTGCCGCTGCTTAATTCAACCCACAGAAGGTATTGCTCAAGAAAGGAGACGCACAAAATCACCATGGCATAAATATAGAGAACACTGGAAGAAAGATACTGCTATCCCACTCACTGAAAGTGTCAAGTGAGCATCACCAAATCACGGAGGCAAGAATTCTATAACAATTCATCTGATAATTTGGCATACACAGTTGCAAATGGTGCTTTGTTTTATTTATTTATTTATTGGGACTTGAACTTAGGATCTCACATTTTGTTCAGCTTTTTCTACTCACAACTGGCAGTCTATCGTAGCTTGAGCCATACCTCCAGTTCCAACCAATGGCCATGTTAAAGCTCTGTCCCCTTAAATTTAGGAAGCATTTTGAGATGTCATTGCTCATCAGATATGTCAACGTTAGATATGTGGTCATGTAGATCTCATTCAGTTGCCAACATCCGGGTCCTTCATGTCATGAAGACTCTTAGATGGCTTCCAGAGGCCACTGAGTGACTCTGAGGACTTCCAGGGGAGCTTTACTTCTGTAACACATTTTGCAGAGAACTTTCTGAATGTCCTCATGCATGAGTTTTCTGGAAAGGGATGATGTTAACATTTAACAACCTGTGATGCTTGTTCCCTACTTCCTGGAGTGTAGCCTTAAGAAAGGTTACACCCTCATTTGTTTTGTTTGTTTTGAAAATGATATTCCTTTCAGAGGATAACAAGATTAGAGCTGACTTAGCCTCTCTTCCTAACACAGCCAGCCACTTGTTGATTGTTTCTAATTAGCAGCTCCTCCAGGACCCCCTTTAGAATTTGTTGCTCCCCAAGAGGCAATGGTTACCCACAGGAAGTCCCAGGGGTAGAGGGAGGGGAGGGGGAAGAGATATTCACTAGTAGTTTTGAAATGATGTAAGAATGAAAATTCTTTTTAAGGGCTAGGGAATATTTGTATTTGCCACCTCTGGATTACAGGAAAAATGTCACAAATTCTATAATATCTTGAAATAGGTATGAATTTGTCAAATCTGTTTAACCAGAAATTCTGCTTTCACATGGTACACTCACTGAATAACTTGCTCTTCAATCAATTTTAGGACATGTTTGTTTTATGCTTTCTATAATATGGATGGGCTACTGTGAACTGATGACACTTTAGCTATTCTGCTCATAAATGAATGGCAGTGTATATATCTAGTGTCATCGAAACAATGTTGGTATTCTAAATTCAGTGAGATACCCTTGGTAGGAAGTAGAACATTTACTCAGCCATTAGCCATATTTGGTATGGTTTGAGGGCTCTTAGAAAGGATTTCTGCTTCTCCCTAGGAATCCTCCACCTCAAGGACAGGAAATTACCACTCTGGTATCTCCAGCATTTAGATTCATCAATCAGGTATGGGTAGATGTAACAAAGTTAACAGTCTTCCTCTGAGACTTTTGTACCTGGTACATTCTGTCTCTGGTTGCTCTGGAAGACTCTGGGGTTAGAAGATTGCTATGTTCCTCCAGCAGAGTTCTCTGCTTCCAGCAGCAAGATCAACCACCACTGCTTAGCTGTGCTGTCTTACAGAGCCACTATGTATCTGTCTCCATGTTCAGAAAAGTAGCAAACCTGTAGCAAACTCTATCCAAGAGCTTACCTATTTCCCTGATGACAAGTTGAAGCAGTTGGAGAAGAAAGAAAATAGGATGCCACACTGTGAGACCTTCCCCCCACCCCGCTAGAAGGTTCTGGGAATTTCAGAAAAGGGTTTAAACTTGGACAAGTGTAATAGTTTAGCTGGCTGTTGGAGGATGGAATCTAAATCCAAACAAAAAAAGAAAATAAGGGCTGGGGGTGGAGCTCAGTAGGAGAGTGCTTACCTTACTTAGCATGCTCTAACACCCTGGGTTCCTTCCTTCCCAGGGACCACAACAAAATGCAACATAATTTTTTTTAAAAAAAAAGATTCTACCTCTTTCTCCGTAAGAATAATCATATCTTTAAAAACAGGGGTTAATTGGACATCCACTGTCTTCTAGAGGTGTCTCATTCTCAACTCTGCCCTCATGAGACAGGGCCACAACCCTCTCACTGTGACAGCAAGAACTGACCCACAGGCTGTCTGGCTCCAGAGTCCGTGACTGTTACAAGGACTCTACACAAGCCTAGAAAGGCCAATAGGACCCACTAAGTAACAAGGAAGAAGGTATTTCACAAAGGGGAGGAACAAAGCCCAATGTTAAAAGTAATCATGTAGGTCAATTTCTATTATATTACCTTGGGTAAATAAGCCAGACTCTCTGAGCTTCAGTTTTCTCAACTATATATAGAATGGAGACACTATTGTTTGTCTCATTGTATTCATTCCCAATAGTAAATTACACAAGTAAAATTAAGCAATGTAACCAGGCACCTGTGGCTCATGTCTATAATCTTAGCTACTCAGGATGCTCGGCTCTGAGGATTGCAGTTCAAAGCCATCCCACGCAGGAAACCCCATGAGATTCTTACCTCCAATTAACTACCAAAAAGCCAGAAATTGAGCTGTAGCTCAAAGTAGTGAAGTGCTAGGCTTAAACAAAAGCTCAAAGACAGCACCCAGGCCCTGAGTTTAAGCCCTACACATATACATACAAAAAAAAAAAAAGGTAAAGCTGGGTGCCAATAACTCACATCCTAGAAGTCAGGAGGCTGATATCTGATGACTGTAGTTTGAAGCCAGACTGTGCAGGAAGAGTCCAATGAGACTCTTATCTCCAATAACCTACTAAAAATGTCAGGCATTGTGGTTCAAGTGGTAGAGTGCTAGCCGTGAGCAAAAGAAGATCAGGGACAGTGCTCAGGACTGGCACTCTGACACTAAAGAGAAAGAGACAAAGAAAAAGAGAAACAGAGGGGGGAAAAGGAAGGGAGAAGGGAAGAGAAAGTAAAGGAAGGGAGAAAGGAAGGGAGGGAGGGAAGGAGGAAGGAAGGAAGGAAGGAAGGAAGGAAGGAAGGAAGGAAAGAAGGAAGGAAGGAAGAACTGGTGCCAAGAGGCTCACTCCTGTGATCCTAGCTACCCAAGGAGACAGATCTGAGGATCATGGTTCAAAGGAAGTTAGCTTGGGCAGACTAACTCAGAAAGTCATCTACCACTAACTAACCAGCAAAAAACAAGAAAAGGTGTGGCTCAAGTGGCAGAACACCAACATAGAGCAAAAAAAGTTAAGCAAGGATATGAAGCCCTGAGTCCAAGACCCAATATGAACATGTGTACATGCACACACATACAGGGTTGGGGGGGGGAGAGAAGTAATTACTACTTATTTATTAGTCTCCAGCAAAGAGTTGTGTGTCCATAGGAGAGAGATTTTTTTTTACAGGACATCTTGTCGATTAGGATCCATAATCTTTGTGGTTCTCACCCCAGATTCCTTCATGAGCTTGGAAAGAGGTTGAGTTTACGAAGCGTGGCAATGATG
This sequence comes from Dipodomys ordii, assembly GCF_000151885.1. Taxonomy (NCBI): domain Eukaryota; kingdom Metazoa; phylum Chordata; class Mammalia; order Rodentia; family Heteromyidae; genus Dipodomys; species Dipodomys ordii. The sequence continues at coordinate 4,259,473 of NW_012267315.1, forward strand.
CACCTCAGGTGTGGCCAACCTGCCTCGAAGAGGTCTGCCTTTCTCCTCACCTGCCAAATGGATCTCAAGAAATGAACTTTAGCGTCATGCAGATCTTGTTTAAAAACCCACATGTCTGGATTCCCCCCTCCCCTAATTAACTATATTTGAATGGTTTAGAATGAAGCCAGCTATCTAGGGGCTTTGCCCAGAAAATATGCTATTTACCGAACACTCAAAAAATGGCTCTCCTTCCTCATGGGCTCCAGGGGAGGACAATGCAAGGGAACTGAGGCAGGGGAAGCCGCGCCAGTTACTTCCATTGGGGAACCTATTTTCTCTGCAGGACCATTTGGGTGTTTATGACATCAGTTGCAGGGAATACATGATTCTCAATACAGGCAGCTGGCCGCAGAAAGCCAATGAGAAACATTGAAGAAACCTGGATGTCCGTCTCTTCCCAGCTCAAATGATTCTGTGGCCTTTTGTGCCCAGTCAAGAGGACTTTTCCCAACTCTGCTCTGCAAGGACCTGGCTTGCTGCCTCCAGATTTCAGGCAGAGTAAAATAGCTCTCCCCTCTCCAAGGGTCAGAGAGGAAAGAGTGACTAGACCAGAAGACCAGAAAGTAGAGATCCATCTCCGGATTTGTTTCCTTTATATTGCCCTTTGGGGAGGGGGAGAATGTGTTCATTTTTGTGCATGTTTTTGTCTTTTCTGAATGCTTTTCTTCCCTAACTTAATGGCTTGAAAAGTAAACCACACTCCTTCTTCCAAATTCAATACCTATTTGTCAAATTAGGACTGCTTTCAGGGTAAAGAGGAGAAATAGCCTTAGTTCTGACAAATGTTGGTATCTTCCAAATTTCATTCACTAATTCACTCATTTATTCATTCACTAATACCCCACCTCTCTCTCTCTCTCTCTCTCTCTCTCTCTTTCTTCTTCCCTTATGATGCTGGATTTGAAGTCAGAGTCTTGCACTTATTAGGTAAGCCCTCTACCTCTTGAACCACACCTCCAGCCTTGTTTTCTTGCTGATTATTTTGAAGGTAGATTCTCATCGATTTTTTTTCTGCCCAGGCTGGCTTTTAACAGCAGCCCTCCAGCTATCAGCCTCCTGAGAAGCCAGAATTTCAGGTATGAGCCACCAGCACATGGCTCATCATATATTTTCTTAATAGTCTTGAATTTGTGCTTAGGTCACTCTCTTATTTGTACTTCCTGGATAGCTGGAATGATATTGTGTTCACTCTTTTATTGGTTAAGATGGAATCTCTCGAACTTTTGTGAAGGCTGACCTCAAATCTTGAGCCTCACAATCTCAGCCTCCCCAGTCCCTAGTACTATAAGAGTAGGCCCTCATACCTGGCTTCCAGCATCTCATGTTTTACCAGAAGTCTGACATTGCCTAAGATTTGGAACTGGTCCTCTGTTTAGAGGGCACCACTGTTCGGTCCATATGCAGGAGTTTTTCTGTTTTTGAGTGTATGCATGTGTCTACCAAGGGACTAAAGTCAGAGAAACTCCTTGGAGAACGTTCACTTGGAGAAATTCTACCTTGAGGCAAACTTACACAATGGGCTATGGAGAATGAGCCACTGGGTCCTCCTTCTTCTAGGAACTAATTTGGGAAACTGACTGAATGCCAAAGGCTGCCCATGTGTGCAGGAGCCGTGAGTTAAGAGATGCTCACGAAATGAGTTTGTAGGGCCTACTATTTTGTCCTGTACTACTTGCACTGTTTTGTGCTATTCCTTCTGAGCCTCTGACAGAAAATTGAGACTGAAAAACCAAGCAAGGGGCAATTTAATAAGAACTCTTTGAGACTTTATAAAAGGACTATCCACATCCATGCTCATGGTAGCAATATTTCAGATAGCCAAAAGAGGGAATCAATTCAGCCCCAGTGGCACATGCCTATAATTTGAGCCACTCAGGAGTCTGAGATCTGAAGATTGTGGTTTGAAGCCAACCCATGGAAGTGCACGATACACATCTCCAGTTAACCAGCAAAAAAATGGGAAGTGAAGCTATGACTTAAGTGGTAGAGTGCTAGCTTTGAGCAAAAAAAAAAAAAAAAAGGTTAAAAGACAGCTCACAAGTCCCAGGACCACCACCACCAAAACAACAAATGGATTCAACTCAATTGTCCGTAGATGGACAAATGATGGACAAATAAGCCAAACATAATATTATATTCTGTGGACTATCTTATAGCCTTGCCCTACAAAGAAGGAAGTTCTGATACATGCTACAATACTGGTGAAACTTGAGATCAACATCCTAAGTGAGAGGAGGTGGTAACTAAAGCCTAACGTCACTGCAAGGGGTGTTTCACTCCTGTGAGGTACCTAGAGTAGTCACATTCAGAGAGACAAAAAGAATAATGGTAGCCCTGGACAGGGAGGAGGTTGCTTTGGAGTGAGGAGAGGTGGAGGAAAAGAGTGTGATGTAATTGAATGGTAACAGATTCTCAATTTTGTGAGATGGAACAATTCTAGAAACAAATGGAGCTGTTGGCTGCCCAATCACTTGAATGTGGTTATCAGCACTATTACCCCTAAGAGTGATTGTGATAGCCAATTTCATGTTCTGTGTTCTTTAACACATATGTACAAGAGACTTAGCAGTTGGTGCAGGCTTACAGCTTTCTGTGTGACCCAGGTCTATTAGCAGCATCAGTATTCATAGAAGAATGTGATTATTCTGGAGAATGATGGCTAGAACTCAGGGTTGCAGAGAACTTGAGTACAGATGGCTTACCAACTAATATTATTACATGGTTATAAATAAGGCCTACAAGGAATGAAGGAATGATGAACACATTAAATCCATTGGGCTGAAAAAGAAGCATTGTTCCTTTTTAAAAATTTTATTATTATTATTATTATTATTATTATTATTATTTTGGTAGTGGTAGACATTGTGGGACTTGAACTCAAGGCCTGCACTTCTTCACTCAAGGAAAGTGCTCTACCACTTTGAGCCACAGCTCCACTTCCAGTTTTTCTGGTTGTTATTCAGAGATAAGTCTCAAGGACTTTGCTGGCCAGGCTGGTTTGAACCATAATCTTCAGATCTCAGCCTTCTGAGTAGCTAAGATTACAGGCATGAGGCACCACTGCCCAGTGTTTTTTTAATTTAAAAATTATAATTCAAATGTTGGAATAAGTAACATGTCCCCAAATACATGATTTTCCCCAATGATACAGGAACGGCCACGTCAGCCAGCCCAATCAGGAGTACTACTGGTCCATCCTCTCTGGAGGTGCAATTTTCATGACAGCTTAGAGGGGCATGGTATCCACTCTCCACGTTGCTTCCTCCTGCATCATTGTAGGCATCATACCAGAACACCTGGAGAGGATGAGGAGGTGATGCCAGCAGCCAGTTTGCATACAACAAACTTCAGTCTACAAATACAGGTAATCAAACAGGAAGAGGCAAATTGCTCATGAACTACAGAGAACCCATGAACCTGGCCATGAAGGTTCAACCGACCACGGAGAATCCACCCACAGTCCCCAAGCGGGCCTCAACCCACCCCCGAAATCACTGTCCTCCAGGTTGAGGATCCAGGAAGGGAAAGGGACAAAATGACAACTTCGTGCCCAAACTCCAGCTGGCACATGAGGGGACAGCCAAGCTCCTGGGAAGCGCTGCAGGTGGCAGGCCTAGGGCACCACAGTCTTGTGTTCAAGTGTGAATATGTGTGTGTCTGAGTACACAGCAACTTACTCATGAACATCTATGTTGTACATGAGAATGTGTGCATGTGTAAGAGGGTGGAGTGTCTGTGAGGTGAGAATGTAGATGACACTGTATCACCCATGCGTGTCTCATGAGTGTGGATGTGAGTATACTTGAGTAGAACTCTTTTTGTGTCTGTCTGTGTATATGAATTATGTGTACTTTTATCTGTTGTTAAGTTTGTGTGCAAATATATGTGCATGAATGTATATCATTTTGTGTGTATACATATAGCTGTATTGTGCATGTAGGTGTATTGGAACACATGTTGGTGTTAATTTATGTATTTGGGTGTGGACACATGCATAATTGTGTGAGAACGTGTGTGAATGTGGGTAACCATGGCGTAAGTGTAGAAGTGTGCATGTCTGTAAGATTGTGTGGATGTGTGTGGCTATGCGTACACTGCTGTATGTGTGAACACAGGCGGATCTCTGTGTATGTGTGTGTGTGTGTTGCTGCACATCTGTATTCACACCAGGCCACCCCTCCTGGGTACCCAGCTGTGACAAGAATGTGCAGGGCTGCTGTCACCACCAGGAGGACTGTGTGCCCCATTCATCACAGGCACATGGGAGGGTCTTTTGTCCCCCTTTCTTTCCCATCTGAAAGCAACTCTTGAAGTGTAACTGCGTTTGTTTGGAGAAAGTCCCTCGCCTTAGGTGAGCCCTGTTTGTCCATGCGACTGGCGGCCCATGGACAAGATGTACAGCCCCTAGGCTTTAAAATAGCCAGGCACATTTCCCTCTGCCTGCAAGACACAATTCTGGCCCTGTGGCCTTTCAGATTCATTTGCAGGTAAACACCCTGGGACCGGCCACAGGCTGGAGACCAACCCGCATGGTCACAGCTGTGCCACATCATGGCGCACCCCAACACCCGGCCTGCACAAGAATGTTTGCTGTCACCCCAGGCTGTGGGCAGCAAATATTTTCCATAGCTCACCAAGGAGAAAGGTTTCACAGAGCATTCCCAGAGAGGTGGACGCTGGAGTTAGTAACCAACTTGTTCCAACATTCGTGAGCCACGTGTGTGGATTCTCCTGGAAAACACAAAATCAAAATGTTAGGGCTGAATCTTTCTGCACAACCCCCCCTCCCCAGCCCCACTACAAACTTCTAAAATGTGTTAAAGACCTTTACTCAAACAAATACAAACCAAAAATAAATACTGATTCTCTGGAAGATGGGGGATCTTCCCTCCATGCTGGCAAATTGTAGGGAGCCTCCAAATGGCAGCCCAGAAGTTTACAGCTGTTGACACCCATGGTAAAAGGGTGGCCTTTCCCAGGTACTCAGGCAGTAAAATCCCCAACCAGGGTGTTTCACTGGGTGGAGGGAGGGTCCGGGGCTGAGGCTGCACTGGTGGAGTTGGGACAGACCTATGCTCTGGATCTCTCTTGGTACCAAGGGTCAAGGTGGAACTATCCAGAAAACCTCAATGACACAAATAAGAAACATTTCCTGGACTCATGCCTTCTGGTTTCAACCCAGTGTGTTAGAGAATTGTGGGAGCTAGATGGCACAAAGGGACTGCCCTTCATCCTAGCCTTGCCACTGTCAAAATTTCCAGGACCAGACCTAGACAGGCCAGAGTAGCCCCAGCTCTGGGGAAATGCATTTTCTGTCAAAGCAAAGCATATCAAAATGTCGCAAAGTTCCTGAATGTTGAACCGCCCAGCTGAGCCTCTCCAATACAGGTAATGTGAAGAAAGGGAGGGAGTTAGCAGTACCTGGAACGTTAAGCCCAGATGGAGCAGGGAGAGGGAACCTGTTTAGCTTTTCCAGGAAAAGCTAAGCAAGAAAGTAAGGCCCTGAGTTCAAGCCCTAGTACTGGTGCACACATGCTTGTGCACGCAAGCACAATCACATGTGTACGTGCACACACACACGCACAGAATGTACTGACATTCTAAAATTTAGATCTGATGCCGCGTGAAAAGTGACACTGAGTTAAAGAAGCCAGACTTAATTGAGATAAGCCTACAACCTTGTAGATCTATGAAAAACACTGAGTATTACACTTTATAATGATTAACTTTTTGATGCTTGAGAAAACACAGGTTATGTTTTTCATGTCTCCTGATCTTGGCCAAAAACTTGCTTTGAAAGGCTGGAGGAGGAGGCGTGGCTCAGTTGGGAGAATGCTAGCCAATGAGCAAAAGTGTCAGGTAATGAGTTCAAGTCCCAGTCTTAGACAAAAAAAAAAAGGGCGGGAGGGAGGGGAAGAAGGAAAGGATGGAGGAAGGGAGGGAGGGAGGGA
>NW_012267315.1:4269169-4343826 GCF_000151885.1 Dipodomys ordii
GAGGGAGGGAGGAAGGGAGGGAGGGAGGGAGGGAGAGAAAGAGGATAGAAGAGAGGAGAGGTAAATTATTTGTTCAACAAAAATGGAAAATGTTAAAAACCATCATTTGACCCTCTGGATAATTCTGATTTGAAACTAAAACTTTCATCAAAGCTGGGACTATTCAACACACTTGCAATACAAGTGGTTCAAGTTTATCATTTGATCTTGCTCACATTAAATAAAACCTCTAGAGAAGAAAAAAAACCACTTTCTTCCAGAATTTCCCAGTGGGGGGAAAATGGGCAAGATATAAAAATTTTATTTTGATCCTATAAGTGATTTTACACATACATGTGTATATATGCATATATGTGTCTATATAAACATACATATATACATATTATACATATATTTATACATATATAATATGTATATGTACACACTCATATATCTACTTATATGCACTTGCTAGACAGGTGCTCTACCATTTGAGCAACATGTCTAGTCTTGTTTTTTGCTGGTTAATTCTAGTCTTCAGACTCCCAGCTTGTTCTCATGGAGAAGCTCTCTTTGAGCATCTTGGGGCTGTGAATGAACCCCATCCAGCAAGCCTTAAGTATATGAGCCTGTTTCTCTGCTTTTAATGTGGGTCTTCTCTGGTAATGGCTCTCTGAGACATTGTGAAAGAACTAAAGAGGTGCAAGGCATAGATGAATTCTACTAGTACTAAAAATTAAGCAAACATGAAGAGAGTATTTAGGGAATCGCACGGACTGTTTTTCTTCTTTCTACACACTGAGCTGATGACTGTTTGGGGCTATTTGGCAAAATCTTCTCGCAGCCTTTTGTGGAATGGTTTACAGTGAGATAAATAATGTACATAAAAATTTCAGTTTTGATACTGAGTTGAGAAATGACTGTTTGAGAAAGGGAAAATATTCAGAGTCACAAAGGAAATAACATAGGCAGGTGAATTGCCAAATCCTTCAAGATGTTGAAGCACTTTGCCAGGCTGTGTTTTCTCTCCAGCAGCATCTAAATACCCACCAAAGTTGGGGGGAGGGTGACCCAATCAAACAACATCACCAACAGTGGCAGGTGGCAGAGACCAGCTGGCCTTTCTGCAGTGTGTGTACCCAGACCTCAGTTCCTGCCAAATGCACCCGTGCTGGATGTGATCATGCCATGCCAACGCCAATCCCAGCATGCAGAACTGTGGAACAACACATAATTATGACAGGGACTTGTGGGAGGGTAGAGACAGAGGAACATAGATCTGCCTTCCCAAAGATTTTATTTTATGCCAGTCCTGGGACTTGAACTCAGAGCCAGTACACTGTCCCTTCAATAAATATTATTTTATCTGATCAGATGCACATAGGTATTGTGGCTCTCCTAAGAACACCCTCTTTTGGGCTCACTGTGTGTGAATGCCTAGAGTCCTGTATAATTTATCATGTCCAGTGTATTTTAGATCTAGCTTCCGCATATTATAGAAAACATATGCTGTTTGTGTCTTTGAGCTTTGTTCTAAATCCATCCATTGTCCTGTAAATGGTATAATATTATTCTTTCTAATGGTTGTGTAAAATTCCATTATGTATAGGTACCACTCATCTATTGGATCTATTGGATCCACTCATCTATTGTAGAGCATCTGGGCTGTTTCCATAACTTGGCTATTGTGAAGTGTTCTAAGTAGATGCCTTGAGCTTTTTGCTCAAGGCTGGCATTCTTACTACTTGAGCCAAACCTTTACTTCTGGCTTTTTGCTGGTTAGCTGGAGAGTCTCTCAGACTTCTCTGCACAGGCTGGCTTTGAACTGCAGTCCTCAGATTGTAGACACCTGAGTAGCTAGGATTATAAACATGAGTCACTAGTGCCTATCTCTAAGGATTTTCTCTTAAATGAGGACCCTGCAGTCTACAACTATATCTTAATAAGTGCCTCTGCATGTTAAAACAGTAACAGTATCATCAGATGATGCTGTTTGTTTGTTTTCTTTCTGCTAACAAGACAGGGAGAAGAAGCTTACTTGCTATTTGAGTCACTCAAATGCCAAGCTTAATTGTGTGAGGTACACAGAACTACTTAACAAAGATGAAAGAAAGCATTTTCTCATGGCCAGGGTCAAGAATTTAAGTGACCATCCTGTTATTTAGTTAAATAGGCTTTTAATGATTAGCTCATCAATCCTAGAAATCAAAAGCTATATATTATATACAAGCGTACACACACACACACACACACACACACACACACATCTATAAAATAAACAAAGAACTATAGAGGGTGTGTTGATTCAGGGAGGAATCTCCAAATCATCTGTGAAAGAGAAGGAACTATTTCCTGTCTAGCACCATTAGCAGCTTCATTAGCATAGAAATGCCTTGGGTGACACATTTTATAAGTGCCTATGATGTGGGAGACTGGTGGTGTTGAGAAGGCCAAGGGAGAAAAATTCTATCAGCCTGGAAATAAAATCAATAAGACGCACATGTCATTCACACCATGCATTCTTAGTTGCTTCATAAAATGAAAGGCCAAGAGAACAAAGGGGTTATAGCCACACCACTCCATTCAGGACACATCAGAACACCTGGGTATGCAATCCCCTTCCGCAGACCTCCAGACAGGTGAGGACAGAGCACCACACCATTATAGGAATAATCATTTCTCTGTCACCTTACTATCCTAGTGACCCATCCCCCAACAAAAGCAGTTAATCCTTCTCAAAGTTCTTTTTCTCTGCTCAAAACCCATTGCTAGTTGGGTGCCAGTGGTTCACTCCCATAATCCTAGCTACTCAGGAAGCTGAGATCTGAGGATTGAAATTCAAAGCCAGGTCAGGCAGGAAAGTCTGTGAGACTCATATCTCCAGTTAACCAGCAAAAAGCCAGAAATGGAACTTTGGCTCAAGAGGTAGAGAACTAGCCTGGAGGGGAAAAAAGGAAAGAAGAAAGAAAGAAACAAAAAGCTACTATACAGTGTCCAGGCACTAAATTCAAACTCTAATACAGGTATACACACACACATACACACACACAAATTGCCGCAGACTTGTCTGAATTTGGATCCCCAAAGAAACTCATTCTCTGCTGCAGAGTATGAAATTGACACTAAATACAGCCCTGCACAGTTGCTCAGTGCCTCTGAGACACAGAATCCATTACCAAAGGACACCACTGCTGGCATCAGGGACCTGTGTGTGGAGGCAGAGATTTTTGTCCTTATTAAATGCTCTGGTTTCTTCATTCTTCCTCACAAGAACAAAGATAGGTTGGTTCTCAAATGTGTAAGAAACCTACCTTCATAAGGCAAAGCAATTGTGTTTGAAAATTTCTTTTCTCATGCCCCCACTCTCTTTTTCTCCAGCAAACTCAACTAAAAGAGGATTATTTGGATTGTTGCCATGACATGTAATTGTAAGATAGAATATAGAATTTTCAATTTTTTTCCAAATTAGTTTTATGAAGATCAGACCCTATGCCTTGGTAATGTAGAAAGACAAAATTTGAAAGAATAGTTCTGATTTGGGCTGGCTAAATGATGCAAGGTAATTAAGAATAGAACCCTGCTAGCCCCATCCCCCTTGATTTTTGAGGAGCCATTTACATGTGTGAACAACACCCTGAACTTTTGCTTCATCTAGATCATTAAATCCTCTGAAAATGTTTTTCATGAATTAAGAATAGCCATTAGATGGTGAACATAATTAGCAAAGATTCAGCTATGGAGTTCTTCAAATAGCTGAGCAAATATTATCTCGTGTAATTGTACTAATTCCCTATTATGCCTTCTCGTACACTGTTAGTCCTGTGCAGGAAACCTCACAGGCCAGAGAAATTTCTCTGTAAAACAAAGAGCATCATTCTTTAAGTGTCTTCTCCTGGTGTGAGGCCATGAGGAGCAATACTGGCCTTTTCAATATAAATCTCCATTTAACTGTTCATAAAAGGCTAGCAGCTGATAGAAAAATCTAAGATTCTCCTACATGATTCTGCTTGCTGTGTATGTGGGGGAGGTGAGGGAGAGGTGGGGTAGCGTGTTGAAGCTTGAACTCATGGCTTTGTGCATGCTAGGAGCACTCTACCATTGAGATACACTCCTGACCTGAACATTTTATTTATTCATTCATGTATTCATTTATTTATTTTTGCAATACTGGGGCTCAAACTTGGTGTCGCACACTCTTACTTGGCGCTTTTGTTCATGGCTAACACTCTACCATTTGAGCCATACTTCCACTTGGAGAGTTTTGCTGATTGATTGGAGATAAGAGTCTCATGGACTTTTCTGCCTGAGCTGGCAATGGACCTCAATTCTCAGATCTCAGCTTCCTGAGTCGCTAGAATTATAGATATAAGCCATCAACACTTAGCTATTTGGGGGGGGGCAGGGGGAGGCAGACTTCTGTATACCAGACTAGAATTTAACCACTAAACTTTGCTTCCTACTCAGCATTCATTTGGAAGTTTATGCTTTTCCAACAACATTTTAAGGTCCACACCAATTGCTTTTCTAGCGGTATGTTTTCCAAAACATTGGAAAGAAATTGAACAATTCTTAGCTCCTCTACTGTCTTTTGACTTTATAGTCAAAGAGAAATTAAGATTCTTCCCTAAGATCACTTTTTAAGGCCAAAAACAAAAAAAAAAAGGAAAAGGAAGAATATGAATGAAAATGTCTACTCTTTTTTGTTCGGCCGAATGTAAAACGACTCCAGATTTGGGGATTTTAAAGCTGCTTGAGTGGATCCATTCCCCAGGCTTTGTGCTTCTGAACTTTCCCACCTCTGTGATACTTGACACCCTCAGAAGTGGCAGAAAAATGGGGAAAGGAGCAATAGGGGAGTGGGACACGGTGCTAAGTTTGCTCCAACCTCCACCCCAAGACATCTGCCCACACACATTCTCTGTTATGCTCTTTACAAAAGCAAGGCTGAAGTACACAAATTCTCAGTGCTCCCGTCTCTGCCCCCACCTCCCACAAGCACACACACACTGTGATCCGCAGGGCTGGGAGTTTGGGGGAGGCCCCACCCCCTTCACACTACTGTCTGTCAGCAGGAGCCACCTGAGGTTACAAAGATTTCCAGCTGGACAGTTCAGATTATCCTCACTGCAGGCTTTTCCCCTGACTGAGGCAAAGAAATGTGACCATGGTGTATGATGGACGTGACCACACTCTCACCTTTTGATGGAAGATTGAAAGGACAAAATTAACACAAAACCTGCTGAAAAGGAGCATCTGGACCAAGATGGAGGCTGGGGGGACATAACTTACCAGCTATGGATACTTAATATACAAAGTAATTCTTAATATTGCCAGAGACATAAGCTCTAATACTCAATGATAAGAGAAGATGGCATTAGCTCAAGGAGACAAAGTGAATTCACCTTTCCTCCACCTTTTTGTTTCCTTCCCACATTGATGAGGGAGAGCTGTACTCCATTTACAGATACAAATCCTAATAACCTTCACAGACATACACATAGATTAAAGCTTTGACAGCTGCTAGGGAATCCCTCAGCCCTGTCCACTACATACATAACATTAGCCATTACACTGCATAAATAGAAAAATGAAGGAGAGAGGTCACAGAGACTAAACATGGACCACTCATCTAAGGGGACAATGTCTGAAGCAAGTGCCTGAGAGATGGTACTCAATACAGTAGCAGCAAACACTACTGACGTGCTCACTAGATTTCATGTTCACGTAAGTGTTTTCCTCTAACAGTAACTCACTAGTTTGGGAGGCTGCTTTTAAAGGAGTCCCTGTCTCCTGGCATTCATAACCCTTGTATAAACTCACTTCTTCAACTGGGACTGGTTTTAAGAAGAGAATGACTCCAGGAAGGAAGAGAATACAGGAGAAGTAACAAGAAGTCATGTCCAAGGTAACAATATAGTGGGCTGCAGATACCCTTAGGGATGCCCTCTTTTATCCTAGAGGATAAGCCAGATACTATGCTGTGAGCTGCCCTATGAGGAGGCTAGTTAGCAAAAACTAAGACCACATTGGTCAACAGCTAGTAAGAAACTATGGCCTTTAATCCTCCTGCTTGTAGGGATTAAATCCTGCCAGAGAGGAATCTTAGATGAATTTGGGAGGAGGATCCTCCTCTCAGAGAGCCTTCAGATGAAACTTCAGCCCTCATGGATACCTTGCTTGCAGCCCTTCAAGAGATCTTAAGTCAGAAATATATAGATGTTTGACCTACAGGATCTATGAGATAATAAAATTTTTGAGCTATAACATTTTGGAGAAATTTGTTATACAACAATGGAGAGATGGCCAATTAATAGATTTCACAGAACAGGAAACAGCCAATCAAAAGTAGACTAACCAAAGACATAAAACCCCACTCCTGATCTTGTCTGCATGTTTGTTGTGTCTCAAGGGTGGCTACTTGACTACTATGTCTCTTTTGACTGGTATCCTGATGACCCTCTGTTTCTCCTAGCCTTCCTAAATGTTTACCAGCCGGCAATCTCAGCTCCAAATATCCACAACAAGAAAGGATATGTGACGCAACTCCTGAGTTAGCCAGATCTACCTTCCTGGAAGTTACAGTCACGTTAGTCATTAACTTGCTTCATCTGCCTGAACCAAAATGTGAGGAAAATTCTAATAATTTGTGCATGTACACACACACACACACACACACACACACACGTAAACACACTTAAGAGAGACGCACTAATTTGAATTTGCCTTCTAAATAAGCTTAATAACATAAGAGAATCACTTGGAGCTTTAAAAAAAAAAAAACAACAGTGCCTGGGCTGTATCCTAGACCAAGGAAATCACCAGCTATGAGTGGGGACCAAGCCAGGGTAAAATCAAGGCTCTACAGTTTCTAACAGGATGCAAGGAGGTAGATAATTCGATTCCAGGCACAGAATGGTGCTACATCACACTGTGCTGCTTGGTTGCTGTGTGTAGTGGTAAATAAGATCTGTGAAACACAAGGAACATAAAGTCTACATATCGGGGATCACTGTAGTGTACATGCAGAGGTTGCCATGAAGTAGAACTGCTGGTCCAGAAAATGTTTGTGCTGGCCACAACCCAGGTTTTCTTACTTTCCCAGTAATACAGCTGTAACTTAGCATATGGATCCCTGGCTGGCTGATGTTTCCTATCCTCCCTTACAAGTAGGCATGACCACTTGACTATATGCTGCAGTGGAGTGTGAGAGGAGGTGATTTGTAGAACATTGGGGTCTAGAACCCAGCACTGTCTGAATTGAATTATTACAATAATGGAGCTTTGACCCTGGAGCTCTAGATAATGACCTTGGGAACAGCAGAGGAACAAGAAGGAAAGAATGTAGGCCCTGGCACTCAAGTCTCATCTGGACTGGTTCACTCTTTGGCTAACTAAGCCACTATTCCAAATGCTCTCAAGAGTCGTTAGGGTGAAATCAGATTCCTCCGATTCCTCTTCAATAAAAGATGTGCTGCTTAGCTCCTAGGAGTGCTGATTCCAAGCAGTTCCCAGGTCCTTCAGAAAAGCATCAGCTACAAACACTGCCTAGTCCAAGGTCATGGCTATTCCCAAGGAAACCCATGTCCAAAGTCTGATGGTTCTGTAGGGATACAAAGGAAGGGTAAAGGGCACTATCTTAGATAATGAGGACCATACCACCTACATAGAAATGGTCAAATGAATATCTAAAAGACATCTGATCACCTGACTTCTGGGAGATTCTTAAAACCCTCCTACCAGTCTCAACTGAACAGAGGAGGTGGCCAAAGTCCAATGTATTCTCCAACTGGGACAGGTTTGGTTAAAGCCCTATGTCATCAGCCCTCAGACAAAGAACACACATCCCACTTTTTTTGTTTTGTGTCAATGCTGGAGTTGAATTTGGGGCCTTGCGCCCTCACTCGGCTTTTATACTTAAGGCTGGCACTCTATCACTTGAGCCATACCTCCTTTTCCAGCTTTTTTGCTGGTTAGTTGGAGATATGAGTCTCATGGACTTTTCTGCCTCTAGTTGGCTGTGAACTGAGATGCTCAGATCTGAACCTCTTGAGAATCTAGGATTATAGGTATGGGTCACCAGTACACATCCCACCACTTTCTTTAAGGGGGAAAAAATTCTGCTACTTCTGTTCATCAGATTTTTCTTTCCCATCGTTTGGCAGCTAGCTTAGTACTTCCTGCTTTGAACTAGCTGAACAGCCTGGCAGAGGATTCTTGAGGCTTGTCAGGCCCAGGCACAGACGCAGAGAAAAGAGCTGCAAACATGTATATAGAGAGATATGCTGCAACCCAAGGTAAATGTAAGTAAACAGAAGCTGGTGACCAGCGAGGGGTGCAGTGCTGAGAAGGGAAGGCTGAGGGATCACTGCTGGCCAACCACAGAGGTGTGTTTAGTGTGTGGTATAGGACCCAACTGACTTGCTCGACAGTGATTTAATACACAGCTCTACACACTAAGAGACTTCAATAAACGTTGTTGACTGACTGCCCAACTGGCTTTGACCTTGCCTGAAAAGAGGGCAAGGGTGCTAAATAAACTCTAGGTATTATCATAATAATACCTGCTGACCAAGAATGTTGTCAAGATGAATGACCTCCTTTTAAAGGGCAAAATGGGCTTCTCTGCAGAATGACACTAGATGAATACTAAATTTAACATCATTTGAATAGGACCTTATATTGCTTCAATTCTGCCCCATCACAACATCAGCTAGAGATCTTCTAGAAATACAAACAATCTCTTATTGAGACAGTTCAACTGAAAGGTGACTTATCTTGACACTAGTGGTTTGCTTTCTTTATTGTCTTAGAACCCAAAGATGGAATGAATCTTGGACGATAGAACACTGTTATCTACCCAAAGCCAAAACTGCCCAGAAAACCTAGAAATTAGTCCCTTCCTTCTGTCTCTCTCACCCAGCCCAGCCCCAAGAAGAATAATTCTCCACCGCTCCTAGGAAACCTTTGCTGGGATATGTACCAAATCCACTGTCAGGATGACCTCTTTGTGTTTAACCCTAATCCTTTGAGAAATGATTTGTCAACTCCTTATTGTTTAGTCTTCAGGGAAAATAAAAAGAAGTTGGATACTTTGTCCTTGAATTGAAACTTAAACAGACTGGAAGATACATACATACATACATACATACATACATACATATATGCATACATACATACATCATTAAGTTACCAAGTTAGGACTTTAAAACTGATGTTGTCAGCCATACAAGATTAAACTCCAGCTCTTCACATATATTTATCTTTTTGTTGTTGTTTGGTTGGTTTTAGAGAGTTTTGTTTATCTGTTTCATTTTCTTGAAACAAGATCTCATTTTGTAGTCCAGGTTAGCCTAGAATTTGGGATCTATCTGCCTTTACCTTCTGAGTACTGAGATCACAGGTAAGAACTTTTATGCCTGGCTATCTTTTTTTTTTGCGGGGGGAGGTCCAGTCATGGGGCCTGAGCTCTGGGCCTGGGCGCTGTCCCTTAGCTCTTTAGCTCAAGGCTAGCACTCTACCACTTGAGACACAGTGCCACTTCTGGCTTTTTTTTTTCTGCTTATGTGGTGCTGAGGAATCAAACTCAGGGCCTCATGCATGCAAGGCAAGCACTCTACCTCTGAGCCACCTTCCCAGCCCCGCCTGGCTATATTTTCTAACCTCTCTTATGCTCTTACTACATGGATCTTGTTTTCAATTCAACCCCAACTTGACATTTATTGCCAAACTAACACATATAAATCATATATATACACCATATATATCTCATATATATATACACAATGCATTTGAGTTTCTTTGGGGAAGGGGTATAAGCCTGTTGATGCTGTAAAGTGAAGGGTCACTCTCTCTCCAATATGTCCAGTGACAGAATAACATTACTGAGAAACGTAGTGTTTTTCACTGAATTAAAAAAGTTGCCTAGTGGCAGAATAGTTTGGCATGAATGGAGTAAAAATCCAGCCAACTATCAGTGGTTTTCCATTGATTTCTACAGTTATATCCTTGCCCCAACTGTGTTAGAGACCAGAATCAGCCAGCTGAAATTTTCTCTTGCAGCACCTTCAAAGTTAAAGCTAAGAAGAATGACTGAACACTTGAGCACCAAAAATTGTAATGATTTGTCAGTTGATAGTAGCTCACACTTGTAATTCTAGCTGCCCAGGAAGCTGAGAGCTGAAAAATACATAGATCAGTGTGGGCAGAACAGTTTATGAGGTTTCATCTCCAAAATAGCCATGCTAATAGAACACCAGCCTACCAAGTGCAGGTATCTGAGTTCAAACTCTGCCACCAAAGAAAGAGACAGAGAAGATTCTTAGGAGAACTATGAAATGACAGAAATACAGAGTAGGGGAAAGGCATAGCCCTGCATGGCCCTCCACCTCCTACCATTGCTGAACCTTGAAGATATGATGCCATGAGCTCCTGCTGACACTTGGCAGTTAAGGGGATCGGCTGCAAATGCTGACCCTGAGCCCTAAACCCAAATAAGTAACTCCCTCCCTCCAGACTTGTTAAATGCTAACCAGATGTTCCAAGAGTTACAGTTGGACACATCCTAATGGACAGAGCATGCTCTGTCTCTTTCTTTTCCTTTTATGCCTACATTTATTTGCATAGTTGTTTTGCTACTTTTCATCTTGCTCATGCATGAGTGATTCTGTCCAGACGTGCTATTTCCTCTGACTTAATGTGAGTAAATTGTCCTTGACTCCTTTTCCCAGTTTTATTTGAATCCTCAAGCATCATTTGAGAACTGATGATTGTGGTCAACTTATATTTCTATAGAGATTTCATTCTAAGGATGGGAATAATAGTATCAGATACCTATTTTTTAAAATGGGCTGGAGGCAGACAGTAGAAGAATGCTTATCTAGTAGCACTTGAAGGAGCCCTGAGAACCAAAAAAACTGGATGAAGAATGGTATGGGCCAGCAATGGAGGTAATGGTAGGACAGGGCAATGGTCAGGAGATTTTTCTCATGGATTAGACAGAGGGTGAAGGAAAGCAAGACAGTAAAGACAGTCTCATGCCTGGAATCTTAGCTACTCAGGAGGCTGAGACCTGAAGATTGCAGTTCAAAGCCAGCCTGGGCACGAAAATTCAGGTAACTCAGCTCCAATTAAGCACCAAAAGTGCCAGAAGTGGAGCTATAGCTCAAGTTTTAATGTGCTAACCTTGACTGCAAAAACTCAAGGATGGCCCCAAGACCCTGAGTTCAAGTCCCAGCACTGGCATGCACACAAGCATGTGTGCACGCATGCGCGCGCACACACATACACACACACACTCACACACACACACACACACACACACACACACACAAAGATTTGGGGTTATGTATTCCTAATTGAATAGATGTGACATTTAGTTGAAATGAACACTTGGAAAGAAGAAAGATTTCGCCAGGAGGGGGTGAAAGGAGAAAGTAGGAGTCCCCCTGAGCAAGGATCACGGCAGGAAAGTTTCATGAAGGAGAATTTCTCTTCCATTTTTGGGGTCAGGCTTTTTCATATTATGGATTTTTTCATCTGGCAGGTGTTGTCACAACTTCCTCCCTGGGAAATATCAATACTCTTCTTCCTTGCTGACAGATCACCACTTTGTTCAAGTCATAGGAAATGGGTGGGCTGTCCCTGAGTGGGGAGAGGAAGAGCCACCATTTGACCAATGCCAAGGAAGGAAGGCATTATGAATGAGTTTGTTCACCAGAGAGTAAATCTCTAAAAACCTTTGTGGGGTTACTATTCCTTCACCCTCAACCACCAGCCAAGAAAGCAGGATTCAAAAAGTTAAGATAGCAGCCCAGTACCACTCAGAAATGGGACAGGCAGAATACAAGCCCTTGCATCTTCAGATTCATTGTAGTGCTTGTCACATGGCCTTGAAGACCCTTCCATGCTCTTGGAAATGCCTCGTTGATCTTTGGGTAAAGTCTTAATTACCAGCTCTACATAACTGTCTGGGACATCCCAGTCCAGTGGCAAAAAATATCCCTAATATTCCTGCTATGTATGTGTACCTGTCTCCCTGCACTGAGGGACAAGTGTGTGTGTGTGTGTGTGTGTGTGTGTGTGTGTGTGTGTGTGTGTGCCCCTGGCACTGGGCAAGGAAGGGTTTCTGGTAGAATTACCTCCATCCTTTTCTGTCTTGTCTCCTCACAAATAGTCAAGAAAGAGTAGCAGGGACGGGCATATTGAAAACACCATTGTTGTGTGGATGAATTGTAGAGAAGAGACCAAGAAAAAGATTTTTTTTAATCTTAAGAATTTGAATTTGAATGTGAGCTATCCATTCTTTACCAATGTGAGTGAAATTGAGATAACTCCCTGCAGCCTATCTGATCACGATGGAATTAAACTAGATCTCAACAAATGATACTACAGAAAACACACAGAGACTGAACAACACATTGTTAAATAACAGGTGGCTCACTGAAGAAGTAAAGGAAGAAATCAGAAAGTTCATACAACTCAATGAAAATGAAAATGCAGCATAGGAGAACCTCTGGGATACAGCAAAAGTAGTGCTGTGGGGAAAGTTCATAGCTCTAAGTATATGGATACAGAAAAAAGAAGCAGCCCAAGTAAATAACCTCATGATGCAACTAAAGCTTCTAGAAAACACACAAAACAAACCCAATGTGACTGCACTGCACTGCAGATAAAAATCACCAGCCAGGCCAAAGGAGACATGCAAGAAGCAGGCTTTTAGAAAATCCTAGCTCTCAAGCCTGGTACCAGTGGTTCATGTTTTTAATTCTAGCTACTTCGGAGGCTCAGGTCTGAGGATTGTGGTTCAAGGCCAACCAAGAAAGTAAGAAAGTCCTTGAGACTCCTATCTACAGAAGTGGAGCTGTGGCTTGAGTGGTAGAGCATTAGCCTGAAACAGAAAAACTAAGGGACAGCACCCAGGTCTTGAATTTAATATCCAATATTAGCACAAGAAAAAAAGTAAAATGAAAAAAAAAATTGTAGCTCTACAGTGTCTTTGTTTGCCTGTCTTCTTGCAATAAGGAGGGAAGTGTTGCCTTAATGAGTCACACGATGCAAATTTTGGTGGTAAAATTAAATTTTGAATAAACAGTATGAAAAATCAAATATTAGAAATCCATTTCTTAAAAGCTTACAGCAGTGACTTGTCAAGGTACTAGGCAAGCTTAAGTAAGATCATTTCAGATTATATATACAGTGCCGAACTAGTTTAATTTAATTACACTAAAATTGTTTTCATTAAAGCTTCCTCCTAATGCAAGAATATTATTAGAGATATTTTCGCTGACATTCTGCTAATAAGGTGGCTTAGCAACTGCATTTACACTTGACCAGGTCATTGTTTTTAGAGGTAGAGATGTCTCTCAGTGGGAATAAACTGTACCCCATGAGAGATGGGGCTACTGAGTCAATTGAAAGAGACACCATACAAAGGCAGGTGCCAATAGCTCAGGCCAGCAATCCTAGAGAGTCAGGAGGCTGAGGTGTGCCAAGCATGGTTCAAAACTAGCCAAGGCAGAAAAGTGTGAGAGACTCTTATCTCATTTTCTGAGGAGGGAAGTCCAAGAGACCCTTATCTCCAATTAACCATCAAAAAAAGCCAAAAGTGATAGAATGTACCAGCCTTAAGTGAAAAAGCCAAGCAAGAGTACAAAGCCCTGAATTCCATCTTCAGCGCATGCGCGCGCACACACACACACACACACACACACACACACACACACACACACACACACAAAAGACCTTCAGACCTCATGCAGGTAAAACACCCAGTTAGCAGCCTGACACATAGCCAGGACTGTCAATAATAATAAGATAACAAATATTATTATTGTCATCATGAACCTTCATCTGTATTATGCCACCTGTAGCAATTTACGAAGTTCAGTATAGAGGACAGGCAATTGGCTCCAAACTTTTCAACTATCTACTAATTGCAGTCTGACATTTACTACCATAAGTCAATGCACAGACTGGGAAATGGGAATGAGAGTGGGAGGGGAAAAAAAGTCTGACAGGACAATCAGGGCCTTTAATATCAATCATGTGGACATGATTGATCGTGGCCATTGTCGGGAATGATACTCGGGTCATGGCCCATTGTCCCTGGAATACTTGTATGTGAACCATGGACTTACTGGACCCCAGAGATAGGCACCAAATGGGAATTTAGTTAGAGGTACCAAACAATGCAAGGAAAGTTGGTTCTGCTGCATGGAGCCTCTCATTGGGTCTGAGGATTGCTACAGCCCCCAGGCTGTCCAATGATCTTGAGAGTCAAGTAGCTCTCTCTTAGAGACACTCTTTTAACCCCTATACAACACAACTCCAAGCAGTGTCCTTCCTTGAGACTCTTCTTATCTAATAGGAGTTCTGTTTATCTTTTTCTTTAATAAATCTTTGTCATTTAACCTCTCCCTTTGTGTCCATGGACTCATTCTTCAAAATCACTGAGACTTGAGCTAGGAATTGAGAGTTTGATTCATGGGCTGGGAATGTGGCTTAGTGGTAGAGTGCTCGCCTCGCATGCATGAAGCCCTGGGTTCGATTCCTCAGTACACATACACAGAAAAGGCCAGAAGTAGTGCTGTTGCTCAAGTGAAAGAGTGCTAGGCTTGAGCAAACGAAGCTCAGGGACAGTGCTTAGGCACAGAGAGGCTCAAGCCCCAGGACTGACCACTGAGACAAAGGATCTGATCTGGGTGTTGCAGATTTCCAGTATGTGGGAAAGCACATCCAGGGGCATGTATTAGTCTAGCCTCAAAGATTAGTGAGGAGAGAGGAGGGCTGGCCAAAGTCATTAACACCAAGACAGCAAGGCTTAGTCCAAGACAGCAAGGCTTAGTTCACAGCTATGTAGCACCTAAGCAATGGTGTGTAAAAAGATAGGACCAGAGCAACAATGGGCGCTTCCTCCAACACTCAGGAGGATTACTCCCTGACTAATCTAATTATTTATTTCACACATACTTATTAAATGTTTGCTATGTGCTTGGAGCCATGCCAGGTCCTGGAGATGCTGTGGTCAATGAGGAAAACAAGATTCCACACATCTGCATCTCACTCTCTGAAAAAAAAAACAAAAAACACAGGTAGTAAGCAAGAAAATAAAACAGAAACCAAAAATAAAAACTGGAGAACTCCAAGAGGTGATTGAAAAAAATGGCACACATACTGAATGGCAGAGGAGAAATAAAGAGGGCTGAGACAGGGTAGCAGGAAGGTGACACTTGAGCTGTGAACCAGAACCCAGCAGGGGTCAATATCACTTATTAATTGCTACTACTGCTCCCAAGTCACTTTCTTCTAGTTATCAGAACTAGAGGTACAGTGCCTACATAAGGAAAAATGGAATTAATTTGGCAGGAAAGAGTGGGTTCATCAGAAAAGACCTGGGTGAACATGAGATACAGAGATTAGCAAAGGATAGATGAATAGTCGAAAGGTCCCAGGGAAGTTGTAAGTACTTGAGAGAACAGAGATCATCAGGGAAAGTGATGTGTGGTTATTATACTCCTCCACTGGAGTTCTATTGCACTATCCACACTTCAATCCTGGTGACCCCAATTATTTCAATCTACTGACAATTCATAATTCCCTCCAATTGAACATGGGTGAGATTTGTGACTTGCTTCTAACCAACAGGTGAATGATGAGATGTCACTACAATGTTCACAAGTGGTAGATTCTCTTACTGGTTTTAATGAAGCAAGAGACTGTATTGGAGAGGACCATATAAAAACAAACCAAGGTGGCCTCCAGCCAACAGCTAGAACTGAGACCCTTGATGCAACAAGAAGCCATGTTCTGCCAAGAATATATCTTACGGAAAGAGTCTCCTGTTAATTAGCATACATGCTGTTCCCATGTGTTACAACCACAATAAATATAATAGGTAAGTCTGCTCTTCTTCCCTAATTGTAAAATAAACAATTAGAATTGGAATTGTGGAACCAAAGAATACCTCCTACCAATCTGTACCCAAAGGTTCTACACTGTTTATTCCATACCCAGTCTACAAGGTCATTGACAAATTTCAGAATCTCTACCAATTATTTTAACAGGTAAAAATTCTATCTAGGGCTTTGGGGAATGTTTTCTTCCTGCCTCCCTTCCTCCTTCTATCCCTCCCTCCCTCTCACCCTCTCTCCTTCCTTCCTTCCTTCCTTCCTTCCTTCCTTCCTTCCTTCCTTCCTTCCTTCCTTCCTTTCCTCCTTACCATCTCCTTTCTTCTTTCTTTCTTCCCTTCTTCTATCCCTCTCTCCCTCCCTTTCTCCGCTCCTTCTCTCCCCTCCCTCCCTCCCTCCCTCCCTCCCTCCCTTCCTTCCTTCCTTCCTTCCTTCCTTCCTTCCTTCCTTCCTTCCTTCCTTCCTTCCTCTCAATCCCCCACCCCATATATCTGAGTTGACAAATTCTTCACAGGTGAAATCTACTTCAAGGATCCAGGAAGGAATGTAGATATTATGGATTAAACCCTTAGGGGGGATAAGAAAAAGCAATGCCATTGATACTAAGGAAAGCATAATTTTGTTAGGAATGGTTTGTATTATAGACAAAGATTATAATAATTTTTTAATGTAGATAAACAAGTAGAATAAAATTTCCCAATGGAGTTATCAAAAAAGAAAAGAAAAAGCAGTATCCTTTGACAACTTCTCCTAAAGGATTCTTGCAATGCAAACACCCTCTCTGGTAATGATCTTGGCAGCTGCCTCATTGAAGTTTAGAAACTTCCTTTTCCTTCAAAATTGCCACACATTAGAATAAGACTGGAAATTTAAAAGGTAGGCAATATGTTCAGGTGCCCCAGAAACATATTCATATACTTGACAGATGTGGAACTGATCCGTGACTCAAGTGTCTCTCTACAGAAGTCTCCAGAAAGACCTCCCTCTTCTCAGGTAATTGTCATCCCAAATGTGGTCATCCTTAAACGGTCCTAACATTTTATTCCTACTACTTTCTAGTTCTTTTGAGATGTAGCTACATCCAGTGAAAAACTACTTAAAAGATCCTCTTATTTAAAAAAAACCCAACAGATATTATTAAAAGAACAAATCTCACTGATTTATAAGAGACTAAAAGGGAAATGCTTAATTAACATGTATTAATTTTCTGTCTCAACTGTGTTCTGAAGCTTTGAAGTAGCCTATGAGCTCACAAAACTGTTGACTCACGGTAATACAAACATACAGAGAAAGCAAAGGGCTACTCAGGTCTCTCACTCTTGGAAGAGACTTTGCCAAAGACTGGATTATTTTTTAAATCTATTTTTGCAGTGAAAGGAAGCCACAGGCATCTCATACTGGCTTCCCAGCCCGACACCTAATTTCTGCCAGCGCATGAAGAGAGCTTTCTGAAACAGCACCTCTGGAATTTGGGTGGGTTTGAAAAGAGATGGGAGCCTTTGGGTGGCTTTTGTTTTTCTTTCCCAGATCTTCATCTGGGTATTTCCCCCCTCCAGTGTACACCCTGTACTCTCCCCTGTTGTTCCTGATCATCCCCAAACACAAATTCAAATTCATTTTTTTAAAGACTAAGGATGGAAGGCTTGTCCTGTATTTTTGTTTTCCCCCCAGCTATAGTCTTCTTTTGCCAACCCAAATGAGGGCATTCATTTTATTTTTAAAAAACCTTTTTACAAATCATCAGTAACTCTTTGTTATAAAATATTCATACCTTGACTCCAAATTACAGTTGGGAGCATAAACACTCAACAAGTACTTTTAGTTCAGAGTCATTTTAGATTCATACAAGCAGGGGAAGGAAACTTGGGAAACACAAAGTATCCTTTGAAGGAGAGAAAAATCCTGAATGAAGAAGTGCGGGAGGAGGGGGGACGGGGGGGGGGGAGGCAAGGGGTGGTAAAAGCTGCCATTTCCAACCAGCCCAAACACCTTTGCCACAGATTCAGAGTTATTTAGGGTGGTAGAGCAAGCTTTGGCAGAGGAGCTGGCCCCAGGTCGGGAACAGCCGAATTGAGGAGCATCTTGGGCAGTAAACTGTTTTAGAAAATCAAGGTAAGTCAATGAAAATGGTTGCATCCCAGCTATATCTTTTTGTTTGTTTATTTTTTCCATGCTGGTCTTTGGGCTTGAACCCAGAGCCTGGGCTCTGTTCTGAGCTATTTTTGCTCAAAGCAAGTGCTCTTCCACTTGAGCCACAGCTCAACTTCTGGCACTTAGGTGGTTAATGGGAATTAAGAGTCATAAACTTTCCTGCCCAGGTTGATTTCAAATCCCAATCCTCAGATCTCAGCCTCCTGAGTAGCTATAATTGTGTGTGCCTGAGTGCATGTGTTTATGCACACATACATGTGCTGGTACTGTGGCTTGAACTCAAGTCCTAGCACTCTTGTTCAGCTTTTTTGCTCAAAGCTAGCATTCTTCCATTTGAGCCACAGCACCACTTCCAGGTTTTTGCTGGTTACCTAGAGATAGGAGTAACATGGCCTTTTCTGCCTGGGATGCTTTGAATCACAATCCTTAGATCTCAGCCTCCAGCACTGGGCACACCCAGCCATATCTTTCACCAAAACTACTTATCACTGGTAGGAGCTATTATAAGCATTGAGTTACATGTGCTACAGACAGCTAGACCATTCATTTTACTATGAATTTGGATATTAGTGCAGGGAGTGGGATGATGTAGCTATTTAAAACCCACTTCTTCATTTCCTTGAAGCTCTCTCTGGTCTGTCTGGTTGCAAATCATATTACAAATGTAAATATCATTCCCTAGAGTTTCAGGGGTATTTTTTCCCTCTGGTAAAAATCTTAATTGTTGTGAGCCTTCTCATGTTTCTAGAATAAAATGGTGCAACCTGGAACCAAGTTGTCTTATTAGACAATGGTTTGAGAGAAATTTACTAGCTTTTAAGTCTCTAGGCTGTGAGGCCTTTGATAAGACAAATACATAATTAAAGGTTGTTCTTCCTGTCAATGTAGTTATACTTGGCTAACATTTTAGCTCACCTACCTAAACCTCACTTAGAAAAATCAGTATGTAGCCGGGCGCTGGTGGCTCACGCCTGTAATCCAAGCTACTCAGGAGGCTGAGATCTGAGGATCGAGGTTCAAAGCCAGCCTGGGCAGGAGAGACTGTGAGACTCCTATCTCCAATAAAAAACCACCAGAAAACCGGAAGTGGTGCTGTAGCTCAAGTGGTGGAGCGCTCGCCTTGAGCTGAAGAGCTGAGGGACAGCGCCCAGGCCCAGAGTTCAAGCCCCACGGCCGACCAAAAAAAAAAAAAAAAAGAAAAATCAGTATGTGAAGGAGCTTCCAGAAACATATGTAGAAGTCTGCCAAGAAGAAGCTCCTGAACTTACTAGATTCAGAAACCTTGTAAGAGTGTTCAGGTTCTGGAGCCCCAATTTTTCTCTTGTGTAGTTAGGGTTATAACTGATTTCCACCAAATTTCATGATTATAATTACCTCCCATCATATCCAGATGGAAAAATAGACATCTCTTTTAGAAGAGGTGACAAGTATTTTTCCCCCCAGTGGGTGGGGAGCTTACTCTTAAGCGCCTGTGTCTAAGAATGAGGTTATACTTAGTAGTCAGGCCTAAGCCCCAAGATAGTTTTCAAAGCCTGAAGCTCTAGGCAAAACCCTCTTCTAAAAGGATGCCCAGGGCTGAGCTGAGCCAGCAAGTCCAAGCCAGGATGCTTACTAGAGGGCTCAGAGGAACAGTAAAAATTTTGCAATAACACTGAGGGATTAAGAAATAAATGACTGTCATCCTAACTTGGGGTTTGCACCATCTTGTTGATTCCTAAATCCCTATTGTGTTTCAAGACCTGGTCTGGACTGAGATGTCTCCTCCTAGGATTAATGTGTTGAAGCACTAACTTGCAAGGTAACTGCATAAGGAGAGAGGCCTTTTAAGAAATAATAAAGATTAAATGATGCCATGGAGGCAATGGCTTCATCTTTTGGGATTAGCCACCTAAAAATAAGAAGAGAAAGAGTGAGAGATTAATCTCCAAGTGCACACTCCAAGGGAAAGCCTTGTGGCAGACACAGCAAGCTGCCTGTAGCCTACTCACAGAGGGTCCTCACCAGAAGCCAACCACCACACTGGCACAGTGGTCTTAGCCTTCCACTCTCTGGAACTGTGAGAAAGTATATGTCTAGTTTCTAAGTCTAAGAAAAGAAAGAGAAATGAAAAGAGGGAAGGAGAGAATGAAGAAAGAGGGAAGAAGAAAGTAAGGAAGATGGAAGGAAGGAAGAAAGGAAGGAAGGAAGGGAGGAAGGAAGCGAGGAAGGGAGGGAAGGAGGGAGGGAGGGAGAAGGGAAAGGAAAAGTAAGAAGTGAGGGAGGAAGGGAAGGTAGAAATTACTAATGAAAGGGAATCTAAGATAGCCAAAACAGTAGAATGTATGACAGCAAAGATAGATTGCTTGGAGACCCTGTGTGAACAGGCCAATAAGGCTTGTGTGGATCCATTCCGAGATATTGGAATGGAGTGGCCACATGTCAACCATTTCCACCCTGACCAGCAATTTCTCCTCATGCAACACATTCACATTTCAAGAGCCACAAGACTTTGAACACAGTCTCTGTGCAGTGGCACTTCAGCCAGTGAAGTGATGAAATTATTTCAGTGCAGACTCAGCCCAGCGCAACATCCCCCTGTGCAGATGCTGATTTACTGGGACCACTGTCACTCACTATTTTATCTCCTTCAGGGACTCACTAATTTCATGTCATAATAGCCTTCTCTATCTTGGTTCTCAAGTGCTGTTATCTGAAACTGAGACCTATTATAAATATGCTAATGACGTTCATTCAATAGAACCCCTTAGGTTTATCCCAACCCACCTCAGGAAAGGCAAAGAACTTGCTCTCTTCCCAATTCTGCAAAGCATGATAAAGGTCTTAAGTTTGATCCATAACATAGATATTCAAAAGGAAATTTAAAGTGGATGGGGGGGCGGGGCTGACACTCTACCATTTGAGCCACAGCACTATTTCTGGCTTTTCGGTGGTTAATTGACAGTAAAAGTTTAATGGACTTTCTTGCTCTGGCTGGCTTTGAACTTCAATCTTTGATCTCAGCCTGCTGAGATCAAGGTATGATCCACTGGCATCCAGCTCAGAAGATTGAGCTGAAATGAGTTCTAAACCATTCTCTCAGGGTCTTACTCTTATGGGGACAAGATTGAAAAGAATGTGGCCTATGGAGGGACAAAAAATCCACTGGTTTAGTTTCTTCCATAATAAAGAGCTGTTCCTAAATTGTTGCTCACTAACAAATGTGTACTTTTGTGTATGCATGTGTGTATGTATATGTATATGTATATATATATATATATGGAGAGAGAGAGAGAGAACAAACAAATAACAACAAAAAACCAACAATAGTGATGCTCCATGCATTTACCCATATGAAACCAGGAAGTCACATATCTGGATTTTAAACCGCTAGAAAAGAAGATGCCACTGGGTGCCAGTGGCTCACACCTGTAATCCTAGCTTCTCAGGTGGTTGAGATCATGGTTTTAAACTAGCCTGAAAAGGAAAGTTTGTGAGACTCCTATCTTCACTAAACTGAGGAAAGAAAGAAAGAAGTAAGGAAGGAAAGAGAGAAAGAAAGAAAGAAAGAAAGAACAGAAGGAAGGAAGGAAGGAAGGAAGAAAGGAAGGGAGGGAGGGAGGAAGGGAAGAAGGAAGGATGGAAGGAGGGAAGGGAAAGAAAGAAAGAAAAGGCCAGAAGTGAAGCTGTGGTGCAAGTGGTAGAGCACTAGTCTTGAATAAAAAAAAGCAAGAAGCTCAGGGACAATGTCTAGGTCCTGAGTTCAAGCCCCAGTACTGGCACCCTTATGTGCACATGTGCGTGGACACGCATGTGCATACATACGCAGGCGCACGTACATACACACATGCACACACACTCCACTTAAAATTTCTTTTCTACAGCAGAACTATGGGTCAAACCCAAGACCTTAATCAAGCTTTACAGAATCGTGAAGAAGGAAAGCTCTCTTTCTGCCTTCCCTGAGTGAACACACACACACACACACACACACACACACACACATACACACACACAATGTTTAAAGAAGAACCAACCTGGCCAGGCACCAATGGCTCAAGCCTGTAATCCTAGCTACTCAGGAGGCTGAGATCTAAGAATTGCAGTTCAAAGCCAGCCTGGGCAGGAAAGGCCATGAGACTCTTATCTCTAATAAACTACTCAGAAAATCAGAAGTGGCACTGTGGCTCAAGTGGTAGAGCACTAGCCTTGAGCTGAAGAGTTGAGGGACAGCACCCACAGTTCAAACCCCATGAAGAAGACGAAGAAGAAGGAGAAGGAGAAGGAGAAGAGAAGAAGAAGAGGAGGAGGAGGAGGAGGAGAACTAACCTGAACATTCATCTCACAACATACCTGCACACACACCACCTGTCCACACATTGATATATTGTGCCAGCTACTCCACTCACCTGTTCATCTTTCCAAGCCCAACCAAGATGGAATACTTGCTCTGATGCTTTTTGATTGGCTGCTGCTCAGAGCTGGCATCCAGTCAGTGAGCAGGGAAAATGCAACCCCTGTGCAGACCTTAGCCATCAGGATGAATAGCAATTTCCCTGCAAAGACCCCTGGAGAATTCATTATGTGAGTTGTTCTGACCGCTCCTTTAAACATGCAAATCCCTTCAGCACTGCTGTACTCGTGATGGAATAGAATATGAATCAAAGGCTCAGCCTTTTCTTTTTATGCCAGGATCATAAAAGTCTGAAACATCTCAAGTTTGTGTGTGTATGGATTTTTTTTCAGCAGTGGAAAAGTCAAGAATGACTTACCCAGTACTAGCCTCCCTGAGCCTAGAAAATGAGAAATACTTCTTCATATGTTATCAGGTTTTTAAAAATTAAAATGATTAATGTCTAGGACATAAAAATTCAATTATAGGAAAGGCTAATGGGGTAGTGATAAAATATAAGGAGAAGGCAGCATTTCCAGCTAAATTCTGAAGGGTCTTGGGACTGATTTAAGGTCCCATTAACCCCATGGGGATCTAATCAAAGGCTTTTGGTGAAAAGTAAATCTGAGACTGAAGGAGGTGAGAGTTCTTACAAGGATGGGAGAAATTCCACCAGTACTTTGTAGGAGCAGTCCTGAAATGAGATGTCCCTTCTCACACCTAGTAGGAGTGGTCACAATTCTCTCTCCACCTCACCCAGTATTTTGCACAAAAGCATTTAGGATGGAATTGTATCTTTGTGACCTATGTACTCTACTTGAACCCCTAGGCATTTCTTTCTTCCTTCCTGGTCTCCAGTGTTTGGGGAGCACCTCCACACTTTAGTATGAAGATTTTTCCAAGATGATATTATTTTTTTTTTTTGGGTCTGGTCGTGGGGCCTGAACTCTGGGCCTGGGTGCTGTCCCTCAGCTCTTCAGCTCAAGGCTAGCGCTCTACCCCTTGAGCCACAGCGCCACTTCCGGCTTTTTTCTTTTTGCTTATGTGGTGCTGGGGAATTGAACCCAGGGCCTCAGGAATGCAAGGCAAGCGCTCTACCACTGAGCCACCTTCCCAGCCCCCATGATATTATTTTATTGTGATTTCTCATTCCCTGCCTGTGAAGCAGTCACCTCAGCAAAAACTAGAAACAGTACACTGGTTTATCTTCTTTATAGAAGAAAAGTTCAATATTACTGGAATACCTTCAGCTACCTCTTTCACCTTGGAGCATTGGATGTGTAATTGTTTAAAGTTTCTGCTCAGGTGGGATTTTTCTGTCTTACTTCAAGTAGTGAAGAGGTCTTAGGCTCAGCAAGAATCTCAGTATGGACAGGAGGGCTGTGGATCTTTTTTTTTCACTGCTACTGTTCTGGTTAACACTGTTTGAGTTGGTTGTGGGGTTTGAACTCAGGGCTTGGGCACTGTCCTTTGGCTTTTTCACACCAAGCTAGTACTCTACTACTTGAGCCATAACTCCACTTTTGGCTTTTGGATAGTTATTTGTAGATAAGAACCTCACAGACTTACTTCCCTGCTAGGACTGGCTTTCAACTGCAATCCTCAGATTTTAGCCTCCCGAGTCTCCAGGATTATGGTGTGAGCCCCAGATGCAGAACTCTGGTCAACATTGGCTTTATTGTTTCATTCCCCGAAAATGTGGAGAGTAGCATTCTGGATTCCAAGGCATCCTTCTAAAGATCTCATTTAATAAATCGAGAGGTAGTTGTCAGAATATAACTTTCAGTACATGTAGGTGATTTACAATAAGTGACTCTGAACATTCTCATTTTGGAAGGTTATTTCTATTTTGAAGGAGTTGGAAAAGATTTATAGTCTTCACACATTTAAGAATGTAGTTTTGGGGCCTAAGATCTGTGATAAATATTAATGTTATTGTGTACTTATTTCTTCCTTCCACATTAGCCATTCTTGAAGATATTATTCTAGAATTAAAGCAAAGCCACATTTAAATCTTACAGCAATTAAAAGGCATCATCCTCCTATGACTAAGGAGCTCAAGCTTAGAAGAATGAGGCCTCTAAGCCCTTGTCATGAGGAAATAGAGATATTAGAACTTAGACAGATGATGCTGGAATGCCCGAGTATATCCTCTACACTTAACTGTCCTCTTCTAGTACCTCTAGACCTCTATGCTTGAGGATGTTTTCTGGCAGGAGCTGTTAGCCTGCCAATGCTACCCTAAACTTAGACAATTCAGAGCCCTCTCAGCAGAAGATGTCAATAATGACTCTGGAGTTGGTGCATACACACCTTAGCTCCCTCTCCCCTTGCTAGGGACTCTCATGTGTCTGTTCTTCTCTAGCTCCCAGAATCCTCAACAAACCACCATGACATGATATGTTATACAGGACTCTAGACATTCATTCACACAGTGAGACCAAAGGAAGATACTCTTAGGAGAGGATCACAAAGGCTCAATAGCTATCTGCATATGATCATATAAAATGTTACTTATCAAAATAAACTCCAAGAACTAGAAACAAGAGGGTTTTTTGTTACTTTGGGTTTTTTTTTGCTTTGTCACTGCTTTTGTTTCCTGTACCTCTTATTTGTAAGTTTATCTGTTTTAGGGAAAGTAAGGGGTAAGCTCAGAAATGGTGGGACAAAAGATAAACAAATGCAGCAGTGATATTCACTAGATACTATGTTGAAAATGAACTATGTAACTCATAGGGGGAGTCAGAAGGGAAGAGCTGAGAGACAGGGAAGAGGTGACACTGTTCAAAAAGAAATATCCTCATTACCTGACTTAGTAACGGTAACTCCTCTGTACATCACCAAAAAGAACCCACTGCTGCTTGGTGGTATGTCCTTTCTTAGTGGCCTTCCTTTCCTTGTTTTATATCCTCTTCTCCTTGAAGTCCTACTTGGGCAAAATGCTTTGCTTGCATCCAAATCCTCATATGGTTGTCTACTTCTGGGGAAGTCACAGCTGCAACAACCTTTGACACATCCACACCAGGTTGATGGTGACATTGTCCAATCTGTATTGTTTTAGAATTTCCTAGAGAGGCTGCCAGAGGTCTATTTAACCAGAGAGATCAATCTCTTCTCCCAGAGTAGGCTATTACTATTACTGTGTTGTCTAAATGGGAGAGATTGCTCCATCAAAAGCAACACTCTCTCCACCTGGATGGTAGTCTTGGCTAGGTTCTCAGAAAACTCTTGAGTTGGAATTTAATGTGTGTTATGTTTATGTAGAGTCAACCGGATCAATTGGATTGGTATGGAGAAGAGGCAGAAGTGTGTAGAATGAAAAATCAGGCCCCTAATCATCCGTGGCAAGCCCCATGATAAGCACCAGAGTTGGTACAGATCTAAGTATTCCCTGAGCTGGAAATTAGATGGCTGGACCCTTGTACGGGATCATCTGTCAGAATTGGATATGGCCTGGGTACTGGTGGCTCATACTGTAGTCTGTTCAAAGTTAGCTTAGACAAAAAAGTCCATGAGACTCAAAAGTAACATGAAACTGTAAGGTCCTCTCCTGGATGGCTAGCAGACTCCACCCTCCTCGCAGCAAAGTCTCCACCCAGTACCTGCATTACCTAGGCAACTGGGACACCTGGAAGAGGTCACATCTGCATCCACTGAGGTCACATCTGAATTTGATGTGGCCACACCTTTCTCCGCCCTACCCTAGATAAGGCCTAGCGCAGGCCCAGGCTCTCTCTCTGTTCGTTTCTAGCTCTCTGCTCTCTCACTGCTCTATTCTAGCTCTCTCTCCTACCTATCTCCCTCACTGTTCTTTTCTAGCTCTCTCTGCTTTCTCTCTGCTCTAGCTCTTTCCTCTCTCTTTTCCTCTCTCTTTCCCTTCTCTCTCTTTCCCAGGCCTTTCCCAGCCACGTGGAGTGCCAACCTTGCCTGGTCCCAGCAGGTCTACTGAATAAACCTACCCCTTACCTGAATACCACGTGCGTGCTGGTGCTGTTCTTACTCGGCTACCTCTTTTTAAAAACCTAACACAAACAAGCTATGTAGCTCAAGTGGTAGAACTCCAGTCAGGCAAGCAAGGCTGGCAAATAAACAGGAGATCCAAATTCAATCCCCAGTACCAGAAAAAGGAAATTGGTACAGACCACCCAGAAAGAACCATAACCTTAGAGAGAAGCTCCCTACAACTGAGGGTACTGCCCTCCCATCACTAGACCAGCTAACCCAGCGACTCTGCAGTGTTCACTGGGATGGTGATCTACCCTCAGTCCAACCTAGGTTCAACCACACTTCCTTCTGCTTTGCTGAGAAAAGAAGCAATAAAAACATATTCTGGGCACATCTCCCTCTCAGAACACTGTCTTCTCTTCCCATCCTCAATAAAGGAGAACAGACTTCTTATCCTGCAGGCTCCTCTGGCCAGCCCTCTTGTCTCCTACTAGCTGCCCATCATTCCAGGAAGTTTCTAAGCACTCACTGTGAAAGTTGCTCCCATGCCTTTGTATCAGAATTTCCTTTCACAAGAGGAGACCTTAGTCCTTTTCAGTCTAGCAAACTCTTCCTCTGCTCTAGGGTTTGGCTTTAGTATTATCCCTCTGGCAGGAAATACCCCTGGCCTTTTCACCCAAGGACAAGAGAATTGCTATTACCTTTTAGGTACATGGTCCTGTGGTTGCACATTGAGTGTTGTATGTTCCTGTCTGAACCACTCTCAGTGCTACAATATCCTTGAAGACATTTGTGGTGCCATGAGACATGAGCTGAAGGCCACAAAGAAAATTTAGCATTGATTGAATGAATATTGGCTGAGTTAATCCAAGAAAAACAAATATACTTTTATTTTAACTATTTTTATTTTCCTTAAGTAGTTGTACAAAGGAGTTGCCATTCAACGGAGCAAATGGGAATATGAATATGGACTTATGAATATAGTGCCTCTTGATCAATGTCACCACTTTTAACATTCTCACCCACCCTTCCCACCCCACCTTTCCTTCATTTTTCTTAATTTGTAGGTCTAGTTTTGAATTTTTTGCCATCTGATAAAACAATTTATGTATACAATACATATCCATCTGTGTTCTCTTTAACATCTTTATCCCCCCTTCTACCTGCCCCTTCCCTTATTTTTCTCAATCCTGTGGTATATGCAATGCATTTTTATCTGCATTGTATTCCTTTCTTCCTGTTTCTTCCCTGCTCTCCTTGCCCAACATCTTTTGCAAGTACCCATTTCCCGATATTTATTTTGTTGGGTTTTGATGGTCTTTCTAAAGAATTATACTATTTAAGCTCTCTATAGAGTCTTTTATATACTGCAGTTCTTTCATTTATAATCACTGGGATACCACCCAGTGTGAACATACATGCTTTTAAATGAGAGCTGAGATTACTGTCACTTCTGTGGCAGTCATTGAAAACAAGGAAGACCATTTGGAATGGTGCTTTCAGCAAAACTTTATACCTGTGGCTCTTTATCAGAAACTGCCCCAGGTAAGCTCACACAGAGTTTTCCAAGTGCCTGGGATGTGTAAGGACCCCAAAGTGGGAGGGATCCTTAAGCTATTATGCGTGTACCTATACCCTAGAGGCCCCTACAGGAATACTCTGAGCTCTTCTCTGTGGGACTCTGCCTGAGATGGCCACTTGTATGGCTGCCCTGCCTTCCCATCTTCTCTTGAGCGCTTTATCCTTAGTAAATCACATGTGCATGAGTCCTTTCCTCAGGCTCTACTTGTGGGGACCTTGACTCCACAGAAGCAATAAATTGACCAAAGAGTGAAAGGTTGTGTGTATTACAGTACATTTTAAAATACAAGAACATTCTGTATGTGTCTATGTGGGAAGACCCCAAGACACACTATGATATAGACAGGCACATTGAATGATAGGTATGCTCAAACATACTAGAGAAAAATAGACTAAATAAGGCTGTTGGAAAGTTGAGAAGCATACTCTCATCATAACACCCATTCCCATGTGTTTTTGCCTGGCTGTTATGTTGCCAGCCTGACTTCTTTGTAGGCAATGAGCAAAGCAGCTGCTGATCATGGGAACCTCCGTTCCCACTCCTCACCTAAGTCCTTTAGAAGGAATTAGAGAAAGGAAGAGGGAAGGTATGACTCAAGCAGAAGAGCACCAGCTGTGAGCAAATAAGCCTAGCAAAAGTAAGAGGCTCTAAAAGTACAAATAAGTACCCATGCAAGTACTCAGGTAAGTACAGACAGTTTTGTTTTGTTTGGAGGTGTTGGTAAGATTACAGGCTGATGATCTTAGCTATTCAAGAGACTGAGATTGCAGGATCACAGTTCAAAGTCAACCCAGGAAGAAAGTTTGAGAGACTCCATCTCCAACTAACTAGCAAACTGGATGTGTAGTTCAAGTGATAGAGCAAAGCCTAGCTGAGAGAAAGTGCAAGATCCTGAGTCAGAACTAGTAAAAAGACAGGCAGACAGACAGACAGACAGACAAACAGACAGACAGAGAGAAAGACGAAGAGAAGGAGGAAGGGAAGGAGGAAAGAAGGGAGGGAGGGAAGGGGGAGGAAGGGGAAGGAAGGAAGGAAGGAGGGAAGGAAGGAAGGAAGGAAGTTGCAAGTTATACCTCAATATGAAAAAAATAAAATGTTGAATTTAGCCATCAAATCAAAGAAAAGTTATGGAATGAAAGACAAGGTTTACCTCTTTGATAAGAAGAATCACAAGTGAGTAAAATGTTTTTGCTAATCCTAGAACTGTCTTTGGTCTAGAGCTTAGAATAGTTTTATGTCACTTATAGAGAAGACAATCACCTATTCATATATGTGGTGGCATTTAAGCAAATGTCATTTTTTGAAGATATATGGTTTTATTACAGTGGAGAGGACAAATTATACAACACAGTGTACTATAATTCTGTATGTATCAAATGTTGGGATCTTAAGAAGCTGTAGAGGACCTAAGGAAGGAAAGGTGTTTTCATTCTTATGTTCTCAATATGCCAGATACCAGGCTGAACCATTATTGAGAGCCTCTGTTCCATTCTCATTAGCCCCATGAGATGATTTCTGCTAGTATCCCTGTCTGCGGATAAGAAATTTAAAGCTTCCTCACAAAGAGTCAATATCAATAACCCTTCAACACTCAGTGTACCATCTCTCATTAAGGAATGCGTTTTCTGTCTTTTTTTTTTTTTTGGCTTGAACTCAGGGCCTGAGTGCTTTCCCTGAGACATTTTCTCAAGGCCAGCGCTCTACCATTTGAGCCACAGAGCTACTTCCAGTTTTCTGGTGGTTTGTTGGAGATAAGAGTCTCATGGTCTTTCCTGCCTGGGCTGGCTTTGAACCGTGATCCTCAGATCTCAGCCTTCTGAGTACTTTGGGTTACAGGCATAGCCACCAGCACCCAGCTGTATTTTCCATCTTGATGCAGATACACACACATTCATTCTAGAATCAGAGATTTTAAAAGAAAAGAGATTATTTTTTTACTAGTGTGAGATGCACTGAGAACAAATACTCTATTATTTCCCTTTTTATATTTAATAGTTTTATGGAAGTAGATTGCTATTACAACACATTAATGTGCCATCAATAGAAACTTGAAAAACATGGTTCCAGGATTTGTTGCAATGTGGTTTTATCCTACCCAAATCAGTGCTCATGGGTAAACTACAAGCTTTTACATCAAAGTTGCACGTCATCCACCCTCTGCTCATCCATTCATCCATCACCCATCCATCTACTTATCCACCCACCTAGCCTACCACCCATCTCTCCACCCACCCACTCACCCACATATCCATACATCCAATAAGCATTCACTAACACACACAATTTGAACCACCTTTATAGTCTAGATTGCTCATTTCAGGAAACTATGCAATTGCACCAGCTCTACTGCCAAGCTTGTATGTCATAAAGCTTGCATAAAATTAATACATTGATAGACACAGGTCCTAGAAACACCTAATAAAAACAAATGAAGATGGTTGCAATACTACCATCTTGTTCCTTTCTCCCCCTCCTCAATGTGCCCCCGGGCAAATAGAAATCTCCCTTTACACATTCAATCACAGATAAAGAAAACAGGCAAAAACATTAAGAGAGAAGAATTACTCTAACATTCCAAGATGTCTGCATCAAGAAGTCTGGCCTAGCATAAAAAGTGAGAGGGGGAAATTAAGAAAACTGAAATCACACATTCCCAAAGTGCTTGCACTTCTTGCTTCTGAATTTGTTGTGAATCCTGCTGACCATGACCACAGGCTGTTTAAAATTGCACCGTTTGCCTTATTTAATTTTCTTCTGCAGTCATAAATATTAATTAAATAGAAACCACATAGAGCCTGCATTTCAATCCTTTCACTTCCTGAGGGCCATAAGCAATTAAGAGCCACAGCGATTTAAGTACTAGCTGGTTCTTTAAGTTTGCCCCATGACATCCACTTTTTTTTTTCATTTTAAAATTAGGTCAGATTTATTAAGTCCTCGTGGTTTCTTTTTCCTACCTAACTTCTCCCAGCCTGTGGGTGTTCCCGATTTTGATTTCTCTTCCTACAAACAGGAACTGTTTTCCTCTGGGGAGGGCAATTGCTCAATTTCTCTAAAACAAGATGCAGAAAAGTGTATGTTTCAATTTAAAAAGAGCAGAAATATTTGCATGTGGCATAGCAACTCTCCAGAGGCAAAGATCACACATTCTCCATGGTTGTTTAAGATTGTTTAATAGCAAAAAAAAAAGTAAGATGATATTTAAAACTAAAAGCAGATGAAAAAATTTTAAACTTTCAGTAATCCCCTATCCCTTCTAAAGACCCACCTTTTAGAGTGTTAATCCTGACAGTTTGGTAGGTAACTTCCAAATTTTCCTTATGCACTGAGAGTTTACTATGACAAAAATTAAATCAAATTATCCTTATTCTGCACCTACTTAACCCTTCATGATAAAATGATTATGAGAGGGGTGTAAATCAGTGGTAGAGTGTTTGCCTAGTGTGCAGGCACAGAATTCAAACCACAACCCATTAAATTAAAGGAAATAAATTACAAAATAGTGTAAAACAAAGTAGAATAAAATAGCAAATCAAAATAAAATACTTTCCATATGATTTCATATAGGTGTCCATCATCCTGTACAGCAATTGCATAATGCTCCATAACAAAGCTGGATTCTTGTTTATTAAAACACCTTCTTCCAGAGTTAAAGCTTGAGAATGTTGTAGATAAACTACAAAAATATAATTTGAGTGCATATGTTAACACACATACATACCCTGAAATACACAGATTCCAATAACTGAAAATCTTTCTGTGTAAGCTTATTATTCTTTTCTTCCAGAATTTCACTTCCCCATTTCACTAAAGCAATGTCTGTTGAGAACAGGGTAAAATTATGAAGCAAAAGTAGATCAAGCTTTGGTCACAGGATATGGTTATGGTCAGAAAAGCTAGGCCACCTATGGTAGGCCCTCAATTGTTTTCACCAGAACAAACTGGATTCTCTCATGCGAAAGGCCTTATATGAACCATCAAGTCTGATGGAAATACTACCTTTTATCACATTTCCCTAACAACCTAGTCACTTGAAGAAGAGGAGATAAGAAATTCTAGGGACATGAACATGAGGACTATTTCCAAATTCAACATGTCCAATGGTAGAAATGAATGGAATATCAAAGGAGAGATGAAGCCAGATTCTTCTTGGTGAGTGACTGTCTAGCCTAAGTCTGGCAATTTCACCCAGGATGGACCACTCCTCAAAATTAACATCTACTTAGTGCTTTCATTTGAAGACTGAATGTGTTTGTGTGTCACACTTTAAAAGGTACAACTAAACTGCTGAACAATATGACCAAGCAGTAATATAACAATTTTTCATATAGAACAATACAATCCATCTGGAATCATTGTCCCATAATTAGATCTCGTAGATGATCAGAGGCAACCTGGGTGATACGGTATTCAAATGTGAAAGTTCACCTAGTAATCTGTTCAACTTCCTCTAAAATCCAGCCTAGATGAAGTGGTCTACCTAAAATTCTCAATGGCTCTGTCTTAATTCTCCATGTACATTTATAAATATGGAAGAAATAAGAATTTATCTACAGAAACAAAGTATTTACCTTCCCTTTATTTATTTATTTATAATTTTTGTTGGTCATGGGGCCTGAACTCTGGGCCTGGGTACCATCCATCAACTCTTCAACTCAAGCTAGTGATCTACCACTTGAGCCACAGTGCCACTTCCGGCTTTTCCTGTTTATGTGGTGTTGGGGAATTCAACCCAGGGCCTCATGCATGCAAGGCAAGCACTCTACCACTGAGCCACCTTCCCAGCCTGTTGCTTTACTTTTTAGCAATTCTTACATGGGCGAAAGGAGGTCTTTCTAGAATGAACCTGTCATTGGACTCCCACATGAGAACATATTGCAAATAGAATGAGCATAACCTTTTCATTGCCCCTCCTCTGATACGCCTAAACATTTCTTGTTATGTTTGTTGGGAAATACTTGGGTGGTATGCCTAAGTGTTTAACTGTGAGATTAATTGTGATGCCTTGGGATTCAATTTTAATAACTCTTGCTTATGTTTTTTCTCTCTATCATGCCTTAGCAAGCCGTGTGGCTACAATAGGAAGTCAGATTTTGTGGAAGAAAATTCTCATTCCCAATTACCTTCAAAAAAGGTTTATGTCTTTTGTAGAATGAGAAAGCAAACTTCATTGGAAGCTCAATGAAGATAATTCCCCCCACCCTTTCTCTTCGTTTTGATCTATTTTGTTTCTTACCAGCATGTTGGGCTCAGGGAAGAGGAAAAGAGAATATTTAGAAGAGGAGGGTCTGCCCGTCTCAGGCAGCACCCACAGCCTTCCTGGGTTCCCTGGGACCTACCTCTTCCTTAAAGAGAAATTTTTAAAGGCAAATGGGAGCTGAAGCTTCTCTTTGGCTGTTTAACCTTCCATGTTGCAAACTACTAATAACCCCAGGTCCCTTTTCCTCCCCAGTCAACCAGGGAGGTCCTTGTCTCCGGAAAACACAACCCAGGAGGAGGGAGATGTAGGGTAAGTTAACAATGCGCTGTGGGGGGCTCTGCTTTAGAGCCCGACCTGCCCGGGTGCACAGGCCAGTTCCGCCTCCCCGTGGGCGAGGGATGCTGCAGAGTGAGGGTCAGGGAGCGTGGTGGCAATGGGAGGGCGAAGAGGAATGCAGAGGTGCTGGAGAGCAGGCAGAAGCTGAAAAGAGGCCTCCAGTGTCTTTCCTCACCACCCTGCTAGGAACTGCCTACCTTCAGGAATAAGGGCCTGGGAGGCCTGAGCCTTTCCATCTGTGGTCACAGGACCACAACATCTGGAAGGGAATGCAAAACCTACCTGCTGAAGCAGAATCTACATTTTAACAAGATCCCCAGGGGATTCCTATGCACATAAAAGTGTAAGGGGCAGTTCCCCTGGACTGGTTAATTAGCCTATCCCAGTGGGGTACTGGTAGTGGAACCTCCTCCTTGAAGCTGGGGGGGGGCGCATCAATTGCACCACTACAATATTCCTCTTGAGTTACTGTGGAAATTATCATTGACAGGTAATACCGGCACACATCTATCACAAACACACAAGAACTACTCGCTACAAGTCAGACATGCCAAGGTTCACAAGCAACAGCAGCATCTGGGCCAACTTTGCCCTTTTTCTCCTCTCAAGGCCAGGGTCTGGGACTGGCCATGTAACAGTGGCACAGGCTTGCCTAGTTTTCAGTAGGCCTTGAGTTCTATGCTCAGCTGGGAGGGACACGGACACACAGCTGTAGATACCCAAACCCAGAATTATCTGGGCATCCATGAGGAAAAACTGATCCTGTAGAGACATCCGGAAGGAGGGTGAGACAGATCTGGGACCACAGCATTCCTTGTCTGACTACACAGGGCTAGATGTAATGAGCCGATGTCATGTCATAATGCTTACTTAAAAGTTGAACCCTTAGTTTTCATGCTGAGTTGAGGGCAAAATAGCAAGAACCCTGCACCTTGAGTTTTAGTCTATATGTGCTCACTAATAGATTTGAATGATGATATGTAGAGCTTCCCTTCAAAATGGGATTTTTTTTTATTTTGGAAAATTCCTGGATCATGGTAAAAAGGAGACTGAAAGCAGAGAGATGTTGGAACTTGTGACAGTATATAGAGGAAAAGGAGGAAGTGAAAGAAGGAATCAAGCTTCACCTCTATAAGTGTATAGCCTTTTTTTCTTCTGTCCCTACCATATGAAGTATAGTAAATGTTGATTAAAAATTTGCTACCGGGTGCCAGTGGCTCATGCCTATAATCCTAACTACTCAGGGGACTGAAGAATCCCAATTAGAAGCCAACACTGGCAGACAAATCCAAAGATTCTTATCTCTAATTTAAAAAGTTGAAAGTAGAGGCAGAGCTCAGGTGGTAGAGCATTAGCCATAGCCAAGCAAGAGCACGAGGTACTGAGTTGCAGCCCTATTATCAGCTATATGTATTCCTGTGTGTATTCTCCCTTTTGTTTGTTTCATATTAGAACAGTTTATGTATAGTTCTGTTCTGTTTAAAGAGACACTATGTTACTTTGAGATGAAAACTACAAGCTAACAACTGCTCCATGAGCATTAGAGTTTTAGACTTGAAACGCCAGTCTTGCCCTTCTGAATCTGAGTCTGATCTCATACCTCTCAGGTGCCTCATCTTTTCATACTTACTGAAAAGTATATTTGTTTACCCAAGTAAGTAATCAGTAGCAGTGGGATTGTTTCTAAATTAGTTCTTTGTATAACACAGAAGAAAAAATATGGCTAGTGTCTGATTCTTCAGGTACTCTCTGAGTGACTGCTCAGAATTCCTGTCTTTAATGAAGTTCACGGCTTGCCTTTTTGGCAAGAATAGCCTAAGCTTTCTCCCAAGAATAACATGCAAATGTATGAAATAGCTCCCAGGACCACAAATGCAGATGTATCTAATTTAAGCATCTCTCAGAGAAGGGCTTATTCTCATGTTGGCATGTTATGATTGCTACTAAAAGTTGTCATTTTTTATATTTATCTCTTCCAATTATTTTAATTACCAACTATAAGAGTCCCACATACCAGAAATGTGCTAAAAACACAAGAATAGTGGACAAGATGTCAAGCATATACCAGAAATATT
The DNA here is from genome assembly GCF_000151885.1 of Dipodomys ordii. Lineage (NCBI taxonomy): Eukaryota > Metazoa > Chordata > Mammalia > Rodentia > Heteromyidae > Dipodomys > Dipodomys ordii. The sequence continues at coordinate 4,304,712 of NW_012267315.1, forward strand.
TGTCAAATACAGACCATTGGCTTTCTGTACAGCTCTTCACTGATGGGAGTGGAGACAGCAACTGCAGCCCACTGAGAAAATCCACAAAAGCTGAGCCAGCCATAACTGAAACCCAATCTTCCCAACAATAATCATTCTATATACATAAATGAGGTTATGTGTGTGCCAAATTCACCTTAACCTTTTCCCCCAGGGTAAAGCCCTCTCTGCCCTCTTCCATGAGAGCATGCTGGGAAGTAACCTATTGTGGTTACCATAGGTATTTCTTCTCCATCAATTCAGAGGGGAGCCCAGGCCATATGCTAGTATCTGAAAGAAAAGTTATATTGATTTGGTTTTCAGGACCCAAATCTTTTGCTTGTTTCTTTTTGAGTTCAGGACCAAAGTGCTCTACTGCTTAGCTACCCCTCTAGTCTTTTTATGCTCTGGTGTTCAGGCACAGTCCCATTGGAGCTGAGGTGACTGTGAGCCACCACACCCAGCTTCTTCCATGGAGATGGAGGCTTTCAGAGTTTTCTGCACAGGCTGGCCTGGAACCTCAATCAGCCCAATTTCAGCCTCTCAACTAATTTAGGGTGCCAGACATCTGTCATGAGCTCCAGCTATGGGTTGAGAATGGGTCTCCAGAAATTGTCTGCCTTGGCTGGCTTCAAACAATGATCCTCCAAATCCTTCCTTCCTTCTTTCTTCCTTCCTTTTCTTTTTCTTTTCCTTTTCTTTTTCTTTTCCTGGTGTTGATTCTGGGGCTTAAATTTAGGGCCTAGGCTTTGTCCCTGAGCCACCCCATGGCTCATGCTCTACCACTTGAGCCACAACTTTACTTCTGGCTTTTTTGATAGTTAATTGGGGATAAGAGTCTCACAGTCTTTCCTGACTGGGCTGGCTTCAAACCACAATCCTCAGATCTTAGCTTACTTGAGCAGCTAGGATTATAAGTATGAGCCACCCACACCAGACTCAAAAGCTTCTTCAGTTTAGATGGTGGCTTCTCTGATTTTTCCAGGATGAGAACTTTGTGAATGCATGTTATTTTGCCAAAGTTCCCTTAATATGGTAGCTAATATCTTATTGTATGTTTTAACCATAAAATGATAAAAGAAAATATAATAAAACTAGTCATATAAAAATGGTAAAACCACAGTGTAGAAGAATATAGACTGATGCTTTACTTCTACCACCCAAGCCCAGTGTTTTGTGTTTGCTTGTTTTGGTTTTGTCTTTTGATGCTGGAGTTAGATCCCAGGACCTAGGCTCACAGGAAATATGTACTGTGCCACTGAGTTACCACCTCAACCCCATCAGGGTTATTAACATCATACTTATTTTATTTTTTTCATTATTTCCTTGGATCTTACACAAGGGAGTAGGTTGTATGCAGGAATATTACTAATTAAAAGGTGGAATGCTGGATCTTGTCCCACCCCCACCTTGATCAGCACTTTTCTCTGCTTACAGAGAAAAGACTTCAACTTGGCCACAGTTCCCCCCCCCCACCCCTTGAATCTTTTATTCATTCTCACTGTTAAAATCCTTTGATAAGTAAGGTGTGCTTAGCTGAGGTGTGATCTCAAAGATCTAAGAAACCAAGCAGACAAATTCTGACAGTCTGATTTTCTTAATAGATTTCAGAACTTAGCCCATACTCATAAAATGGAATAATGCTTATAAACATTGACACACTCCATACCTTTTCTTATATGAGTCTGTGGGATTTACCCTGAGAGTTCTACCCAGTACATGTATGTGGAGGGGTTGGTGGTGAGCACCTGATTTTTTATCAACTAAAACCTTTATTTGAAAGTACAATGTTTACTTGAATAAGACTGTAAGTCATAATTCCATCTCTCCTGTTTTAATCTCAATTGTACCTGGGCCAGTGGCTCACTCCTATAATGCTAACTAATCAGGAGGCTGAAATCTGAGGATCATGGTTCAAAGCCAGTCAAGGCAGGAGAGTCCATGAGACTCTTATTTCTACCAAAAAAGCTGGAAGTGGAGCTGTGCCTCAAGCAATAGCTCTAGCCTTAAGCCAAAACTGTAAGGCACACCTCCCAGGCATTGAGTTCAAGCCCCAGTACTGATATGTGTGTGCACACCCACCCACCACCTCCACCACCACATACCTACAAGCTGAGACAGGCTGAGAAACTTTGAGCATGGCCTTTCTTGGATATTTCTTCCTTAAAGAATTTTATCAGCTGGAGTAGTGATCAGATGAATAAGTTGTTTATTGTTCATTCCTCTGGTATTTTTGTGGGTTGTGGCTTAAGGAAGCTCAACTTTCTTTTCTCTTTCTTTCTTTCCCTTCCTTCCTTCCTTCCTTCCTTCCTTCCTTCCTTCCTTCCTTCCTTCCTTCCTCCTTCCTTTCTTCCCTTCTCCATTAAGGGACTTGAACTCAGGGCCTGGGCACAATTCCTGAACTTTTTTGTTCTACTGCTTTGAGCCACAGCTCTCCGGTTTTCTGGTGACTAGTTGGAGATAATATTCTCACAGACTTACTTACTGGGGCTAGCTTCAAACCAGAGATCTCAGATCTCAGACTCCTTAATAGCTAGGGTTACAGACATGAGCCACCAGCGACTAGCTGAGTTTTATTTTACTATGCCCCCTTCCTAGTTTCATAGACCAAGAGAATTTGGGGAAGGAGTTATGCTAAGGGACACTGGACCATAGTGTCTCTCCCCAGAAACAGAAAACACACACACACACACAGAGTTGAGCCAAAATCACAACATCTCTTTGCCACTCTGGTGACATCTGGAATAAAAAACAACCCCCCCCCCCTGCACAAGTAAGTACAGTCCTTGCTTGTAAGGAGGCTTTAGGATAGAAATCAAGCAGCACTGGAAGAAGGGGGAAGGGAACTCGCACAGGAATCCTTGGTGGGGTTTGGATTAACAGGGATCAAGACAGATACCTGTTTATAGCCCACGTTTCTGCGAGCTCCACCCCCCCTACCCCCTGCTGTCCCCCGGAGGGAAGGGGGGGAACAGTTTAGAGCATTCCAGCTTGAAGCTTAGGTAGCAGGCTTCTGAATCAATTTTTAGAAATCATAGCTCTGGGGAGAACCAGAGGTGTGCGGAGGAAAGTTGCGCCACCAAAGACGGCTTATATGGGGGGAGGGGAGGGGGAGAGGAAGCAAACTCCATGGCGTTTATAAAGCAAATTGCAGGGTTTCAAATGCAGCCCAACAGTCCCCAAGCCAAAAGGTCACAGGCTGGTTTGCGTTTGCACATAATTTCGGGACAGGGGCACTCTCCCCCAAGCGATGCAAAGCCCTGGGAGGTGATCTGGGGAGGAGGGGTTCTCAGAGAGACCTGGAGAAGGTGTACAGTTGCTGGACCTGCGGGGTTAGGAAAGCGGAGTAAGTGAAGCCTTGGGTCCGCCCCGCAGCCTAGCCGCCGACAGGAGGCGCCCTGTCACTGTAGAAGCCATCGCCCAGCGCTCCCGGCTGTCCCGGATCCTGACCACCAACTGGGTGTGAATAAAGGTAAGAGCTCCCAAGGTCGGCTCGCTAAGACAGTAGCTCCCTTCATCCTTAGGACCTTCTCTCCCAACACCTAGTCACTCATTTTGCACGTGGAATGATTTCTAAGTCCAAATATTCAACCAGGAGCAAAATCGGAAAGGAGAGTGGGCATGCTCATGAGTTCACCCGCACCCATTCACAGGCCATCACAGTATTCCTCTCTCTCTCTCTCTCTCTCTCTCTCTCTCTCTGTGTGTGTGTGTGTGTGTGTGTGTGTGTGTGTGTGTGTGTTGGTCCTGGGGCTTGAACTCAGGGTCTTGATCTTTTTTTGTTCAAGGCCAGCGCTCTACCACTTGAGCCACAGTTCTACTTCCAAGGTGTTTTGGTGTGTGTGTGTGTGTGTGTGTTTAACTGGGCATAAGAGCCACACAGTCTTTCCAGCTGGGGCTAGCTTTGAACCATGATCCTCAGATCTCAGCCTCCTGAGTAACTAGGATTACAGGTGTGAACCACTGGCAATCAGCCCAGAATATTCTTGAGTTTTCAATTCCAGACACCCCAGAAATCAGCCTGTTTGTCCTTATGTCAGTTTTGGTTTTTAAGTGCTCTGTGGGGAGGAGAGCCAGTTCGCAGTGTGCTTGGGAAAACTGTTGTGAATGTATTTCAGCCCTGGTCACTGTAGAAGGGTTTGTAAAGTAGCTTCTTTTCTGGGCTGTTTTACATGTGCACCGCTCTTTTCCAAGTCCTTACTTAGTAGGGTGCAGAAATCGTTTGCCTGCATCTTCTGGGTGTGTCTCAGAGAAGATGCTAGGGATCTGACCTCTCCTGCGTCCGAGTCCATGTTCACTTGATGTGCTTATGCACTTTCTGGATTCATCATGCCTGCCCGTTGCCTCTCCTCTAGATCCCTCTGCACTCTTTCACAGGGCACCAGCTTCAGCAGAAACTGCCTTGGTTAATGGGACAGTCTGGCTCTGAACTCGTTCAGAGGACTAATTAATGCTTTGCTTAATATATATTGTCCAAAGCTACAACAGCTACAATCAAAAGGTATGCAAAGCCCCAGGGGGGGGGGCGGGATTGGGGGACATGGTTCCTGATATCTACTGTGACCTTCCATTGCTTCACATTCCTGCCTGACTGGCCTTCATTCCAGGAGTCTGTTCCCAAGGCTCAACTCCTTGCTTGCCACTCCATCTCTATCTTCTGCTACCACCACCTTCAGAGGGGCCTGCACTGGAGATCCACTATTTCTTTCTTTCTTTCTTTCTTTTTGGTGGCATCTCTGAAGAAGAGTGCTCAGGACTGTATCCCCAAGGCCCAGCTAGTTTTTCAAAACTATGAAAGACCTTGCATAACTAAATACATATAAACTCAACACACACACACACACACACACACACACACACACACACACATCTGGGTTTCCTGAGGTTTTGGTAGCTAACCTAGACCAAGTGACAAGTTTTGCATCCAGGAGAAATAAAAGAGAAGTATACAGTTCGCTGAAGTTCCTGGTTTTTTTTTTTAAATCCTAATTTAAAAAAAATAGCCCTTGTGGGAAGCAGAAAGAACAGAGACCCTGCTGAAGTCATTCCATTCGCCCCCAGTATCGACTCCTTTATTCTCCTCTCCCCTCCTATACCTCTCCACCTCCTGCCCTGTTTGTTTTAGTTACGAAATGCTGTGGGCACCTAGGTTGTGACTGAAAAGTAACCTTGAACCACGCTGGCCTGAATGACAGAGGGAAATCGCAGCCTCCAGAGCGTCGTCTGCAGCTCTTGGAGGCGGCGGCCACCCGTTCGCCCCCCACCTCCACCCCCGAGTAAGTCGCAGGAGGTGGACTCTAAGGAAGCAGAAGGCGAAGGCCAGCGGCCCAAGCGCGCCCCAAACGCCGGCCCAGGCCACTCCGGGACTTCACCGTAACAGGGAGGGCCTTCCCAAGCAGTGGCGGGCGAGTTAAAGGTGTGTACACAGTTTTTCTAAATACGACAGCGCTTTGCAAATTGGCTGTCACCTGCTAGTTGTTTTGACAGGGACTGTGCGCCGCCGTGAGCGAAAAGCAACCCGGGATAAATAAATCCGGTTTAAATAAGGCTCTGCGGGGCAGGAGGCCGGACGCACCCTTGGAGAGAGACGCTCTGGGTTTCTCCCAGCTATGGGCAGGGCGGGGACAGGAGTCCGAGCCGCTCCCGGGGGTGGGTGGCTTTTTCCCAGCTTTCTCCGCCCACGGAGGATTCTGCGTGGAGGAAGAGGGGTCTCCACCGAGATGCCCGCGCGCCCGTTTCTCTCCAGGCCAGCACCCCCACCCGGGCGCAGCAGGAGCGGGGCGGGAGCCGGGCGCAGAGGGGCAGGTGCGGGACTCCGGCTGGGGCTTCCTCTCACCTAGGTGTGAGCTGATTATTCAAATGGGCTGCCCGGGGTCTAGGGATTGGAGGCCCGCGCCCGCGCGCCGCGCTATATCACCAGCCGCCCACGTCACTGCGGCACTTGTCCGCTCGGCGGTCCACACCTCCTCCTCCCCCCCCTTCTCCTTCTCCTCCTCCTCCCCCCCCCCTCCTTGCCCCCGCGCGCCGCGAGCTTCCCGCCGCCTCCGGGCGGCTCGGCACTGCCAGCCAGCCTCAGCCTCCAACCGGGCAGCCGGGGAGCTCAGCGGTGGCGACGGGCGATCCCGACGGCGGGGTCGGTCAGGGCCACCTCCGCTCCTCGGCCCCCTCCACCGCGATCCACCCCTCCCGCCCACTTCCAACTACCGCCTCCGGCCAGCCCAGGGAGAGAGAGAGAGAGGGAGAGGGAGTGGAGCGGAGAGGGAGAGAGCGAGAGAGCGCGCGCGGGAGAGGGAGGGAGGGAGGGGACGGTGCCTTCGCAGACTTTTTTTTTTAAGAGGGTGGGGGTGGGGGCTGATTGCCGGTCGTTTGTTGTGGCTGTTAAATTTTAAACTGCCATGCACTCGGCTTCCAGTATGCTGGGAGCCGTGAAGATGGAAGGGCACGAGCCGTCCGACTGGAGCAGCTACTACGCCGAGCCAGAGGTAAGCGCTCGCTTTTTTTCCAGGGGGAAGTGGGGTTGGCGGCGTTTGCTCCGTCCCCAGCCTCAGGATCGCTCTCCTCGCGGGCACTCGCCCCCCACCCCCAGCCTTTCAGGACAGCCGCCCTTCCTTTTTTTTTTCGCCCTCCTTGGACTCAAATGGATCTCCTCTCTCTCTCTCTCTCTCTCTCTCTCTCTCTCTCTCTCTCTCTCTCTCTCCTCTTTTTTTATACGACACACTGTTAGCCTTGAGATAATATTAACTTTGTGATCAAATATTGACTCGCAGCGCCTCCAAATCCTCTTCGTGGCCGAGCCACGCACTATCCTAACAGAGTTATGTTTGGCAGTGCGCGGCTGGGGAGGGGTGGGAGGTCGGCCGGCGAGGGGGGGGGTGGGGAGCTGGAGAGGAAAAGGTGGGTAGGGGTTGGGGGGCTGAGGTGGAGGCAGAGTCACAGACTAGTGGACAAAGAGAAAGAAAAGTTTGTGACTGCCAAGCCCAGAGGCTTGTAATTCCACCCCCACCACTTCGCGGTTCCTTCCCTAGCCCTCGGCTCCACGCCTCTCTCTGGCGGCGGACTCCTCGCAGTCACTGTGTCCCGCTCCCCTTGAGACCCGGGAGTGAATGGGGTGTGTCCCCCGTTGGGAAGGTTCAGACGTAGGGGACCAATGTCCCAAAGGTTACTTTGGGAGACCGGGGGTGGCACCCGGGGACTCTGGGCCTTGGCACTGGCACAAGTCTCCTGGTGCAGGAAGAACTTAGGGTGAGCTGGTGTGAGAGGAGGGTACATCTGGGTGCCTGATTTGCTGGCACTCCAGGGGTCCGCTGGTTTTGAGAGTCGGAGGCAAACACAGAAGGGTGGAGAACCAGACAACATAGTATCCGGCAGCCGCAGCCCGCTGGCCACCTTCCGCTGAGCGATCACGGCTCGCTCCGGGTGAAGTGGACTCGATGTCCGGGGACTGGAATCCAGGGGAAGGAAGCGCTCCCCGGAGGCCTCCCGGGAGGCGGGAGATTGGGCTGCACTTCGATGGGTGTGAAGTGTGGGAGCAAGCTGGATCCGGGGTGCTAACACTGTCGCTCCCTTCTCCCTCCCCCCGCCCGCCTCTCCGGGCTGTGTGTCCACAGGGCTACTCCTCGGTGAGCAACATGAACGCCGCGGGCCTGGGGATGAACGGCATGAATACGTACATGAGCATGTCGGCGGCCGCCATGGGCAGCGGCTCCGGCAACATGAGCGCGGGTTCCATGAACATGTCTTCGTACGTGGGCGCAGGCATGAGCCCGTCTCTAGCGGGCATGTCCCCCGGCGCGGGCGCCATGGCGGGCATGGGCGGCTCGGCTGGAGCAGCTGGCGTGGCGGGCATGGGACCGCACCTGAGTCCGAGCCTGAGCCCGCTGGGCGGGCAGGCGGCGGGGGCCATGGGTGGTCTGGCCCCTTACGCCAACATGAACTCCATGAGCCCCATGTACGGGCAGGCGGGTCTGAGCCGCGCGCGCGACCCCAAGACGTACCGGCGCAGCTACACGCACGCCAAGCCACCGTACTCGTACATCTCCCTCATCACCATGGCCATCCAGCAGAGCCCCAATAAGATGCTGACGCTGAGCGAGATCTACCAGTGGATCATGGACCTCTTTCCTTTCTATCGGCAAAACCAGCAGCGCTGGCAGAACTCCATCCGCCACTCGCTCTCCTTCAACGACTGCTTCCTCAAGGTGCCCCGCTCGCCCGACAAGCCCGGTAAGGGCTCCTTCTGGACCCTGCACCCCGATTCCGGCAACATGTTCGAGAATGGCTGCTACCTGCGCCGCCAGAAGCGCTTCAAGTGTGAGAAGCAGCTGGCGCTGAAGGAGGCTGCTGGCGCAGGGGGCGGTGGCAAGAAGGCCATGGCCGGGACTCCAGCCTCCCAGGCTCAGCTCGGGGAGGCGGCCGGATCAGCCTCGGAGACTCCCGCGGGCACTGAGTCACCTCACTCGAGCGCCTCCCCGTGCCAGGAGCACAAGCGAGGGGGTCTGGGGGAGCTGAAGGGGGCGCCCGCCGCGGCACTGAGTCCCCCGGAGCCAGCGCCCTCGCCCGGGCAGCAGCAGCAGCAGGCTGCAGCCCACCTGCTGGGCCCGCCCCACCACCCTGGCCTGCCGCCCGAGGCCCACCTCAAGCCCGAGCACCACTACGCCTTCAACCATCCCTTCTCCATCAACAACCTCATGTCCTCCGAGCAGCAACACCACCACAGTCACCACCACCACCAGTCCCATAAAATGGACCTCAAGGCGTATGAACAGGTGATGCACTATCCTGGCTATGGCTCTCCGATGCCGGGCAGTTTGGCCATGGGCCCTGTCACGAACAAAGGGGGCCTGGACGCCTCGCCACTGGCCGCAGACACCTCCTACTACCAGGGAGTGTACTCCCGGCCCATTATGAACTCCTCTTAAGAAGGCTTCAGGACCTGCTAGCCCTAGCAGCCGGGGTCGTGGAGAGAAGACACTGGTAGAGACACTATGGGCAGGGGGTGTTAGAAAGCTGCAGAAGAGAAGAAATCCATTCCATCTCCACACCCCCAGAGAGCAATCTCCCACAACCTCTGCAACCCTTCTATCCCAAACAGGCCACACAAGGGGTATCCTGTGATGTCATTCTAATAAATAAGAGAAAGGGGGGAGGGTTATAAAGGTTTTTTTTTTAAGTCTCCAGTTTCCACTTCGATGTAGACAGACTCCTGCATCTTAAAGCACCTGAAAATTCTGATTTTTTTTCATTGTTGTTGTTCTCCATTGCTGTCATTGCAGGGAAATCTTACTTAAAAAAAAAAAAACTTTTGTGAGTGACTTGGTGTAAAACCATGTAGTTTTTAACCAGAATCCAGAGGGTTGTATTATTGTTCAAAAAGAGGAAACACAGTAATGTAAGGGTCTGTTGCAAATGACCAAGAAAAAAAAAAGAAAAACTCATTCCCATTATCGACAAGGTGAAATCCAAGTCTTGGGTCTGATTAATTTATGGTTTTTGCGTGCTTTATTTATGGCTTATAAATGTGTAGTCTGGCTACAAGGGCCAGAGTTCCACAAATCTATATTAAAGTGTTATTGCCGGTTTTATCCTTTGACTCTTCTCAGGATTTCCTTTGTCTTCCTTTCTCTCTTCCCTTTCCCTCCTTTCTTTTTTCTCTTTTTACTTGGAATTACCTAAAAAGTAGGAAATGATTTCAAGGTGGAAAGAGAAAGACCCTCGCTGCTGAGTATAGGGGATTTGTGTTGCTGTTGCTCCAACATTTTACTTAAATTTGAAAGCAGAACAGATTGTCCTTTAAGTACCTACTGCTGCAATCTAGATAACTGTACCATCTAACCATACCTCCATCAGTCACTCCACCATATTTCTCAAAATGCTTTTCTCCCCAGTAAATCACAGACACCAATTCAGCAAACACTTTCGCAAATATATTGTCAAACATCTCAGTATTGTGTTTTTTTTAAATATTGAGACTAACTTTAGACACAGTGAAACACACAAGTCCCAAACGGACCATTCCAGCAGGTTTATTTTTAAAGCCAGGAGAAATTGTCTATTTAACAGCCTCCCTCCCCTCCAGCCTGTGTTTGAAAAGTGAACCAAGGCTGAGCTAGCTTTCACTAGAGGACAGGTAAGATTTTAAGTGTGTTTCTAATCTCAGACCTCCTTTCAGGTCAGTGAATCCAGAGTAGATCAATTTGCGTTTTTGCCACCACTTCCCTGACCTTTCTGTGGAATCTTTTCTGCCTGGATTTTCCTGCCTCCAGCCCCCTGTCCACTCCACCAGTCTCCCTCACCTCCTGCCTCACATAGGAATTCTGTATATGAGGCGGATCTTGCTAGCACAGAAGTGGCAAGGCATGCAGTCTGGGGAAACTGTTAGAAAGTTATTTCAGAAATGGTTATAAATGCATACCTGAGGGGAATGACTCAAAAATTTTGGGGGGAATGAGCCAGTGCTACTTGCCAACTGACAGTAACAGTAGTGAGATCGCAGCATGTCAAGATTTGTGGCCCCTTGGTCCCAATGAACTCTGTCACCTTTGCTTATATTAATGTGCCCTGTCAACACTGATCATCTTGGCAAACCAGGATTGTAGGCCAGGGGGAGATGAATGGGTATTAAGTGAGCCTTCAAGAGAACTCTATAAAGAAAGAACCAAAAATGACTCTTACAAAATCAGGCCACTTCTTTCTAGTTGTCTCAAATTGTTGGAGGGGAGTTGAGGACCCGAAGGCAAAGGGTAGCTCCAGCAGTCAGTGACATTTGCATCTACTGACCTATTATTGGCTCAGCCAAGGCAGAAGCCAGTGTTGTCTCTGTGAACATGGGGCTTCACTTCTGTCAGTAGCAAAAAGTTTACTGTGGGTAAAATCACCACAGGCCTCTGAGGCCACAACTTCTTGCCTCTTGTTTTTCTAACCTGACACTCCCATGTGAGAGACTAGAAACTTTTGCGTCTCACAACTGTCCAAACCTGTAATAGCCTAGTCCTGGAGAGCATCTCCCTACATGCTCTCTGCCACCTTGCCAGAGGTCTCTGCCCACCCCCAACACTGGCCTCCCCACACACTTGGTGGGACCTGGGTTGATTCTCACCACTACCATTCCACCTCACCACTCTAAATCCCTTGTTATCGTTGTCCCGTAGAACACTAGGAGGAGAAATTGGGGAGAGAGGGGGATCCAGAGGCCACAGTCCGCAATCAAGCCACTCTACCGCGCAGCAAGGACACACACGTCGTGAGCCCCGGCTGAAATGTGCTTCATTAACACATAAAAGGCTCCCGTGGCGAGGGAGCGGAGAAGCAGGGCGGGGGGCCATGTGGGGGACAATGGAAGCTATAAGCGCTGCCTAACCTGCAATGTTTCCTATCGCACGCCCATTGTGCGAGGGTCGTTTTAAACTACTTAGGGTGCCCTCTCCACTGATCCCTGCCGATAAGATATAGTTCTGTCCGAATACATTAAAAGGACCTCGGGGAGCGGGCGCTTTCGGAGGCTTTTCTGCGAATCTCGAGTCACACACACACACACACACACACACACACACACACACACACGAGATCATCTTCTGGTCAGCAGTCTTGAGTTCCAAGCTTAGAAGCTCAGGGATCGCCCTCCACCCTTTCTCCTAACTCTCCGTATTGTGGGGTGCAGCGGCGACCCCCTCCCAAGCAATCTCCCCGCCTTTTTCTTGCTTTTTCCCCGCGCCTTCTGCGCGCGGGTTTAAGCAGCCGTGATCTGTGAATAAACAAAGTCAGTAAACAACCCGGAAAAAAAAAAAAACATTCTAGATCCGAATTCCAGGAGGGTAAACTTTCCTTGCCACGTCATACTTCAGCAAATTTGCACAGATATTATATTGCCTCCCCCTCCTTTATTATTCTTTTTTTTTAAACCAGGATCCCATTGTACTTAACTGAATTTTATAACGCTGATCGATATCTTGGTAAAATATTCATTTTTAAACTAGCGGGCAGTGAAATCTTTGCTTTGTGTGCTAAAGTCAACAGTCGCTCAGTTTGAGCTCAAATAAATGCAGGGATGCCTCGGCTGCGAGCAGTCGGCCACCTCCCTCCGCGCGCTGGACGCTCCGCCGCCAGCCCTGGAGCCCGCCAGCCCTCCAGCCAGACACCGCAGGTAGGGAGCGCGCCCACTCCACTCGGGGGCCGCACCCCGGCTTCCCGCAAAGGAGTCCGCCCCCCCTCCTTGCCTCGGGCCCTCACGCTTGTCTTCCCCTACCCCCTACCCCACCCCCCACTCTCACCAGTCTCTCTCCCTTCCAGCAGTTCAGATATCCAGGAGAGGTTGGGATGGGGAGGGGGAAAGCCCAGTGGATGAAGCACCCCCAAGGGGGTGAGTGGGAGGTAGCCTTTTTTTTTTTCATTCTGAGAATTTCTAAACTGCATGGGTTTGGGAAAATGAGTTGCCAACTGAGCAGTTAAGAGGGGGAGTTTGGTAGGACCCGGAAGCAATGAGAACCTAGGACAAGGCCCTGCATCCACTCCGGGCTAGGGATTCCAACAACGAGCCCAGTGCGGTTTCCCAAGAGCAGAGAATGTGTATGGGGCAGGAGAGCTCCCTGGGTCTCCGAATTTAGGAAGAAGGCCAGCAGAAAACGATGTGGGTGGTGCATGGGAGTGGGGAGAGACAGAGGCATGATCGTCACGACGCCCTCCCCACGCACCTACGGGTTTGAGTCCAGTCTGGTCTGTTCTTCCCAATTCTGGAGGGCCGTAGAGGCCGTGAGCGTCTCCACCAAGCGCGAGCAGGGGAGGGGCTGCGCCTTTCCGAGCAGCAACTAACTAACAACAACCCTGGCCTTTGAGAAGCGACTGGTGGCCTTTACACTCAAGAGTGCTCGGCTGTGGGCAGGCTGGGGGAACCTCGGAGATGGGCCCTTTAGGTAAAACAAAATAGCCTCGGGACCATTTCGTCCCAGCCTTCGTACATCCCGGTAGCATCCTGACTTCGTGAGCCAGAGTTCTCGATTGACCCAGGGCGACAGTGCGCTTTCACTTAGGCGTTAGAGTACCACAGGACTCAAGTTTGGAGGATAAAATAAAATTTAGCGTGTCTCTCCCGCCATCTGTAAAGAGACACGGACCTCAGAAAAACGAATAATTCCCTTGCACCAGTTAAAAACGGACTAGTTGTCAGGCTTTTGAAGTCTGGGTACCGAAAAGGTGTCTTCTCTCCCTCCCGCCCGCCCCCCCTACTTTGCCCCCCATCTACTCCATCCACATTTTCTTTCAAATCTACATTTCTCCCCAGGGTCCTGACTTTTAAATGCCTGGGTGATTCGCTGGGTTGTTCTGGGTCTTTCGCCAGGCTTGGAGAGACGGTCGGTAACCCGCCCAAAGAAAACTGCCTGTCACCCCATCTGGAAAGCTTTCTTCTAGTCTGTGCCCCAGGCACCAGATCAGGAACCTAAATGGGCGTAAATCGATCTCACTGACCCGCTCGGTCAGCGGTCTGCAAGCATCTGCGTTTGTGAGGGGTACAGGGGGGACACCTTAACTTCCTTCCACGGGGCGCGTCATTGGTGAGCCTTATTCACCACACCCGAGGTCCGCTAGAGATGCACCCGCACTCCCGCGAGCCCGGGCTCCGTCTAGCGCGGATGGTTATCTTCTTCCAACAACACGGAACGCCTGCAGGACACCGGCCAGGCTAATCGTTTTTAAATAATTAATGCTCCCCCGTTCCGCTGGTAATGCAGGGCCTCGAATCCGTCAATTACTTGTTATTAGAAGAGTGTCGCCCCACGGCCTTCCCTCGGGCCTTTGATGGCGCCGGGTCACCTCGCTCAGTCCACTCCACGGTGGAATTAAAAGGTGCTCGGCCTTTGAGAGCCGGGTGCCGAGTAGCTTGGGGCCCTTAATTCAGTGCGAGTTTTGAAAGAAAGACCCAGGCTTGAAGAGATGTAATCTTTCAAATGGCCAATTTAAACGCCCGATCTTTATCGCTCACCTTCTCCCGGCTTTATAGAGAAGTCAGTCTTCAATGCTTTGGGGGCCCCTTAACGTGAGGCAGGGAGGGGGAGGGGGAGGGCATGGAGAAGCAAGAGATAAGACTTAATAGGGCATAAAGAGAGGCTTTCGCCCTGGAAAATACCCGAAGTTACCCTAGGACAACTAGTTTTCTCATGGACATAATCAAGGGTCAGGGAGGGCTCCCAGCTGGAGGGGAAGGGGCAACTGAAAGCAGGTCTTCTAGAATGTGTAAGGAGAGTTCCCCTTATGAATACCCCTTATCCAAGAGACAGCGGGAAAGGAAACTCTTTCTATGTCGCAGGCCACTTCTGAACTGGGGCTTCTAAGCAGCTGGTGGTAGTTAAGGACTGCAAACTTGTAGCTACCAAGTTCTGCCTCACAGAATAGAAACACACACACACACACACACACACACACGCACACACCAGTGCACCCAAGTACCAGCCCATATTGCTGTCTCTGTTGTGGCAAAAGAACCTGAGATGTATTTGCTGGGTTGGGAATAGCATGGCACCAGCCTTTGATGCAGCACCATAGCAACGCGGGATAGCCAAGGAGTTGTTGAATGAAATTAGAAACTTTAAAAACACAAAACAAGGAAAACCGACCCCCAGAGTTTGCCACTCACTTTAATTACACTTCTTGCTACTCCTACTTTCCCTGTCAATTTTTTTTAAACAATAGATAAGACAAAATGGTCAGAGCACCTGAATCTACCCTCTGCCGTTGAATAAAAAACAATTTGCTATATCTTCAGCTCTCCTGCACTGGAAGACTGGAGCCCTTCTCCTGGGCTAAAGCCCAGACTTCATATCAGACTTCAGATTAAAAAAAAATACATGTAACCTCTTACCTTCAGGACCAATTTTCCAAAGAGAATAAGAAAAAAGAAGAGTTAGGGAATATACAGAAGATAATATGGCTCAAGGGAAAATTGGTGTTAAGAATGGATGGAATGCTGGCGCTGGTGGCTCACACCTTTAATCCTAGCTATTCAGGAGGCTAAAATCTAAGGTTCCAAGCCAGCCTGGGCAGGGAAGTCTATGAGACTCTCATCTCCAATTAAATACCACAGGCCGGAAGTAGAGCATGGTAGCAACAACAAAGATAAAGAAAAGGATGTCTAGGTGTCTAGCTTATCCTCAGAGTTACCTGGCTGCTTTTCAAACCTTCAGTTTCACATCCACATACTTAGAAGAGCAAACCACACCGACTGATTTTTTTTTTTAAGGTAAGATGCACGGGATATGGATAGACCCATCCAGAGAGAAACAAACAAAACTAGCCTAGAATGGATGTCTCCCCAAGCTAGCTCTGCAGGGGGCCCCAAACTCCTAGAGCTTCTTCCCCCTTTAACAAAACTCCTAGGGAGTTCTTTCCCCGTAGTCTCTCTAGGGGTTGCCTCGGAAGCCTAAATCCTGGTGGCATCTTCCCTATTCTGCTCACAGCCTTCCTGCCCACTCTCTTATTCCTTTTCTCCTTTCTTCTTTAAAACAATCATGTGTGCCCCCCCTTCACCCCGTCCACCCATTGTATTGTTGATGACCTAACACGCTCACACCAAAAGCCACACACAGAAAACCAACAACGTGGGATGGGAGGAGAGACCAATTATGACTGAGGCTAACAAGCGGGGAACACCCAAGTTGAGGCCGGCTGTCTCCTGGGAGACTGATGGAGGCTTATTTTACAAGCTGTAATTCCTCCATGGTCCCCTATTGCCAGACTGGAAGTGATGCCTCCTCTCCCCTCCCCCCTTATCCTCAAACCCATTGGGCCATTGTGCATCCTTTGGCCAGTGTTCTGCTGGAGAAGCAGCCCCCTTGTACTGAAATCTCTCTTACCTACAGGTAGACAGCACAGGGATATTTTTCAAGAATATTATCACTAAAGAATACCTGGTCTTCCTCACTGTGGATACCCACATGGAATAAGCAGATGTTGTCTGTAGTCACTTCACTCAAGTTCTGGCTTTAAAAATTTATATTCTTTCTCACACAGTTAGATAATGCAACCGATGATAAGAATGCAGAAAGAAGTAACATAAATTTAAGTTATACTCATTTATGCAAATCTGGAGTTCTCATGGTCTCACCAGGACAAGTGTTTCTCTTGTTAAGTATAGGCAGGGCTATCTATATTCATAGGAGTGAAACATCTGCACTGAGGGGCAAAATTGCAGCATTGGAAAAACCCATGGGTAAGAAAAGACACACTGGTATATTATGCACAACAGAATTTTGGAAGGAGAGTCTTTGGATGCTTTTTAGTTGTACTTGCTTTGGGCATTCTACTCCTTTGTGTTTAAGTGATTGAAATAATCTAGATTGTGCCTAAGTGGTTGAAATCTAAATTATTTTTCCATAGAGGTAAATAAGTTTTCCATCATTTCAGTTATTTGAACAGTAAGACACAAGTTTAAGACAAAGCAGGAATGTTTTGAAAACTGGTTAGGAGTCAGAAATGACTATTTCCTAATATATATATTTATATATATACATATACATATACACATATGATCTCCATTCACTATAGGAGACATACCTATTATGTGTTGTGTTGGGCAATTCTTGCTTCTTTAAAGGAAAGCATATAATTCCTAATTTGAAATAAAAAAATGTTAAACATACATCCCTTGAAAACATAAAAGGGTTGGATGTTGGTGTTTTGCACCTCTAATCCTAGCTACTCAGAAGACTGAGATTTGAGGATTCAGGATTAAAGCCAGTCCTGGCAGGAAAGTCCCTGAGACTCCCCACCCCCCGCCCCCCGAGTTTTAGGGCTTGAACTCAGGGCCTTGGTCACTGTCCCTAGGTTTCTTTTGCTCAAGGCTAGCACTCTACTCCTTGAGCCACTACGCCACTTCTGGCCTTTTCTGTTTATGTGATACTGAAGAATCGAACACATGCTAGGCATGCTAGGCAAGCACTATACCACTAAGCCACATTCCCAGCCCCCCTGAGATTCTTATCTCCAATTAACCACTAAAAAAACCTGGAAGGGTTGCTGTGGCTCAAGTGGTAGAGCACCAGCCTGAAGAAGGGGAAGAACAAAGCTAAAGTATAGCACCTAGATCCTAATCACAAGCCCCAGTACTGACATACATATACATACATAAACAATCTTGTAGTGTTTAGGAGAAAAGGCTTGGAAGGAGCAAAGGCATGAATTGGGTGGCTTGAGAATTGGGGAGGACACACAATTTTATGACACTTTCTGTATGGGAATGGGATGAAGTGTCAGTCTGAGCAGGACCTGAATCATAGAGAGCTCTGAACAGAGGTCACACTCATCTTTAACAAAGAAATTAGGATGTTAGTGCTGGGGATGTAGCTCAGTGACACAGCACTTGACTAGCTCTGCCCAATAGAAAGCCATTGGGTTTAATCCCCAATACCACACTATAAATATGCACATCTTTTGTAAGATACACAAGTCTGCCTCAACTTTCTTTCTTTCTTTCTTTCTTTTTTTTTGGGGGGGGTCTTGTCCTGGGGCCTGAACTCTGGGCCTGGGCGCTGTCCCTCAGCTCTTCAGCTCAAAGCTAGCGCTCTACCACTTGAGCCACAGTGCCACTTCCGGCTTTTTTCTTTTTGCTTATGTGGTGCTGAGGAATCGAACCCAGGGCCTCAGGCATGCAAGGCAAGCGCTCTACCACTGAGCCAACTTCCCAGCCCTCTGCCTCAACTTTCTAAAGTCTTCTAAACTGCAAACAAGAGATGAATTTCACTATGTGTTTTCCATTGGTTCTGAAACTCTGAGCTACGTTAAACTGAATGTTGCACACACCACCAGAAGTTGTGACTTCAACTCTAATCTTTGCTGGTTGAGAACATTGGTTCGCTAAAGAAAATGGACCGTTTCTTGAAAGATTTTTTTCCCCTTCTGTTCTATTATCTTACTGTCTTTGACTGCCTTCCAACCTAAGTACACATCCTGTACTTTGTTTCTTTATCACAACTCTATTTAGTTGGTCCCACCACCTGGGAAAGGGGTTTCCCCAGGTGCCAGGCAACCGCTAGCAAGGTAACTTCCCCTCACTGGAAGTGAATTTATGGATCTCAGGCTGAGAGGACAGACGTAGGGCATGCTTCAATTTCAGGGCCCAACCCTAAACTCTTCTTTCACGTTGGTGTTTAACCTTCTCTTGCTTCATGTAATGCTAGGCACGAATAACCTCTTATTAACAGTAGTAGAAAGCCTGCTTTCCCACAGCTGCCAAATTACAGAGTAATCAGCAAAGGAGGATGTCTGAAGTATTTGGGGGAAAGGTGGGAAAAAAATCAGGAAGAGTGAGGCTTGGGTATCTCTGGAAGAATGGCAAATATGCCAGTGTCTTAATAATAGAGATGAAGATGGAGATGGCTAGGATCAGGTTGATACTCTCTCTTTTTTTACTTTGAAATAATGGTCAGAATTCTTTTGTGATTATGATCTAAAGACAGCCAGAGGTTCATTCACATCTGGACTAGACTAATCTTCCCACTGAAGGTCCAGGCCTAGCTGACTAATGCTGAAAGAGAGGGCAAGAGATTCCCTGGAGAGTCAGCAGTTAGCTGGATCTTTGGATTGAGACTAAAAGGAGATAATGACAAAGAAGAAAGAGAAAGATGACAGGGACTATGGCTGACGTGTGGGCTTGAAATAATACACGCTGACCATTATTTCAGTCCTACAGCCTGTCAGCTGTATTTCTTACTGGGAGATCCTGAGAATTGTTGCTAAAAGTATCCTAAGAGGCCTCTGCTTGTGACCTCTTCCTGACCTGCACCTGTGGCATGACAATGCAGGTGACAACACAGCTGGAATGCATACACCACCCACAGCTGGTCTCTAGTATGCCCTAGCCCCAGCTGTGCGAACAGCAAGGTCTCAGCCCCCACAGCATGCCTTCCCCAACTTAGATACAAATGCAAATCTTCACCAACACCTGCTTCTGAGATTAGATTTAATGTAGGACTACAGTAGGCCTCCAGTCAGGGAAATGACTACAGTATGCACCACTGGGCTGTATGTGATCATACACAACTGTGAGGGATGATTATCTCTTTGTGCCAGGCCCTGGGGATAAAGGGTGGAGGATAGCAATGGCCCTTCTGGAAACTTCTCAGGCTTGTTCATGAGATCTTTTCAGTCTAGTAGCAGCCAGGTTTCTGGCTAGTCTGTTGTTAGTGGGATGAATTTCTGCAGACTTAGCATCTTCTATTGTGACTTTTTAGGATTGGCTTAGACGATTGGATTCTAATCATCTAATCATCCACGCACTAAGATATCCATAGGGTGGGAATGGCCAACTCTGAAAGTGAGCAGAGTTCTAGATTAAACTCTACTTTGCACTGGATAACAGTGAGAACTAGACAGGTTGCCTACACTTTGGTTGTGCACAGTGGAGCAGTGGAGAAAGCCTTTTGGGAGGCCTAGTTATGGGGGTGGGGGGGAGGGGCATTCAATCTATATTTTGCCCTCTCTTCATTTTAATTACCACCCTTCTCTCACCAGCAGAGTTTGCCAATTAAAGGCCAATCTCTCTTGATTTCTTTGCTTTAAAAGGACATTTCGATTCACCCAGGCAGACAATTAAATCCCCCTCAAGCCTCTCCCTTCCCAGAGCTCACCAACAAGATGAGTCTCTATCTCCTTCCAGCATCAAACTGTGCAAAGGAGTTGATCTCAGGTGCTCACCTGCAGTTATCAGAATGCCAGACTCATTTAGGGAGCTCAACTCTGGACCCGCGGCTATCCCTTCATTGATTGTGGAAAGCGCTGTTTAGATTTTGCCCTTGCTCAGTAAACAACTAAAAGGAACTGCAGGATTTTTTTTTCTCCTAGCCTGGAGTCTCCCCCCATTTGCCTGCCCCCAACTAGACTCTTATTTACTAATCATGAAGGCACAGTCAGACCACAGTCCCTTTATATATAACCTCATTAACTAAGCCTCTGCCCCCTTACCCCCTACCCCTGAAACTAGGGCTTTTGAAGGGTGCTAAACAGTTCTCTGAAGTTGCCTAAGTCTTTAATAAGGAAAACTTGAAGGAAAATGTCCCTTTGAACACCCCCCCACACACACACGTCACTTTCTCTAAAATCTTCACCTGGCCAAAATTCTTGCTAGGGACTTCTCAGGGCCATTTGCTCCCTTGCCTCCCTTCCCCCACCCCAGGCCTTTGGAGGTCTCTGTGAGTCTTTGATAAGCTTACTGCAGTTCAGACCTAGGAACAAAGTTGGGAGGGGGTGGAGGTGGGGTCGTATTCACAGTTCACAAAGCGGGAGTGCTGCTTTTGGACTGGGTGACCTGGTCCTCCAAACAGATCTTTCTAGGGGGTCAAAGTGAATTAAAATGACACACTCACTCTACGTTCATGAAAATTTTAGAGTCCTTAATAAGATCTCCATTTGCACCTCAATTCCTGATTTTAAAAAGGGGGGAATGAGTTTTTCATTGTCCAAAATTGGCAATTCTTTGAATAGACTCTTTGTTATAATTAGACCCCCCCCTTTCATTTAGCCCTACCTTTCGTAATTGTTTTGTTAGAAGCCATTGTACTGAGCACACACACACACAGGGCTGGGAAGGTGGCTCAGTGGTCACACACACGTACACACACACAGAGCCATCTATTTATGTAAAATTGATATAATTGCCATCCATCCAAAACAAGATGGAAGTTTAGTACAAGTCCTAAGAAATGATAACTTCACATTTAACAATGTTTTAAAAAGTCAAAGATTGAAGAAGAGTTTTGCTGAAGGCATTAGATATAATTAGCCTACAATTAATATAAAGGATTCTAGTTAGTACTATTTCAAGGGAAATTCTTCTCTTGTTCACCTAACTTTTTGCATGCTAAAAAATATTGTTCAAATAGCTCCTTCAACTCTAAAATATGGTTTCAGGATAGCAGCTAATCACAAGTAAAAATACTTTTTTATGTGACTTGTAAATCTAATGTCTGAATTTATTTGTCCCAAGAGGACACAACTCTAATATCTTCTAATTAAAAAAAACTGATCTTAACCACAAGAATCCTACAAATTAAACCATTATAATTTGTAAATCTTAGGATTTAAGATAGAAGTGGCCAGCAGTGCTAGTTCTAGAAATTAGAAAGCTATTTTAAATATAAGATAGTCCTTGAAGAAATTTAAAAAATTCTGTCATTTCTTTACCACCCCCACCCCCAGCATCATTTTCTAAATGTCTTACACAATGCATCTGGAGTTTTGATGCATCTATTCTGTGCCAACCTATCTTTACACTTGATGCGTTCCCAAGTCTTTATTACACAGCATTTAATCTGCTATGTCTTGTGAGGAAAGTTAAGAAAAAGAATCGGCTTGTATTCATGTTAATTTTTGCTGAGGCTTCTTAGAGCAAGTCACAACAACTTGGTTTCTCATTGTCATTGGTAGCACTATATAGTTGGTACCAGTAGTGACACAACTGAATTTGATCATCCAGTTTTTACTTCATATTTTCTTTAAGTCCTATGTTTGTTCAAATAGCACAGTGGTGCTAACCAAACCTTTTCTTACAAAGACTCCTTTTATTTCTCAATGTTCATTTTTTTCTAGTGATACAATCAACTTTAAAGTATTTCTGGGGAAGGAGAAAGCAATTATATGTTTCCTTCAGAGTTGTTTAAAATCATCAGGATTTCTATGTAAAAATAGAATTGATCTTTTGTGGGATGGGGTAGAAATTTGTTTTCTCTGCCTCTTTCATTTTTACAGTTTGCAAACTTCACACCTTGAATAGTTCAGAGTAGTTTGGATTAAAAAAAATAGTTTGCCACCTCTGGAACACAGGCAAAGCCACACTACGGTTTTGAAAAATAATTCAGGATAAACTTGCTGATATTTTAAGGACTCGTGGTGTGAAGTCCCGAGACGCTGCGACAACGCGACAGTCTGCTTGATTCAAGGGACTAAAAACAGGACCTAGCGGTGTTTACCTGTGTATTCAGCCATGAAATTGAAAATTATCAAAGTTGAAAAATGCAAATCAAATTAAAACCAGAGAAAATTGTCTTTGGCATTACAGCGGTTGGGTGCCCCCACGTGTTTGTTGACAATAAAACCGTATAAAATGAAAAGCATCTCAATTGCCCCATTCCTTCCCCCCTCCCCTCCCCAGCACGCACGAGAAACTTTCTCCTTTATTCTACTAGGAAATGTGTTGACCTTTAGGCACAAACCACCAGCTCATTGGGACACATCACAATGGTATATACTTTTTTCTTAAACCATCAGTATCTGTCTTCCTTTACCCAAGAGTTCCTAAAGCCTGATCCGCAAAGTCCTTATTCCGAAACCGGCCGCAAGCTTCTGGCTGGCTGGCGGCCTTTCTTTGGCTACCCGAGAGTGGCCGGCCACCTTTGGTGCACTGGGTGGCTGTCACCAAAGCGGCGCGCTCAGGGCGCACGGCGGCGCTTCGGGCTCGGGCTTCGGCTCGGGAGATCCCGGGCTGCGGGCGCTCTGGCTGCGGCAGCGCGGTGGGCGAACTGGGCCCCTAAAAGCCGCGCATCCCGGAGCGCTGGGGCACACCTGCGCGCCTACGGGGTAACTGGGGGGCTTTGTGTGTGTGTGTGTGTGTGTGTATACTGCCAGCCGAACCCCGGGAATCGCCAAAGCGCGGAGGTCCACTGTCCCACATCGCAGAGCCAAAGTTGAAAAATCTCAGAGGGTCTCAAGGCTGGTCTTGGCCCGGCTAATCTTCACGACTTATGTTTGTGACCAGATTCTGCAGAGCTTTGTGGGAAGAGATGGCAAAGAGCAATTGTAGTTAAATATTATTTAGGGGCGACAAATGCACTAACAAAGCGGGAGGGGCGATCGTTCTCGCTATTTTGCAAGTTCTAGAGCGCGGGACAGCGAGCCTGGGCGGCCCACCCCACGGAGCCAGAGCTAGCCCACAGCAGTGATGGTGGGCAGGCAGACTTTCTTTTCTCCCCTGCTCTCCACACCACCTTCCTGCTCAGGGGAAGACTAGTTTGTCCTCAGGGGCCAAAGCCACTTCCAGAGAGAATACGTGGCACTCACCCGTCAGTTGAACTAGGACTGCGGTGGGGGACTCCGGGGACCCTAGCAATGGCTGTATTGGCAGCGGGGGATACAAGGGGTAGGTGGGGGGAAAAATAACTTTTGATCTTATTTGGTGACCTCTGGGGAATTTTCATTTCGTACTTGCGCTTTTGCCGGTTCTAACAGTTATCCCCACCCCCCACCCCGCCCCAGCTCAAGTAGCTGAATCTCTAGACAAGAGATTGCTGGGACCAGCGATCTGACTTTTTCTCTCCGGTGGCGTGGCACCTCCCTTTTGCTTGATCCCGCGTGCTGGTAGATTCAAAAGGACAAGCCTGGCTTCAGAAACACAACAACTCTGATGCAGTCCAGCCAGTGCCCGTGGCGGCTGGGAGGGGGTCGGGGGGGGGGAGTGAGCAGAAGACCCATTTTTTAAAAATTTGTAACCTGCCAACCTGCCCCTGTATTTCCTTTCCAGGAACCCCTGATGTAGCTTCACTGTGACCTAGGGAGAAAAACAAAACAAAACAAAAAACCCCACAAAACAAACAAACTAGAAAAACAGGCTCAGGTTTCCCTGAGTTCATCTGTCCGGCTTCGGGCCGAAACTATAAGTTCTGGACAGGTTTGGGACATTCCAGGGACTCATTTCCCTAGGAGAGATGTGCGGAGAGATATTGTGTTAAGTTTGCTGTTTTCAAAATCAAGCAAAGGAAACAGCAGCCGATTAAAATGAAATATTTTTATTCCTCTTGCATGCTGCCAGTGATTTGCCCTCCCCCACCCCTCAGGGATCCACAATTTTCCCAAGCCTGTTAATGCGTGACAATGAATGAGTGTCTCGTGTAATTTAATTTTCCTGTCACACTAAATAGAGCAACATTGTAAACCTTAGATCTACTCCTACTGATAGCATTGCCTTGTTTTTTTGCATTTACACCATAAAGACTCCCCCGAAAAGGGACACTGTATTGTGACCTCTACTCCTGAATTATTCAAGAATGTAATGACATTTTCCATTTTAAAAGGCAACTAATTGCCATTGTAGCAAAACGTGTGACCGGCTCCTGGTGGCCTGTGTGACTATGTGTAACCATCTGTATGTTCCTAACAAGCGCAGACCACAGGTAAAAGGAAGAAGTTTCAACAGAATAAGCTTAAAATGTATACTGAAATCACAGATATTATTTCATTCTACTCCCAAACCATGACATAAGAGTTTACAAATTCTCTTGATTTGACCTCAAATCTGTATAAAGTGTCTTATCAGTGCCAATCCACTCTCTCTTTTTGGAACATGAGATGATTAGTTAGGAATGAAACATTTAAAATGTTAAAAAAGTTCTTTCATAAACATGAAATTACCTTGTGTTAGGTCATGCAAAATATCTAAGTCTGTCCCTTCTCTTCTTCTTTTTGGATGGATTTTCTTCTATTTGGTTGGATTAATTTTGGTTGGATTTAAGGAAAAAGAAATTCACAGAAATGGCACCTGAGGATTTGCTGTTTTGGGTCTTTGGTTTCAAGAAACCAGTGTTGCCTTTGCTCCCCGCTAGAATTCTCACTCTTTAGCTGAAAATGGATTCTTATCTCGTGTTTTTTTTTTTTTAAGTAAAAAGACTTGCAGTGGCATTGTAGTTTCTCTTGTCTTCTTGCTCTTTCCTCAGCCCTTGCAGAAAGCTCCAGCAATTTCCTTAGGCATCATAGATGCGTAGATCAGCCTACAAAGATTTGCTGTCCTGTTCCTGCTGGGTGTCTGAGCGCTAGTCACTAGTAACAATTTTGAAAGTATGAGGGTGTATGAAGTAGGGGACCACACCATTTTTCTGTGGGCTGTACATAACTTCATTTAAACTTTAAGTGGTGCTTTCTCTGAAGCCCATGTTTTTATCAACAGAGTTGACATAATTGTTCCTATGTCAGCCTAGAGCCAGGTGCAAACAGAATGGCTACAGTTCCATCTGTGGAAATATATTAAATGTTATTTTAAAGGACCTTGCTATTAAACTATTATTAACTGAAGTATAGAATACAATGCTGTTTTTATATTTCCTTAAAAGAAGCCTGATTTTCTTCTTTGTGGTATATGCTCTTATACTCAGTAACATGACAGAAAAAATAAAAAACCTGAATAAGAACACAGAGGGTTTCTTTTGTTTGTTTTTGTGGTGAACAGTGCCAGGCAAGCACCCTACCACTGAGCTAGAACCCTAGTTCAGGATACACAATTCTTATTGTGTATGTAATGAAATTTGATGGAAATAAACTTCTATGGACAGACTGTTAATCATGTTTGAGTGACTTTCTCGTAGTTCTCTTACTTAAAAATTTTAAACAATGTGGCACAAATTATAAGACATAGAATAAATGATCTAAGTGGCTTTCACAATAGATCTGTTCTCCACAGCATTTTACAGTAATGTTATTCAGTGTTTTTTTTTCCCTCCACCAAGCAGGGCTAGGACAATGAAAATTTCATCTGCTTTTCAGACTGTCACCATAGATAAATCACAATAGTTTATTATGGTTTTTCATCATGGAAAATATCCCACTTAAACCAAACACACCCATAATGCTAGCACTCAAGAAACTAAGGTAGGAAGGTTAAGAGTTCAGGGTGATCCTGACTCAAAAACATCAAGAGTGGTTTGAGCTATAGGTCAGTTGCATGTGATAGGTGCTAGATTTGATTCTAAGCACCATAAAAACAAATAAGCAATCAGTCTTGGTCTCCGGCAGTATGTAAGCTATTTCCAGTACTGTGGAAAGTTAAGAGCAACATTGGAACTCTCTCCTGACTGCATTTCTAGTCCTTAGCCTCTCCTGAATGGCTATGTGTGTTGAGAATGCAGAGACCCAGATGAAAGGATTTTTATCTTCACTGAGTTCAGAGGAAGATTCTAGAAGGTGGCAAGAGATTCTGATCTGGGATCACATGTCAGCCAATTACTGCCCCTACTTCCTATCCTCCAATACGTTTTCCATGTTTGGTAAGCATTCTATGTGTCTTCTACAAAAAGGGAACCTATATACTCTTCCACAGGGCAGAGATACCTTTCATTTGTCCATCTGTAAAATGGGTTTCTTTCTCCATCAAGCCTGGTATGAAGGGATTTATTAGTCTGTGTATGGTATTGTGGCACTCACAAGTGCTCTGTATTGTGGTTATTATTTTTTAATGCTGTGCTCATAAGTGAGAGGAAGAATTAATTTTCCTTTGTTATTGCAGGGAAATTAATTTAGCTTATGACACCTAGATAAGTACATTTACAGGCCAACCTGTACTTATTCATATGTCATGTCTACCATCAGCTAGCTATCTTCTCTTTGTTCACTACTTTACTCCCTGTCTAGAACATCAATACATGAATGTGCCCCTCTTTATTTCTGAATTGTTTTACATTAAAAAAAATCTTCCATTTAAGATCATAATGGCTAATATGTGGGTTATTATTTTTTCAATCTTTCTTTTTTAACTAGTACTGGAGTTTGAACTCAGAGCCTGAGTGCTGTATTTTAGCTTTTTCATTCAAGGCTGGCTCTCTACCACTTGAACCACAGCTCTACTTCCACTGTTTTGGTAGTCAATTGGAGGTAAGAGTCTCATGGACTTTTCTGCCTGAGCTGGCTTTGAACCAAGGATTACAGGCGTGAATCCCCAGTAAAGAGTACTACATGATTTAAACAATTCTAGAACTAGCTGGTGCCAGTGACTCATGCCTGATACTAACTACTCACATCATTGAGATCTGAAGATCATGGTTAGAAGCCAGCCCAGGCAGAAAAGTTCCTGAGACTCTTATTAAACTATCTAGACAAAGCTGGAAGTAGCACTGTGGCTCAAGTGGTAGAGCACTAGCCTTGAGCATAAAGAGGCTCAGAGACAGTAGTTAGGCATTGAGTTCAAGCCCTAGGGTCAGGGGGAAATAAAATCCTAGAACTATCAAACTTTACAGTAACTTTCTCTGACTATATAGTTTCTGGATTTCTGGGTATTTAATTTTCCTCTCCTGCAAAATAACACCAAGCCAGCTCAGTTATGACATGCTTCTGCACGAGGCCTTGTCTGAGCCAAGATAATGTTTTGATGTTACTTGACAATGACAATTTCACTGTAAAAATGAGACTGACCCAAGCATGTTCTCGCATCTTGTTTTACTTCATGGGAATTAGGAACAGGAAATCCTTAAAAGATTTGTTTTATGCTGGGCCAAGCTCAGATATTATTTTTACTAGCTCTGGAAGATAACATTTAAAATTGTTAATAATTACACCAAGAATAAAGAATAACTTGAGTTCATCAAAGTTAGGTGCTAAAGGAATAGAAGGAATCATTTATTTCTGTGATGACAAAATTGGGACCTTTTTATTTGAGACAGGATCTCACTATGTAGCCCTGGCTGGTTTAGAACCCTAAATCCTCCTGCCTCAACTTCCTGAGTGCTGAGATTAAAGGCAAGCACCATATCCAGACTTTCTTCGCTATATTATTAGGTCTTCTCTAAATACATTTACTCACAGATACAGGAAGGAAAAGATGAGCTGGAGGAAGGACCTTGGGACCTTTGTTTCCCTAACAGCCCATGTGACTGAGAAAGCATGTATTCTTTTCTGATCATCAGAAGACTTTCCTCAAAAGACAAGGCACTGCCATCAGATGCCCCCCTGTGCTGTCCTCAATATCTATCTTTCAGTGCTTACAAGCTAGGGAATGAGACAGGACCAGATTGATTTACAGAGAGCCAGTTCCAGGTGTGCATTATACACATATACTGAGCTCTAGAGCAAGGGAAGAGGGCATATGACCACTAAAAGTTGGAGAATTTGGCCAAAACAACAGACCAACAGTTACTAGAATGGGTCAAGATCAATATCTTTAAATCTACAAGTGTCAAAGTGTTGTTTGTCCTGTGGTCAGAACTGAAGTTGGAGCAGGCAACTTGTCTGCATAGACATTTAACACTTCCCCGTTATAAAATCTTTATTTTTAATTTTTAAGTAGTTATACAAAGGGGTTTCCATTCCACAAGTTAGATTATGAGTACAATGCATCTTGATCAGTGTCACCCCTTCCATTGTTCTCTCCCATTTTTCCCCTT
Source organism: Dipodomys ordii (assembly GCF_000151885.1). NCBI lineage: Eukaryota > Metazoa > Chordata > Mammalia > Rodentia > Heteromyidae > Dipodomys > Dipodomys ordii. The sequence continues at coordinate 4,332,845 of NW_012267315.1, forward strand.
TATCTTTCCCCATCCCATCCCTACCTCAATTACTAAATCTTATAAAGATTAAGCGATTCTGTGTGACTAGTTTGTACAAATCCTTGGCTTTACACTGAATGACTAAGAAACCTAGACCTTTTCAATGACTAGAAAATGTTCTTGAACTTGAGAGAATATTTAGGGTGAAAGGTTATCTGTCACCCAAACTATGTGGGCCTCTTTTTGCTAGCTTATACAACATTGGAAATACACCCCTACTCCTTAGAAAGGTGAGTAAAGACCAGAACAGGCCCTAAACCTGGTCTTTTCCCCAAAGAGCCTTGAACCCAGCAGAGCACTCCAACTTTCCTCTACACCTGACCATCAGGATGTTGGTGATGTCATCAAGGGAAGGATTTAGGGCAGGCTCACAGCACAGCCAGGGTGGAGAGTTTCACTGTTAACAGTAACAGTTCTAGCTATGTGGCAATGAAGGGCATGCAGAGAATGAAACTCATCCTGTTTTAAAGTGAAAGCATTAATTCTGAAGTGCAAGGGGTTGCTTCCACCCTCGTTCCCTCCCTCCCTCTCTGTCTCTCTCTCTGTCTCCCTCTGGGGGGAGGGGAGAAGGCGAGGGATAAGTGTTGTCCTTTAGCTTTTTTTGCTCAAGGCTGGTGTTACCACATCAGCCACAGCCCCATTTCTGGCTTTTTGGTGGTTCATTGGAGATAAGAGTCTCATGGACTTTCCCGCCCAGGCTAGCTTTGAACTTTGATCTTCAAATCTCAGTTTCCTTACAGAGATGAGCCACCAGCACCCAGCTTCTCCTTCCCTTTTAAAGATGCGTGCTCTTTGCTTTAGAAATATGATGTGAGTTTTCAGTCTGCTTTGTTTCTGTAGAGAGAGGATTCAGAAGGCTCTTCAAGCCTTCAAACTTAAATCCATGTTAATAGTGGAAGTCATCATCATCATCATCTTCTTCTTCTTCTTTTTTTTTTTTTGGTGGGGGGGGCGTGTAGGTGGAGAGATTTGGTTGGGAAAAAATTGACCCTGAGTGCACTCTGGGTAAACTAGGGCAAAAGACCTGATACGGTCTGTAGGATACTTATTAACCACTGTTCATTTGTGGGATCGATATTTCTAGCAGAGGAGTCAACACTTGAGATACACCCCAATGTCTGGCTCTTTCCTTGACACAGCTATTTATTTTCTAAATGCATCTGCCTTAGAAGAAAGGAAGCAGCAAGCACTGTGTCTTTTATCTTGGGGATATGCAAAGCACATTTATTTTCAGCTTTTATCTCTGGGATTGTATGTTGATCCCATACATATAGATTGATTTTGTCCAGGTAGATAATGAAAAGTCAAGTGGAAAATTACACAATGGCACTCACGATCCTAGTCTTATATTGGTATATAAATTGGTTTATTATTTCATTCTATTAAAGAGGCCTTTCTTTCCTTTTTTTCCTTTCTTCTTTCTTTCTTCTCTGGGGTGAGAAGGTGGGAGGGTGGGCATTGGGATCTCACTCCTTTCTCTCCTTTTGCTAATTGTATTAACTAAGGGAGCACCCCAGAGGAATGTCCCTGTGACTTTTTTTTTTTTGCTTTCTCCCACCCTCTTCAAGGGTGCAACATCAAGCTGCACTATCTTGCAGCTCTCTTTAACTCTCAAACCTTTCTGAGTTAGAATAAAAATATCCAGCATACACATCTTGTTACATAATATATATGTATATGTATATATATGTATATACATATACATATATATTAACATCCCAGGCAATTTTAAATTTTGTCACGATGACTGAAAAAGACAACATACTCCTCCACCCCCCAACCTTCCCTTTTACTTTTTCACTTTTCAGCTGAGCACCAAGAAGCCAGGGGTGAGAAGGTGGCAACGGATAAAGGCCACCACCAAGGGACAGCTTGGAGGCAGAATCCTGGAGGAAACGTTATTAATAAACATCTTCTGGACATTTGGTAGCCGGTGGAGCTTGCTCCAGCTTAAAGCAATTAATTCAGGACACTGACATAAACTCTCTAGGTCTTTGACAGCTTGGAGCTGAAATAAAAATGCTAGTTCTCCCGGGAAGAGAGAAGGATGGCTAGCTCTTTTCTGGACTGTTTGCTTATAGGCCCAGCGAGCAACCTTCCTCGCAGAATGAAATGCAAGGGCACAAACAATGTACCAGGGAGAGAATAGAAGATGGGAGCGAACAGTTTGAACTATTTACTCAGCAGAAGGGCACCACAATGGTGGGGTGGTGGTTTTCCCATGCAGCCACTGTCCCTTCTTTGGGGTCTTTTGTTGTCCCTGTCTCCTTTAGCCAGATAAGAACACAGCTGCAGCCTTGCTGCACTGATCCCCTTAAATCTCGGGGTGCCTTTACTGTACCAGGCTAAGAGCGGCTCTCTTTCATTTTACAAGGGGACAGCAAGGAAGAGAATGGGAGAATCAAGGGGGAGGGGTCAGAGGACTCTCACATTGCTTACACCAGATTCCGGCTTTTATTTCTCTCTCTTCTTTTTTCAGTCCAAGCTCTGATCAGATGCAATTTGTGTGAGCTCTTATATTGAAGGAGTCAGTGATTTATACCAGTTTCTAAGTCAAAGTATTATCATTTGTGGAAACGAAGGAAAAGTATTTGGGAAGTAGAAGGGAAAGGTTTTTATTTAAATCATCGGACTCAGCTGCCACCCAAAGGGACAAGTTTAGAAGAGTCCATTTAAAAACAGTTCAATCATTTTGGACCTCGCCTTCCTGCATCTATTTTGTCCAGAATCATAATGAATAGAGAAAGGTTGCTGAAGTCAGGGTAGAGATAAGAATGAACTAGAGATGAGCCATAAAATTTACCTTTGTATGTGCCATAAATCACATATATATTCAGAGTAAGTGGGATCAAAATAATCAATGTGAACTTTCACATTTTTAAATCATAGCTTATTTTAATATCAGGAGAAAAGCAGGCAAGATAATACGATAAACAAAAGCATGAATTACAGTTTATATAAAGTGGATTTTCATGTGAAAATTGAACACAGATTTCTACTGTTAGACTGTGTTCTGAGTCATCCGGGTTTTGTCACTGGTGTTGGTTTGGGGAGAGCCAGGCTGTAGCACTTTATGATGTTATGAGAAGAGTGATTTAACCTAAATGATTTTGTAAAGTGAAATAGCAAGAATTTAACACCACGAAAAAATGAATGGTTTCCTATGATTGCATTGAACAAAATTTACAGACCAAAAGCCCATGGAGTGGGGCGTGTGTGTGTGGGGGGAATGAAAGTTTCAAAGCTGTCCCTGTGTTCCTGCGCGTGTGTTTTTCTCACTGACAAATTGGTACGGGGCATGGGGGCAGGGGTGGGGGTGTGTGGGGGAGAAACCACCCTTGCTGGGTGGTCAGAAGGAAAGGCCAGGAAGCCAAAGGCCTCCCATTGAGAGGCTGCTCTGCGAAGAGCCGACCTCACGTGCCGCTGCTGCGCAGGGCACCTGTTCGTCTCTGCTCAGTACGGGGGTGAGTTCTGTACTGGCAGCCGAGGGGCCACGTGTGTTTCCCCTCCACCGCTACCCGGAAAGAGTCCCTGCAGGGAAGCTGCCACCCACCACATGTTCCCAGCACATTTAAGACAGCCTCTAGGATGTCCAGGGAGCCATTGCCCAGTCGAATTGTGAATTGATTTGCATGCCAGTGAGTATTGCATTTGGTTTCAAGGGTGTGCATGTATAGGGGTGTGTGTGTGTGTGTGTGTGTGTGTGTGTGTGTGTTCCAGCCTATGGGGAGGGCAGGAAGAGAATATTTGAAAATGTTTGATGACACCTTGGAAAGCAGAAATAAAAGGCCCGATGAAATTTATTGTCTTTTGGCTATGGTTTTATATACACATCAGTGGATGCTAAGCTTTTATTTTATTTTGCTTCCTACAAGGACTATGATAAAACTCTGGCGTACAAGTTTGTTCTGCTTTTGTTTTGTAAACACACATTTAAAATTTTTTGTAGAGTAGGTCAGTTCATATCACATCACCAACACATGCCACCCCCATGAGATGCTTCAACTAAATATGGTCCATCTTCATGAGAACCAAGGCCCAAGTAGAAATTACAGGCAGCCTGGATGAATGTATTCATTTTCATTCTTGAATTCTCCATGTTAAAAAAAAAGGGCAAGGAGTGGGGGGGCTAGTAAATTTTTTTCTAGCATGGTATTTTAAGATTAACCTAAAAATCACGACACATCATTGTAAATAATTCAAAGTAACAGGTATAGGGAGTGGGTGGGAGTCTTCCTGTAAAAGACTTTCCTTCTCTAAAACTTAGTGGATTTCCTTAAGAGGGAAAAGTCTTCTATTTTCAATTTCTACAAACACTATCCATGCAACTAGTATCCACACAAAGCTGCACGTGTTAGGATGCCTAAGAGGGAGGAGCCGAGCTATAGGGGAGGGCAGATGGACAAATAATGAATCAAGTTTAAAAGACTGGTCAAATGCAAGTGATAACTGATCTTATATGTAAGGGGCTTGGACATCACACCAGCTGCCACGGGGTTTGATTAATGAGGCATTAAGGAGATCGAGTGACACTTACAGCTAGTTACTTATGGTGCTAATTTCAAAACACTTTGCAATAGACAAAGAGACTCTACTCATAATGCAAAGTAATTTGTGATGTGTTCCTGGTGAATGCATTTAGCGAAGCAAATATAGTTATGCAGAATTTAAATTAAGGTTGACACTAATGTAAACAGAGCCCAAGAACCACTGTCCAATAATTTGATGAGGACACAGGTTTTAATCAAGCCTCTTCCACTAAAATAGCAATTTAAATCCCCATCGTTTAAACTGGATAAAATGCTTAAGCCTTGAAGGTTGGGAGAATAAAAATAGAAATTTACTGAAAAAGAGAAAAGAAACACAATATCGTGGAGGGAAAAGGGTGATTGTATCTTGACCAAGCAGAAACATATGCATATCAAAGTAAATATCAAGTTGATTTCAAGGCCAGAAAGCATTTACATGTATCTTTTGGATGTTGTTAAATTAAGCTTGGACACATTCTAAGAGTAAAAGAGCTCTGGAAAAATCCCACTTTGGCAGAAGTGTGGGGGAGGGGATTGTGGTTAGGGATCTTGGCCACCCATCCTGAGGGGGTTAGCTTTCTAGGGGTACCCACACCCACACATGGCTTTGTCTGGGGTTGCCAATTTATTTTGTTCACTGAGACTCATTGGGGGAGGGAGAATGTCAGCCCTGCATTAACATTAATTAAAATGCCAACAGCCTGGGTTCCAGGGCCTGGGAAGTTTTTGTATATGAGAAACAAACCCAAACAAAATAACAATTTGTTCTGTCACTGCAGATAGTTTGGGAACATTTACTAGAGCTGCTGGACTTTACTGCTGGCCAAAGAGAGGAAAAAAAGGTATGAGAAGTTTTATGCTTTTTGAATTGGGACTTTGACTTCTGCACACATCACATTAATAATCTCTAGAAAGGAATTTCTACAATGAAGTTGTTTTCCATACCCATTTTAAGGAGAAGGCCAAAGGCAATTTTGGGGTGAAAGCATTTTGTAAGCAGTAACATCCATGATCTGCCGAGGTAAGGCAGAGAGAAAATAGGCAGCTTTACATACATTTAAGGCATAAATCTGGGGTCTGTGGGTGTGGTCAGGGAGGTTTAAATAGGAAGAAACAGTTCTCACTGGGGAAGGACCCTGACCACTCTAGATGCCTGGTGGGAGTGTGGGGTTGTCATTTTCTCTGTAAGTCAACCCCAGTGGGATACTGCTGATAAGAAGGCTTTTCTCTCTAGGACTCTTTATATATGATGCCTTAGGGATTACATCAGCGCTGCTTCTGGGAGAGCCCACTTCAGTTATATTACCTTTGGGGAGTTCATACTTCAAGCTCCCTTCCTGCAAATCTATCAACCAGGAGAAGAGACTGTCGATAACTAACATTTATTCTTTCCAAGTTAAGGAAAATAAGCTGAATTGCATCTATGTTCAGCTCAGCTGTAAGGACAATACTGAAAATAAGGGTCTGCATGGCTCTTTCTGCTAATAAAAAAAAAACAAGGGAAAAGGAAAAAAAAAAGGATGGTTCTTTGACACTGGAACGTCAGACTTTGCAATTGGAGGTGAGGAGACATCTGTCACTTTTGGGGACCTGTCTGGAGATGCCTTGGGAAAGATGCTGTGCAGGCTGGCTTGTCCTGTCTCCTGTTAGATCAGCAGCAAAAAGGAGGTTGGAGGTGCAGACGATAGCTGAGGTGGAGGGTGGGAATTTAGGCTGCACTTGGACTGTCAAAATATCTCCTTGGAGGTTGCTTTTTGTTTTTTGTTTTTTTTTTTCTTTTGTCCCAGTACTGGGCTTTGTGCTCTTGTTTGGCTTTTTCACCCAAAGCTGATATGTGCTCTATCACTTGAGCCACACCTCTACTTCGGGCTGTTTTTGCTAGTTAATTGAAGATAATCATAGCCGTGATTTTTGTCTGCCAGGCTGGCTTCTAAATGGGATCCTCAGATCTCAGCCTCCTGAGTAGCTAAAATTACAGGTGTGAGCCATTGGCTCTCAGCTGAGAATATATGTGTTCATATATATATTTCCCCCTCCTCTCTCCCCCGCCCAGTTCTGGGGCTTGAACTCTGGGCCTGGGTACTGTCCTTGAGCTTCTTTTGTTCAAGGCTAGTACTCTACCACTTGAACCAAGGCGCCACTTCCAGATTCTTCTGAGTAGTTTATTGGAGATAAGAGTCTCCAGCTCTGGCTGACTTCAAACTGCAATCCTCAGATTTTAGCTTCCCAAGGAGCTAGGATTACAGGCATGAGCCATTGGTGCCCACCTGAGAATATATTTTCAAGCAAGAAAAATAATTTTTTGGGGTGGTGACTTCATAGGTATCCTAACTTCGGGGATATTGGAGGTAACTCCAGTATAATCTCTTCAATTCCAAAGCATCTAAAATTGGCACAGAATGCTGACTTTCGCACTTGGGCAGTGCTGCTTACCTGGCTCAAGTATACAGTGAAGAATACATATGCACACATATATACATGTATATGAATACATATATGTATAGGCCCTGTATATGTGTGACCAGGATACTACTTAGAACAGTCTTAACCCTAAGGAATGGGGACCATGCTTCCTCTTTCCCAAATCCTTTGGGGACATTTCCAGCAGTCATTCCACTGTACTGCACCTAGTGGGCTGAAGCCCTTGCTGCCCTGAATAACCTTCCCAGTAATGTTTCCCTGACTTTTCTTTTCCTTGTACTCTATCTTATCATTGTTCTCTGGTATTCATTCTGCTTCCTGAGGTCAGCTGCTCAAAAAGCCACTCACCTACCTTCAGTGGGGAGAGTTGTCTTCCTTCTAACCCCCTTAAGTCTAGATGCTGTTCAGTTCAGATCATATTAGAGGAGCAGTACAAGGAGAGTTGCTTGGTTTTTCCCAGTCATCTACCATTCAGACCACAGTTCTGAGACAACAGGCCTCTGAGATCACATCACCAGCATAGGCAGCCATCTTGTCTTTCTTGATCTCAGGCAGAATTGACTTAAAGTGGCTACATTTCATCCTCATTGTTTTAAATAAGATTTTGATTTCTCCTGCCTGCCTCTTCCTTCCCATTCCCTCTCCTCCTCTTATCCCTCCCCTTCTCTTATCCTCTCCTTCTCTTACCCTTCCACTCCATGATTCATGTGGCAAAATAGTTCCCCAGACATTGTAAACTAAAGTTGGCTTCTCACAATGTTCTGGAAATGAATGAAATTGGTGATGTGTTTTGGATTTATTTCCTGTTATAGAACGTTGGGGCAAAACAGAGTGTCGGCAAAGCCAATGGGGAGCCAACAGTTGGCTCTTGGAATTGACCAATGGGACTCACATTCTTTTGGCTGTCCTGTGAAAGAAATCCAACCTGTTTCTCCTGCCCTACCTCTTGATTCAGAATAGCAGAGCAAGTCCTAACTTCAACAGGTTGCTATGGATTTTATGACTATCTTAAGAATTTGTCTCAAGTGGGGCTCAAGGATCATCAAAAGCAGGTGCTGGGATCCCAGTGTGCACACCTGCGGCTTTCTGCCCAACACACTTCACCCTCTTTTTTTCCCTTGTGGCCTCTGGTCTCTGCATTGGGAACATTGCCCTTTGGGGCGTAAAGCTGATTTTCTTATAAACACCAAGATCTTTTGCCAGATAGCTAGACATGGCCACTGAGTTCCTCCTTAAACAGGAAGAGCTGGCTAAATTCTTATCACCTTTAAAACAATCACTCACAGGAAATATTGACACTCTCCATGGTAGATCACAAGATTCTCTTGATAGAGTTGGGGCCTCTAAACAGCAGCCGGATCACTGTAAGGGTCCCAGGTTGTCCAGGAGTGGCTTTGACCAGGCCAGCTTCCTGCCTACTTGTTACAGCTGAGCACCAGCTCTGTGTGCCCAAGTTGGCTGGCCTTTGTTAAATATCAGCTTTTATGGGTAGTTGGGAATCTTGGGAGGCACCTGTGGTAAGACATTTGCCCTGCTCAGAAATGGGGAGGAGCAGCTTGCAGGATGATTTTGTTTTGATTAGTAATGACCACTGAGGGATAGGTTTAACAGCAGGACTCAAGTAGGTGGGGTGTTTCTGTAAGGAAGTATTAAAAAGGAATGCTGAAATTTATACCATTTGTTCTAATTTTTTTTCTTCTTCTAACCAGCATTTTTGGGACAAGCTCAGGAATGGATTGGTCTCTTAGATCTTTATTTTGAGGTCTTATTGTCTCAAGGAGAGCCTTGGACTTCTTCCTTCTAGGACACAGATAGAAGAGTTGGGAAGCTTCCGGGCCACCAGGCTCTGCCATGTACTAAATCACTATATGTGTTATTCTAACAGAGTTCTTTGTAATGTACAGGGACATTGGCTATGTCCCTGTGTTCTTTCCCAAGCATATTTATTTTGTACAACATTATGTGTTCGATTATTTTTTTCATAAGCAGATGATCATTTATTCCTTTAAAAAAGCTATTTGACATTAGAATTAGTGTTCATGCCTGTAATCCTAGCTGCTCAGGGCTAAGATCTGAGGATAGCAGTTCAAAGTGAACCCAGGCAGAAAAGTCGGTGAGACTCCTATCTCCAATTAACCAGCAAAAGGTCAGAAGTGAAGGTATTACTCAAGTGGCAGAGCACTAGAGCAAAAAAGCCCATGTCCTGAATTCAAGCCTCAGGACCTGGTGGTTCTGGGCTTTCCTCATCCTTAGTGTTTTCCAAGTTCAAGTCTCTATACCCAACTCCCCACTTCCCCAGCACAAATTAAATATACTCTGAAACTTAAGTTTGCAACAAACTGTGGTTAAAATGCTAAACTTGGAAGAAAATAAAACACTGTACTACTGTCTGGCATGGATGGTTCATATCTGTAATCCTAGCTACTTAGAAGGCTGAGATATGAGTATTGTGGTTCAGAACCAGCCCAGGCAGGAAAGGCCATGAAACACTTATCTCCAACTACTAAAAAGCCAGAAATGGATCTGTAGCTCAAAGTGGTAGAGCACTAGCTTTGAGCCCAAAAGCTCAGGGACAGTGCCCAGGCCCTGGGTCCAAGACCTAGTATCTGCATACCCCTGTGAAAAAAATTACACTACTTTAACATTTGTTAGCTTGAGCATTTACTCTGTAACAGCATTAGTTATAAACTAAGAGTACAGGGATGAAAATGACATTATTCTGCAAAGAGTTCCTGACATACTATAAGGACAGACAAACCCACAGGAAGTGATTTCTCCCTGTGTTGGGCCATGACCAATCAGTAAATGAAACAATATGTCTGGAAACATAGCTTTCAAGGACTGCTGTCATTAAGGGTCACAAACTGGACCACAAGAAAGAACAGACATTTGTTGTCGCCAAGTACTAGAGTTTAAAATTAAGATGTTGGTGGGGGACCATGAGAGGGAACCTGTTTTGACCTCTCTCCCAGCTTCTGATGGCTCATTGACAATCTTTGGTTCATAGCTGTGTCCCCCCAGTCTCCTGTTTCTTGTGATTTCTTCTATGTCTGTATCTTCACAGCATATGCTGTCTATGCATTCTGCCTCTGTGCCCAAAGTTCTCTTGGTCACAAGGACACTAATCATACTGTTATAGCCTACCTTTGTGGATTCATTTTACCCGGATTGTGTCTACACATCTGATTTCCAATTCACATAGGGAAGTACCAGGACTTAGGACTTCAACATGACTTTGTGAGGGGATAATTCAACTCATAACACAAAGAAAAATTCAAAGTCATTTCCAGTACTATATCAGGCTGTGGTGACTTTGAACATTTCCTTAACACTTTTAGATCTACTTAAAAATAAAACCCCACAGAATTAGAGGATGTCATCACTTCCCTTGTAATACCGTTGGGACAATTGACTTAGCTAAAAGGATGACAGATACCCTTTGCATCATGCCTGAACTTTCTAGTTCAAGTCCCAGTATTGGCATCCTCCTCCTTCCCCCACCCAAAGAGATACAAGTGTGATGAAAGCATTGGGAAAATGCTCGTGAGGTCTGGCCACAGATACCCAAGGTCAACTCCAAATCATGAGCAAGAAGGAAGAGGGGCACCTTGGGTCTTTGCTGTGGCTGTGTTCATTGAAGATAGTCTTGGCTAAGAACTGTTTTGGGAACCTTGAGCCTGCAGAGGGGGACCTAATTTTGCCTCTATTTACCTTAACTCCCATAGCACTGGTGACTGGATATTTTACTCCTACTTTTCTTTTCATCTGCTTCCGGTCTCTAGGCTGAGAATAAGGATGGTCTCTGTTTAAGTCACTGTTGTAAACAATGCCTGGCACATAGTAGTCACACAATACATACTTGTTGAGGAAATGAAAGTTCTGTGAGATTTTAGTTTATTTTTGCCCATTGGTGGGTAGCAGGGAGATCACACCACATCTGGGAGATGGTGCTTTGCCTTTCCTCTCCTCTCCTCTCCTCTCCTCTCCTCTCCTTTCTTTTCCTGTGTGTGT
>NW_012267315.1:4345651-4410404 GCF_000151885.1 Dipodomys ordii
TTCTTCTTCTTCTTCTTCTTCTTCTTCTTCTTCTTCTTCTTCTTCTTCTTCTTCTTCTTCTTCTTCTTCTTCTTCTTCTTCTTCTTCTTCATTTTACTCTTGGCTCTCACACTGTCAACATGTTGTACATCATTTTTGCTGGCTCTATTTTCACCCCACAAATCAAATTTTTACTAACAGAAATAGAACAATGGCCCCATAAATCATGTTCCCACTTGGTGTCTGCTCAGTCCATTGATCTTACCCACTGTGGTAAACTCAATGCTTCTGACAGTTACCCTATCTCTTTCCAGACATCTATAATTTCCCTATACTGTGTGTGCTGTGTATGGATGCTTCATATTGCTTTTCCAGACTTGTCCCAACACCATCACATCTTCTGCTTTACAACTTACTCCCTATCTCTAAATTCTATGCACCAAAAAACCCAAAATAGTTTCGGCCTGCAGAGCTTGCTCTTTCCTCACCTCTAAAGCTTTTCTTCATACGATTTCCAGCACATGGAAGAGCTCTCTGTCTCTCTCAAGTGTTCCTGATCTGCCCTCACTAAGGCTTACCTTGAGCATGGCAGCCTCCATATACAGCCCTACCCAGCTCTTTGTATCTGGCTTCTGATGCCTGACATATTCAACTTTTATCACTCCATTTTGTCCCTGGGGGGGGGGGCTGATACTCATGTATTGTGTCATTCAGGTTCCCAATCTCTTTGGTTTCCTATTGGGTTTAACCAATAAGAAACTATCAGTGGAAAGCCAGAGAGGAGATCCCTGAGAAGAGACAGAGTTGTGCATTTATTTCCCCAGCTCTTTATTTGCTGGGTCTCACTTGGTAGTTGATAGGCCACAGTTTCTTTCAGCAGATCCCTTTCCTACAAGTTAGGAGTCCTTGACAAATTCAAGCAACCACTTCTCACCTTGCCTAGTTGGTCTACATCTGGTTTAGAATGGTAGCACCTCCCTTCAGTTCCCAGTCTTATAGTACATCATTAATGAACTCCCCTCATCTTGCTCTAATACTTTTCAAGCTCTGTATAATTTCTCCTTTGTCTTACAGATGCCATGACTGTAATAGTGATAGCAATGGTGATAACTTTTCTCCTAGCAGAGAATCTGGGAGTCCGAGTGAGCAATTTATGCAGAAACTCATGCAGCCTACAGAACTGGCAGAGACTAGCAGCATACCCATTCTATGTACCGGTGCTTAAACCCTCTATGGCTTAAGACCTAGTGGCTTAAAGCAATATTAATAATTTTTTACCCCTTTGCAAATCAGGAATTGAACAGGACAGACCAGGATGGCTATGCTACCCCAACTAACAAAAGTAGAACAATGGCCCCATGTTTAGAGGCTCCTCTGAAAGGCTTGCAGGCCAATTGATATGGTTACTGGCTATGTCTGAAGGGTGAGTATTTAAAGACAGAGCAGTAAGGAGCCAGGTTGAAGCTATTATGACCTTTTAAACTCAGCCTTGGAAGACATATGGATCTCTTTTACTATGCCACCACCAGGCTTTAGCCTTTACTTCTTGATGAAGGGCTGTAAATGTCACATTGTATCCTGTGGGCTAATACAATAGAGGCCACTGTGGGACACATGTGGGACTTGTGAATCTTTATATTCCAACACCTCTTTCTTCCTCAACAGTGACACTGTGTTGTATCCATGCTGAGGACAATAACCTCAATATCAAGGATGCTGAATCTGAACCATCACTTGGAGGATACCCACCCATCTGAGTGTAATAACTCAACTTTCAATGTGTCACTCTTCTGAGATTTTGTTGTAAGTGTGGAAATTAAAATTCAAGTGTTGGTGGCTTATGCCTGTAATCCTAGCTACTCCAGAGGGTGTGATCTCAAGATTGCTGTTTGAAGCCAGCCCAGGCAAGAAAGTCTATAAGACCCTTATTTCCAGCTAACCAGCAAAAAGCTAGGAGTGGAGCCATGGCTCAAATAGTAGAGTGCCAGCGTTGGGCAAAATAAGCTATGGGAGGGCATGGAGCCCTAAGTACAGTTACCTCTTCCCTCCACAAAAAGAGTAGGTATTATTCATATCTTGCGATTGTCTGAGTCATTGCCTCCCGCATCTGTGATGGCAACCAATGACCCAGGTTAAGTTCCTCTCTCTCCTTTCATTCCATGCACTATGAGAAAGAGAAGGAAATAACGGAGCTCCCTGAACCGCCACCAACTGACAGATCTAAAACTGGATGCAGAAGAGACTTGGCTCAGCCAAACAGTGGAAAAGCACATGCTTAGCATGAATGAAAGGGAGTATGTTCTCAGTGCTGGTTGGAAGGATCCTGGGGAAAATGGAGATTGTTGTGTTGAAAATGATTGACAGGTGTGTGTCTTCAGGGGCCTTCCCCTATCATGGAAGATGCTATCTGAAGCAAGAAGTCTGCTTGATGTCTGCCCCAATAAGAAGCCTGGAAAAACCATCTGTCAAGTGATATTTAGAGCTGACATTTTCATAAGGATCCGGTCTATAGAGGGTTTTTGCAGGGCCTGGAAAAAAATCATGTTTTTTTTTTCTGCTGCTCCCCATATTCTGTAATTAAACAAAGCTTATTGTGTTAAATATACACTTACAATGACATGCTTGCAAGATTGTATTTCCAAAAGATTTTCATCTTGAAATAATTTCATTGATCACAGTTAAATTGTATTATTTTGAATAAATAACATTTCGTGTTTGCAGTACTTTGAAGTAAGTACCCATGAAAACATCATGGGTCTTCAGTCCTAATTACTTTTGTGTATATACTTTTAAAAAACAAAACACAAAAAACCCCGCCAAACATACTTTTACAGAACCATAGCCCAGTTGTCAACTTCAGTAAATTTGTCACTGACAATGTTTCTTTCTAATCCCACACCAGTATTCTGATTATATGTTTATTTGACTCAGTGGTGAATTGTTGAGCCTGTACTTTCCCCCATCAGTACCTGTTGTCAGGTCTCTATGGCCTCCTTAGATCTAAAATCTGGAATTCTTTTTTTTTGGGGGGGGTCCAGTTGTGGGTCCTGAATTCTGGGCCTGGGCACTGTCCCTCAGCTCTTCAGCTCAAGGCTAGCACTCTACCGCTTGAGCCACAGCGCCACTTCCGGCTTTTTTTTTCTGCTTATGTGGTGCTGAGGAATCGAACCCAGGGCCTCAGGCATGCAAGACAAGCGCTCTACCACTGAGCCACCTTCCCAGGCCTAAAATCTGGAATTCTTATGCCCTACACTTCACCTTTGTATTTTATGATGATCATTTTGATGAACAGAGTATATTAAAACACAGTACATTGCTTACATTCCTGCTTTCTATTTTCTCATTTCAACTCCTGGTTAAAGTCTCTGCCTTAGGCAAGTTATAAGGTTAACAAGTAGAAGAGTTGGAAATGTTAACTCTACCTGTATAATTACTACCTTCTTTTGCCACTGTTACTACCACCATTGGTAGTACCTATAAAAGGATACACTTTACATACCGGTGCTAGTGGCTCATGCCTGAAATCCTAGCTAGTCAGGAGGCTAGGAGATCTGAGAATCCTGGTACAAAGACAAATCTTTGAGACTCTAACTTCCAATTAACCAGCTAATATATTAGCATACCCACACACATATATATATGTACATACATACACATATATATGCACACACATACACATATGGTTGGAGTTTTGGATTTTTTCCTTTTCTTTGAGGTAGAGTCTTACTACATAGCTTGGGCTGGCCTCAAACTTGAGGTCCTCTGCCTGAGCCTTCCACATTCTGGAAGAACAGTATGTACCAGCACATCTACCTTCTTATGCTATACCTTACTCATTTATTGTTTTGAGACAGAGTCTTCCTACATAGTCCAAGCTAATCCTCCTGCCTCCACCTCTGGAATCTTATAACTACAGACATGTACTACCACACCCAGCTTTTGTGATAGTTTAAAAGCAGAATAGTGACAAAACAGAGAAGTATTAGAATGGTCTCCTTGGACTTGGCCTAGGGTGGAGAACAAGATGAGAACATGAGTTCATTTCTGATAAGAAATAAAGACACTTCATTCCATGAGAAAGCAGCTTCATGTTACACAATTTGGTGTCAGCCAAACTAGTTTGAAATTACAATCTTGTATCACCAGCTAGGGACCAAGTGCATTGCTTAACTTCTCTGATTTTTGTTTCTACCTCTGTGAAAGGTAGATAAGAAAAATCTTAAGCCAGGTGCAAGTGGCTCATGCCTGCAATACTAGCTACTCAGGAGGCTGAGATATGAGGATCACGGTTCAAAGCCAGCCCAGACATGAAAGTCCAAGACATTTATCTCTAATTAACCACCAAAAAGCCAGAAATGGAGCTGTGGCTGACATGGTAGAGCACCAGCCTTGAACAAAAAAGCTAAGGAACAGCATAGGCTGTGAGTAAATCCCAGTACAGACACCAAACCAAACCAAATACAAACACACACACACACACACACACACACACACACACACACACACACACACCCTCTCCAGGGCTGCAGGTGTGGCTCAGTGATAAAAATGCCTGCCCAGCAAGCATGAGACCCTGAGTTCAATTCCTAGTACCTACAAAATGGAAAAAAAATCCTACTCATATTGTAGACAACTAAAATAAAATACTTCAATCCAGGTGTAGTGGCCCAAACTTATCATCACAGTTACTTGGTAGGATCATGTGAATTCATTAGTTGGAGACGAGTCTGGGCAATATGGCAAGATTCTATCTGAAGAAAAAGAACGATAATCCATGTCAAATATTTATCTAAAGTGCCTAGTGTTTAGGTAAACTTGCTGGCTATTTTTTTGTGATTTATTATTTATCCACTGAAGTTTTATTCCTCAAATGTCTACCACATTATCAGGTTTATGAAATAACTAAAGTGACATAACCATTTCTCACAATGCTTAGCCAGTACAATTGGAAGTTGGACCAATGTCCAAGGTAACCAATAAGTAAAGACTGAAGGCAGGGCTTAGCTGTTTACATAGTTTTCTTGTATATGTATGTATATGATTATATATTATATATGTGGTGAGATATATGCATATCTATGATGATTAGCTTTTGTTTATATCATTAAGATAATAAATATTAAATTCAGAATGCATTCAATAAATGATAGTCTTACAGTGAAAGAAATATAGTAAACACAAGACTGTGTCAGAAGCCAAAGATCAAGCACAGCTTTCCAGAGGGCTGACCCTTGAACTAAGACCTGAAGGAATCATCCAACCAAGAAAGATGGGGGAGAGAAGGAAGTGGTCCAGACTAAGCAATCAGCCAGTATCCCAGGGTGTGGGAGTGAAGAGCTTGGGTTTGAAGACAGATTGGTTGTGTCCCTATGAGCCAGTGATAATTTCTCAATCACAGAGAGCTGTAATGAAGGAAAGAGATGTTTGTATCCAGTGCTTGCCATTTGTGTAGTTATTCAGAGAACTCATGTAACCTAGTTAGTCTAAAGAAGAGGGTGAGACCTGAGAGGGAATGCTGATAAATGGGCTGGGGTTAGATAAGAAGGAATGTGGAGATTATCTCCAAGCTGATGATTAACAGGGAAGGGTCTTCAGCAAGATGCACAAGATTTTAGAAAAAAACATTTGAGCACCAGGCAGGTCAATAAATGTCAAGAAATCTGATGGGAAGCAGGAAGATCAGCACAGAGACATGTGGAAATCAGGCAAGAAATAGTACAATCAGGGAAGAGTACAAGGCAAACGCAAGATCATATAAGCTGGCTTGGTGACCAGAGGCCAGGGAGAGGTGGAGGGTCAGATGACTTCCAGGTGTCTGAGTGACTTGAGTGAGATGGGAGAAGATTGGGTGGAGTGTCTTTATAGAAAATATGGGGCTAGGAAGGTGGCTCAGTGGTAGAGTGCTTACCTTGCATGCCTGAGGCCCTGGGTTTGATTCCTCAGCACCACATAAGCAAAAAGAAAAAAACCGGAAGTGGCGCTGTAGCTCAAGTGGTAGAGCGCTTGCCTTGAGCTGAAGAGCTGAGGGACAGCGCCCAGGCCCAGAGTTCAAGCTCCACGACCGACAAAATAAATAAATAAATAAAACCTTTGGTTTACTATAATTTAGCCTGGAATGGAGTAGGCATGACACCCAGCTACTTTACAAGAGATTTGCATACTGAGGTTAGACCAAGAGTGTCTATGCTAAGACTTTTCTGGTCCAGGTCTTTGGGGCTGAATTCTCAGTTATAATTATGAACTTTCTAATGGAGAATCAGCTCTGAACACTGGGAGCCCCAGGAAGGGAATCCATCCTAGTCAAATAAGTGGGAGGGAGGAAGCAGGGCTGGGAGTCAAGGGCAGGAGTCTAACTCTGGGATAACAGAACCAACTGTGAGAAGCTGGGGTGGGGGAAGTAGAGCCCCAGCACACAAAGGGTTGACCAGAAGCATCTACATTTCAAAGTAGGTCCCAGAAAGGAACAAAGACACAGTACAACAGGGTTGACACTGAGCCAGAAGAGAGGTCTTAGGTTTTGCTCTATGGGATAAGCTGGCCAGTAGCCTGGACTCCAAGGGGCTGAGCCATGTTAGCAATTGCTCCCTGCCCCCCAATGATCTTGACGTGAGTGCTAGTTCTGGTAGCCTGGGGATACTGGGAAATAAGCTAAAACGGGGGTGGGGGAGCCTTGTGAAGCCAGAATCCTTATTTAGTGACTGAATAAAGCAAGACAAAAGTGCCTTTGAGAATTATTGCAGAAATGCTCTGGAAACGAAGAGTCAAAAACAAGCCATGTTGTCTACTTTATATGACTCAGTGCTCAAAACAAGACCCCAATATTTATTGAGGATCTTGACTTTGTACAAAATGATACTGAAGCCCAGAGAGACTGACCATCTAGTTTAGGATCACACAGCTGGGAATTTAGAGGTAAACTCAGACTCCTGGGATTACAGAGAATGGAACTTCTGAAGCCATACAACATTTTATAATGGTACTTTGGTTTTCAGAGATATTGACCTCAGAGGAGACCTTGATTTACAATCAGGGCAGCCTTTCCAGGGATGAAGAAAGCCATAAGGAAGAAAAGGAAGAGCTGCATGTTGCATTGTAGTCCTTGATTCTAGATGCCAACTGGATAACTTTTCGTACTCTCAGAAACTGAAGCAAAATTGGGTATCACTGAGGGTATTGATTTCAAGATGGTGGGATGGTGGTGGCACCTATGAGTGTATGCAATTTCTGGATAATTCTTCCCAAAGGGAGTCATTCTGTGATGCTTCTAGGAGAGGATCTCAGCTGATTCCAAGTCCCCAGGGAGCAGGGGCCATTCTGGGTACTGTTTCAAATCAGACCTGGAAAACGCTCAGGTTCCTGGAGAATGCTTTGTTCTTCACACCCTGCCCCCTCCGGCTTTGTTCCAAGTGGAGCTAATTAGACTCAGTGGTTAATTAACAGGTTAAGGAGAACAATGACTGTTGGCTTCCTGACTCTCTGATCTCTCTGCTTATAGGGCTTGTAGGGTGGGTCTGGATTTTCAGCCTGATCCCAGAAATTCCTTCAGTTGTAGATTGTGCAGGATTGTGTTAGTGCTAAGGCCATCCTTCCTTTTCAGAATTGGATGAGAGCACTGTCACAGGAAGTCGATAGGCTGTCTCTGTGTTCCCCTGACCTGCATGATCTATTTGTGAGAAAGCTGAATGTGTTTGGCTTTACAATTATTATTATTATTTTATTACATTATTATTATTATTTGCTGGGGAAGGGGGTCTGGGAGATCAATCTCTTTCTGCTAGGGTGGAAAGAACAAGTAGATCATTTGATTTCAGGCTTTCTTCATAAACTGGGGTAGTAGAACCCCTGGCTTGGCCAAGATTGGAAACATGTACCCATTTTGTCAGGTTTCCAAGCCTTGTCTTATACTTACACAAATCTGGAACCAAGATCATAGAGAAGGCTCTCAGACTCTTTTCTTTTTTCTTTTCATTTCTTTTCTTCTTTCTTTCTTTTTTCTTTCTTTCTCTCTCTCTCATCCTCCCTCTCCCTCTCGTTCTTTCTCTTTCCTTTCTTTCTTTCTTTCTATACTTTTATGAGTAGAGAAACCAAGAAATACATTTGAGCTCTGAGAATCGACCAGGACCCTAAGACCCTAAGATTTTGAGCAGGAATCTGGCTAGCTTTGGCCAGTTGACATGCACAGATATCCAGGGATAACACATAGACTTCATCGCAAAACCATACAGGCAGGAATCCATTTGCTGCCTTCTTACTTGCCATCCTCTTCCACCCCAAATCTCTGGTGCTTGTCTGTTGCTCAGCTCCATTAATGTACATTGATCAACTAATGCATTCTCTCTACTTAAAAAAAATTAAAAACTGATAGGGTTAAAATGGATCTAAGGGGTCACTCACTGGCTATAGGATGTGCCTCAAGTTTCTCATCAATAAATTGCCAATAAATGGCCCTCTCCAGGCCAACCTTGACTGTGACTCTCTCCATCCCATTTCCACAGTCCTCATCCTTTGAAGATCATGTCCCACTGGACCCTTTTCTCCCTGAGAACCCTTCCTTCTCATGCCTACTCAAACTGATCCAGCCCATCCACCAACTGTTCCTTCCACCAGTCTCTTCCCCCACTCCTGAAAATAATACCCTTTGTTTGGTCTCTTAGAATGGATTCCCATTTTCTGCAGAGTCAAGTCCATGTGCTCCAACATAGCACCAGAGAAGCCTTTATACTACCTTCACCATCTCTTCTCCACCTCCTCCAGCTTCACCTTCTAGATTGTCATGTTAATTTCCAGGGGCTCTGAAATTTCCTTGTGTCTACCTTCTTCCTTCCTTTACCATAAGCTATTTTTATGCACATGTGCTTTTTTTTCTTGGTTATGATGAGGATAAAACTCAGGACTTCACACACCCTAGGCAAGCCCTCTACTATTGAGTTATATCACATGCTTAATTTGTCCATCCATATACTTATTTCATTGTATATTAGATCAGGGGGTGACGAGACACTCAGTCTCATAGACTGATTCTGAAGAAAAATTTCAGTATGTACCAAAAAATGAAAAATATTTATTCTAACCTTTTTTCTCTGTAAGTCTGCCTCAGAGTATTCAGACTTGAGATATAATTAAATAGATGAAACAGGCTTTAGACCTAAAAGGATGTTTGTCTGTTGTTTCTAATGAAGAATATTCTCATCCTAGCTACTCAGGAGGCTGAGATCTGAGGATCACGGTTCAAAGCCAGCCCGGGCAGGAGAGACCGTGAGACTCGTATCTCCAAGAAACCACCAGAAAACCGGAATTGGCGCTGTAGCTCAAGTGGTAGAGTGCTCGCCTTGAGCTGAAGAGCTGAGGGACAGCGCCCAGGCCCAGAGTTCAAGCCCCACGGCCGACCCAAAAAAAAAAAATTAAAAAAAAAGAATATTCTCAGAAATAGGACAATAATCAAGTTCATTATTTAATATTTATGGGGAAGAATATATTAAAATGACTATAAAACAAAAGGAAACAAATCATCAAATGTTTTATTAGTGAAATGATTCAATATATGTCTAAGAAAGAAGAAAAGCATTCCCAGATATCACTGTGATTGCTTTGACACTGAAATTTCTTCTATTCCATAAACAACTGCAAGCTGGGTGCTGGTAGTTCACACTTGTAATCCTAGCTACTCGGGAAGCTGAGATCTGAGGATCATGCTTTAAAGCCTGGCCAGGAAAGTCTAAGGCTCTTACCTTCAATTAACCACCAACCAAAAAGCTGGAAATGGTGTAGCTCAAGTAGTAGAGCACTAGCCTTGAGCAAAAAGAAAAAAAAAGAAGAACAAAAAAGCCCAGTCCCTAAGTTCAAGACCCTTCTGGTGCAAGCCTATACTCCCAGCATTAAGGAGGCTGAGGTAGGAAGATCTTGAGCTCAAGGCCAGCCAAGGCTATATAGCAAGATTGTTTCAAAGCAAAACAAAGAAGCAAACATGATAAAATATTGATAAAATAAATAAAAAGGGATAGTTTATTTAATGTCACTCTGAGATTTTGAAATAACTAAACGAAGACTTATCGTCTCTGAATTCTCAATCTGTTCATGCTGAAGAGACTGCACTGGAATGGTGAGCTTCCAGGAGATCTGGTCAGCATCCCTGGACTTGCTGGGCCTGCCCGTGCCTCATGACTCTTGTTATCTCATGGGAGGTGCCCTGAAGTGGGGCAGGTGGCCAGTGCTGGGTTGTGATTCCAGGGAATTCTAAAGCCAGACTGCTGGTATCTGTTTCCCTGTGCCTAACTTCCTTGACTCTACATTGTCCATCTCATCACTCACTAGCCTCAGGATGTGATCCTCAGTGCCTCAATGGTCTCATCTGTAAATAGGGATAATAACCATCCTCTATAAGGCCATTCTTGGCTGTGGCCTTCTCCATCCCATGGAGAGGCAACTAAGGGATAAAGCATTTGCCTAGGACACACAATTCTCTGGTGTTAATCCCCAGCACTGAAGAAAAATGAAAAGAAGCATGTGAAGAAAAGAAAATGATCATGCCACTGAGCTTTTGTGAAGACCAAAAGGGTCAACTTAGAGAAAGCTCACAGGCCAGTGTTTTGCAAGCTTTAAATGTCTAACAGGTATTCATGATTATCATTGCATATTTATAGAGTTTATGGAGAATCAGAAGGTATCTTATTTACCTTTTAGCTCCTTATACATGGATCCCAAAATATGCTATTGCTGAATTATTAACTTAAGTTCTAGGGGAAAAAAATTAAGGTTTTCCAAAAGCAAAAGGAATACCTAATACACTTCCATCACCCCAGGTAAGTGTCAACTCAAGAGCAGGTGGGGGAAGGACTGGTTTGTAACCTTGACAGACAAAGCACCTAACTCACTGCTGTTCTTGAATCTGGCTTCCCCTATCTGCCTTAGCTCTAGCTGGGAAACCAAGAGCTTTAAATGTGATCATTTGAGATGTGACCCTGACTCTCTGTGCCCTATGGCTATTTTGTAAGAGTGTTTAAATGGAAGAGAGGTTTGATTGATCAAGAGCTGGCAGCCTGGACCTGGGCTCAATTTCTAAATGCCTTGGGTTTCCTTATCTGCAATATATGAGCCTTTAGTCAGTGGTCTCTGGATCTCCCTGACATGTTTCTGGAGGGCCATTATGATTTGGGAACATTTTGGAACATTTTACCCCCTTACCCTGCCCTTCCACTTCCTCCCCCCTTCCCCACTACACACAATCTATAGTCTCTAGCATAAACTTCATGCTCTCTTTCTGAGAAAATAGACTCTGTGAACTGAACTTCAAAGCTTGGCCCTCTGAGCTCCTTGCAGAAGTGCCAGAAACAACAATGGGGCTAGGTGGGGGCTGCCCAATGGGCACTCCTTAACCTGGCCAATATCATGTTCAAAGTTACTGCTACGAATTCATGAACAATGCATTTGGCAACCTTTGAGGTCTGCTTTCCTAGCTAGTTATTCTTGCCAGCCCTGAGCATGAAAGCTTCCAATAGCATTCAATAAAAATAATAAAAATCTTTTTTTAAACTTTGAGAAATAAATGTAGTCTAACCACATCAAAAGAAAAACTTACACAAAAAGAAAATAAAAATGTTCCTGTAGTCCTAGCGCCTTAGAACAAGGATGCTTCTACAAGGATGCTTCCTGCTTTCTTTTTTATGCAGCCCGCTGGTAATCAGCATATAAAAAAATCTGCCTCTCTCCAGGTGCTGGTGGCTCATACAGCTGGCCCCCCGGGTAATCCCAACTACTCAGAAGGCTGAGATCTGAGGTTCATGGCTCAAAGCCAACCCGGGCAGGAAAGTAGGTGAGACTCTTATCTCCAATGAAACACTCAGAAAACCAGAATTGGTGCTGTGGTTCAAGTGGTAGAGCACTAGCCTAGAGCTGAAGAGCTGAGGGACAGCATCCAGGCCCAGAGTTCAAGCCCCATGACAAAAATAAATAAAAAAATAAATAAAATATATAAAAAAATCTACCTCTCTCACTTGCTGGTTTTACTTAGTATTTCAATTTAAAGTTGCCCTATCATTTCCCCCCCTGCTGTGTGAGATTATGTGCCCTAACAAATTGCAACATTTTCCTTTTTCTTGGAGAATATGTTATTATGAACAACAGTAAACTACTATTCCTAGACTAGAACATGTTTTATGTGTCCGTTTTTTTCCATTTTGCTAAATGATGCTCTTTTTATTTCCCCAAACAGAGATTCTGAAGTCATTGCTTCTAGACATGGGGCTTCAGCTTTTACTTGGGGCAATAGCTTTTCCTCCAATATTTTATTATGAAATACTTAAAATGTACAAGACAGTTGAAAGGAATTTTTTATAATGTATAACCATACAACAAGTCAGGGAGGAGAAAACTATACCTCTGAATTACTGAGCAGAAATCAGTGGATAAAGAAAGGTTAATCGTCTGTAGCTAGTACTCTTAGAATAAAATGATCATACCAATTTATGAGATATAATATATATTATATTTTATAAACTCTTTTTCAGAATGTCTCCAGGTCTATTTTTTTTAAGTTGATTGTCATCCTCAGGTTATAAACAAGTCAGATATTACCACATATTTCGTGATGATGAAACACATAATCAGAGAAGGGAGATTGCGGTTGGCAAGAATAGTACTGAGCTCTTAATAGAGACATTCTTTTACTGAATTGTTTCTCCCTTTCCTTTCCTGTTAGCAAATTCTACAGTGCTGTGCGGCAACATGACTTTGTACATCACTATACATTCACTTACAATGGATTAAAAATATTTATTGTATTTATGTTTTATGTGGTACCAAGAATTGTACCCTGGGCATCATGCATGCTAGGCAAGCACTCTAACACTAAGCCATATTCCCAACCCCTTATAAATGGATTTTTATGGTCCTTTAAGCTCCCCAATTCTGTGTGTGTGTGACTTTGAAACATTTCTGACTATGAAAGCAGGAGCCCATGTCACAGGTGGCCCAGCCACTTCACCTGTCAATATGAGGATTAAAGACCAGTTACAGAGTAGGTGTAACTCAGTGGTACAGTGAATTAGCGTGTGGGAGGCCCTATGTTTTATCTCTAGTCCTAGTGAGCTCTCTCTCTCACTCTCTCTCTCTCTCTCTCTCTCTCTCTCTCATACTACACATATACACACACACAAACACACACATACATAGGATTCAAAAGCTCCATCCAATCCAAGAACTTTTCTAAAGATATATTTTATCTCAGTCTAGAAAGACAGGGCAAAGTTGGGCAATTATTAGACTGAAAAAGTATAAGCATATGCTAGGTTGTTTCCTTGGAAAAAGAATTCAAGATGGATCTGGGATGACTTGACACTGCAATGCTGCAAGCTCTGAAGGCTGGAGGTTTTACCTGGAAAGCTCATCCTTACCACCATTGATCTTAAATAGTTCCCAAAGGACTATGCATCAAAAGGCTTCATCACCAGAGTGTGGTAGCCCCTAGGAGGTGTTGGAAACCTTTAAGAGGTAGGGCCTCATGGAAGAAAGTTAGGAAACTGAGTGCAAGATGTTGAAGGCTTTGTTGGGATTCTGGCCCCCTTTGTATCTCTCTTTGCTTCCTAGCTATCAAGAGATGGATGAATTTCCTCTACCACATGCTCTTACCATGATGTACTGTGCCACCACAGGCCCAAGACAAAGCTAAGCAACCATGAGCACAAATCTCTAAAATCTTGAGCTCAAATGACTTTTTTTTTTCCTTTTTCTGGGATGGTGCTACTGGAGTTTGAACTAAGGGATACACACTTGTTCAGCTTGCCTACTTGTGTAATGCTCTACGAATTAAACCATTCCTCCAGCCCTCCAAATTAACTTTGTATTCCTTTGATTATCTCTGGTCACAGTAACAAAAAGCTGCTTCCCATGCTCACTCTCCCATCTTATGTGTGGGGCCATCCAAGGCAAGAGACTTTAATTGAGAATCTAAATGCAAATTCCACCCCAAAGGGTGGTTTCTCAAGAACTTCTCTGATTGCTGAAGATTTACATTTCACTTCTTGCTCATACACTGAACTTTTGCTGAAAGGAGAAGTACCATTAATCTATTTTATTAATAAAATGTGTTAAATAAGAAGTGTTAAAAATGTGAAGTGAGAAGACCATGAGAACTCATCTTAGGAGTAGTCAAGTTCAAACAGGAACCCGCTCCTCTTGTCTCTGAAACTCTTTCCTTTGTCATTTGGCCGTGGCTTATCCTAGGCTCATACCAGGAGAGGATGAACTTAAGCAATTTGGTATCCACCATCTATCTGGTTTGGCTTTGTATGCTGAAGTCATTTTGCACAGTCAGTGTTGTCCTGGCCATGGCAATCCTTTGCTGGGGTGGAAACACACCAAATCCTGTAAGTCACAGCCAGAGGCTGTCCCCCACCCCAAACATGGTAATCCACAGAAATGGCCAAAGTCAAGGGCTCAAGGCTGCAGAGTTGGAGTCTAAAGCTACGTGGCTTTTTCAACAGACCAATGCTTTCTTCCTCTAGCATGTTCTATACTACCAACCTCAAGGCAATATGTTTCTTTTTTTTCTTTTGGCCTCCAGAGCAGCTGTTCAACCTACAGAATAAAGAGCAAGTGCTGGGAAGCTATCCGGGCAACATTTTTAATGGGGCCATCTGTTTATACTTGCCCTTTGGAAAAAAAAGTCAATGGGTTTGATTTTTGGACAGTCAGTTCCTTAAACCTGAAATACTCATTGAACATCATGGGTAAGTGATGGCCACCTTCCAGCCTTCACTGACTGCTCTGAAGTTGGTCAGACACTGTTACTACAATAATCCGGGAAGTTCTGAGTAAGAAGAATCCCTGTAAGTGCATGTAAACCAGCAAGGTGTGGCTGCAGAATAGGCTTGCATTTCAAGCAGTGCCTTTAAAAATTCATTAATTAATTAATTCACTGGGACTTGAACTAGGACCTGACACTATCCCTTAGTCAGTTTTCAGTCAAGGTTGGCACTCTACCGCTTGAACCACAGCTCTACTCTCTACTTCCAGCTTTTGGGGGAAGGGGCTGTCTGATTGGAAGTAAGAGCCTCAGATTTGTGTTTCCAGGATGGCTTTGAATTGAGATTGTCAGATGTGAGTCTTCTTCATAGCTTGGAAAATAGGGTTGGGTCCCCAGTGTTTGGCCTAATCAAAGCCTTCTTGAATTCAGGCTTGAACTCAGGGCCTAGATGTTGTCCCTGAGCCTATTTTTGCTCAAGACTAGCATTCTACCACTTGAGCCACAGCCCCACTCCCAGCTTTTTGCTGTTTAATTGGAGACAAGAGTCTCATAAACTTTATTGCTCAGGCTGGCTTCAAACAGAGATGCTCAAATCTTAGCCTCCTGAGCAACTAGGATTATGAGTGTGAGCCCCCACTGGCAGGCCAATCAGAGGCTTTTGATAGATGTGTTAGGGATTAAACCCTGAGCCTAACCTAGGTTAGGTGTGCACTTTACTGCTAAGTATGCACAGCTACACCCCAGTCCCCTCTCCTTTTTTATTTTTTTAAAGACAACATGTTTCTCAGTATCAAATATGAGTACCATCATAAACACATTAAGCTAGAGGAAGTTAAATAGACTATTGCAGAATTTGAGGATTAGAATATAATACTTTTTCCCCAAAATGAGTCATGGAAGGGCTCTATAGAGGAGATTGGTTATAAAATCCATTGCCAAACTACCTTCATCTTGTGGCTGGTGGGCTGGAAGATGTAGCCACTTCTAATGGATTAGAGGGACCATTGGCATGGATGTGGACTGCTGGAAGCTAAGGAACATTTGTCCAAAACATGTTTTTCAGGCCAACCTAAGTGTAATATTGTTCGATACCAGTGGCTCATACCTGCAATCCTAGCTATTCAAGAGGCTGAGAGCTGAGACTTGCAGTTTGAAGCCAGCCCCAACAGACAAACCTGAAAGAGTCTTATCTTCAATTAACGAGCAAAAAACTGGAAGAGAAGCTGTGGCTCAAGTGATAGAATGCCAGCTTTGAACACAAAAAGCTAAGGCTGTGAGTTCAAGCGCCAGTGCTGGCCTGTGCACACGTGCACGCGCGTGCACACACACACACACACACACACAGACACAGACACACATCTAACACTGATCTAAAGGGTTAGGTATAATTTTTATTTTTTTTTATTTTGTTTTGAGATGGAGTCCCACTGTGTTTTGGCCTTAGTCTTTTGGAGTCAAGCAATCTTCTTGCCTTCTGAGTGTGGGGACTAAAGACGCATGTTACTTGTCCAGCTCCAGCTTTAATCTTCATGATGAATAACCCAGATCCTGGTACTGATGTGCCTTTCTCTAGCCAGTAACCCCAACATCATTTTTCTCACAGCTTTATTTCTGTGGCCAGATGAGCTAGTGAGGTATCACAACTATTTTGATAAGAACTTGACTTCACCACTTAGGAGTGTAGCCAATTCTCAAAAGCTCTCCTTTCCACCAGAAATCTCTGGCAGAAGGGAAGCAAGCCAGGTAATAACCCAAGGCAAGGGGGAAGGGAACCAAGGAACCTGCTTTTATTGCATGTCACTTAAATCCAGGCGCTTTACATGGATTTTCTCAGACAAGTTAATCCTAGGCAACAACCCTGCGAGGATTGTCAATTAACAGATAAAGACAGGGAGATTTAGGGAAGTTGAAAAAGTTACCAAAGACCTGAAGAGCAGAGCTGCAAGGCAGCAGATGTGAGGCCAAAGTCCAGAATCGTTCCACTTACAAAGTACCCTCCATAAAAGACAGAATACCAATGACTCTTAGACCAATGTGGGCATACAGATACACAGGGAAAGAAACTGGTGGAGTAAACTAATGTCTTGGGAAGGTTTGCCTGTGAGGATTCAGGAAGCCAATCAGGGCTAACAATCAGGAACCACCACCAAGGGCCAATAGTCCTCTTCTAGAATGTAGTTCTGGCCATGTTATTGGGAAATGGTAGGTTTTCAGTGGGTACCACAGATGCTCAGCTTTGGGCAGAGCTACAGCATGAAGTCCTGCTGCGGATGGCCCTCACCTAGCTATCAAGGTATGCAAGGCTGACTTTTAACCTACACTTAGCATCAGGAAGAGCCAGATGGCATTCAGGCTGATGCTGTGCCTTTGGCTGTCTAATCTCTCCAGGCACAAGAGTAAACATAAAGCTCAGGGAAACCATATGCCCATGACTCATAGTGCTGCCGGAATCACCACCATTCTACATGGCATATGCTCTCCTGGGCTAGGGCGGGATGTGGATCTATGTGGGAGAGGAAATTTGTCTTAAAGTTACAAGCAAAGTGATTAAAACCAGAATGAAGGCTTGTCTATCTGACAATCATATACTAAATGACTTGATACATTTTATTTTAATTTTATAGTAGTACTAGGCATTGAACTCAGCACCTAGGCAAATACTTTGCTCTTGGGTTTGCTCCCTCTAGCTCTAAATAACATTTAGTTGTAGGACAGACTATACTGTCATCATAGGTATTTTATGGTTTCTCTTTTTTTGTCCGTTGTGGGACTTGAACTCTGGGCCCTCAGCTCCTCAGCTCAAGGCTAGTGCTCTACCACTTGAGCCACAGTGCCACTTCCAGCTTTTTCTGTTTAAGTGGTGCTTAGGAATCGAACCCAGGGTCTCATGCATGTGAGGCATGCACTCTACCACTAAGCTACCTTCCCAGCCCCACCATCATAGCCATTTTGAATGGAATGTTTTCTCATCAATTTTCCTTGTTTAATAAGTTTGGAATTTTACTCTAAATTGAAAATGAAGTAGCCCCTAATTGAAAGGATCTTCTACTACAACTGAGATTTGATACCTTAACATGATGTCACTCCTTCTGCTTTTTGTAGAACTCCCTAATAGAAGAACCTGAAGGTATAGGGAAGGTGGGTATGTATGTGTATGTGTGTGTTAGAATCAGCTGCTCAGATGCTAGGAGCACTGGAATCTTTCTGAGGAGGGTGTTTAGTACCTATTGGGAAGATAATGGAAAGCAGAACTTCTAGCATCTCTGTTCTTTAATCCACCAGCATAATGGAAGTGTGGGTCAATCAAGTCTATATATAGGATTGTAGAGTACTGAGCTGGAGGAGTTAACTTGCTCAGTTCATTTCTTTCACATATGCAATGAACAAGACATAAAGATGGGATGTAATTTACCTGGGAGATGCCAAGAGGAATTAGAGCTCAGAGCTTCTTTACGGCTTTTCTAAAAAAACACAGAATCCCGTGACATACAGTATAGCATTTCTGAGATATTGGGAATAGCATTTATGCCTTTCAACTAGAGATATAAATAGGTTAAGAATGATGAGCTCTGATAATAGCAAAAAGACTTTCTAAACCAACTCTTTGTTGCTATCAAGGGTTTTCTAATGTTTCTGGCAGTCTCTTATTCTCTAACTCATCTGACCTTGACAACTTTGTAAGGTGGATCTTATCACCAACCCAGATAAGAAAACTTGAGACCTTGAGTAGCCAAATGAACCATCCAAGGGCACACTGTTAATGCCCTGAGGCAGAATTTGAAACTTAGCCCAGAGTACAATATATTTCCAAAGCTCTACTCATAGTCTTGAGAAGATAATTCTTAGACATGTTAGTTATAATGACTTTAGAAGACAATTCAATGTGCTTGATTAAAGTGCTTTGAAAATTTCCTGTTCAAGGTGGATCTAGTCAGAGATGGCCTCAAAGCAAATTTGAATGTTTACTTATAGTCACTATTTCATTTCCAAATGCCCTCTCTTGATGATCAATAAAGAACATGGTATATTCTGGGCTTTCCTCATTCTTTGTATTTTCTGTATTCAAGTCTCAGGAGGTTTTCTTCTAAAGCAAAACTCTTCCCTCTTCATTTAAAGAATGCTCTGGTACAAGACAGATTTGATACATTTCAGAAAACAGGATTTAATCATTGGAATACCCATCTGTGCTTTAGAAAAGAATTGCCTGATAGAAATGAAATATTTGAAAAATAATCGTTTCAGGAAAGACAAGAATAAAATCTTGTGCTTTCTTGTCCCTGTGAGTAGAATGTTACTGAGGAAAAAGACGTGGTCCATAATAT
Organism: Dipodomys ordii; assembly: GCF_000151885.1. NCBI lineage: Eukaryota > Metazoa > Chordata > Mammalia > Rodentia > Heteromyidae > Dipodomys > Dipodomys ordii. Next base: position 4,364,693 of record NW_012267315.1, read on the forward strand.
CAGTCCAGCTTTCCTCATGTCGCTGCTGCTGGGGAGAGACAGATGGATCTATAACAGTCACTATTCCACTGGGAGGTGGCTTCACTGTGATGTCTATTTGGAAATGATAACTATTTTGAAAAGGCCTATGCTAATATTAGTCAAACATGTTAGTGTCCCCAAGTCAGTCTCCAGCTTGGCTTCTTACTGGACATCAGATTTGAATGACCTTTGCTTTGAAGCATCTGCACATGCAGATCTCTCTCAAGGGCAGCTAACTGACATTCTCAGTGGATCTCACATATGCCCTCTTGGATCTTGTCTTTCCACGTTGGCCTTCTGGAACCATCTTCCTTCCTACCAGAGGGCTCTCTCAGAACTCTTACTTCAAAAAATGTCATAAGTCAAGGCCTCCCTGGGAGTCATTACCTACCCTTGATGCCAATACTTGCAGTATTAGTGCTAATACATATTCTCCTAGTCAACAGGACTGAGCTCCAGTGGTCCCAGTGATAAGTTGTACAATCCTTTGTTGGTGTGCCTTTCCGGTCCTGCTTTCTCAGTCTCTATAGCCTTTCACAGTGTCACTTTTCAAATCAACTTATTGACTTATGACTTCTGTCTTAGTCAATAAGAGCTGTTATCACAGAATATTGTAGTCTGAGGAATTTATAATGAACAGATATTCACTGCTCATGGTTCTGGAGCCTTCAAAATCCAAGATCAGGGTGCTAGATCTGGTGAGGAACAGCTTGCTGCCTTGCCACATGGTAGAAGGGCAAAAAGCATGTGAGACAGAGAATTCTTTTTTTTGTCAGTCTTGAACTCTGGGTCTGGGCACTGTCCCTCAGGTCTTCAGCCCAAGGCTAGTGCTCTACCACTCAAGCCACAGCTCTACTTCCCATTTTCTGGTGGTTTATTGGAGATAAGTATCTCACAGATTTTCTTGCCCAGGCTGGCTTTGAACTGTGATCCTCAGATCTCAGCCTCCTGAGGAGCTAGGATTATAGGCATGAGCCACCAGCTCCTGGCCAGAGCATTCTTTTATTAGGAATTCACTCCCACAATAAAGAATCCACTGTCACAATTTCCATAATGACGTTAATCCATTACTCATGCGCCTCTATTCTCATAACCCAAATTATCCTTAGGTCTCATCTCTCAATGATGCTATATTGGGGATCAGGTATACTTTGTACCCAATCCCCAATTTTAGCACCTTTTCTTTCTAAGTGGGCTCCTGGGAATGCCAATTAAGATATGCTTTAACTAGCATCCCTAAACCAGGATTCTCTCCCATAAGTTCCCCCCCCCCCGACTCATTAACAACAACAGCCTCCATAGCTAATAAAGGGGAAACTGGGAGGGTAATATTTTTTAGGTTATAGGCTTGAACTCAGGGCCTGTGCGCTGTCCTTGAGCTCTTTTGCTCAAGGCTAGTGTTCTACCACTTTGAGACATAGCACCACTTCTGGGAGGGTCATTTTTGATGATCTGTTTTTCATATTGGAAAATCCATCATTCAGTGGGTCACAAGTCTATGAATTGTACTTCAAAGCATTTCTCCAATCAGTCCTTCTCTTGCTTCCAATTCACTTCACTTCAGATAAGACTTTTCCCCTTACTGATACCGTGGCTTAAACATATGTTTGCCCAACTTTCTGGCTCATGGCTGACTACCACTTGAGCCCAGCTTCCAGCTCGGCTTTTTAGTGGTTTATTTGGAGGTGGTGTCTTGTACACTTTTCTGCCTTCAACTGGCTTTGAGCTATGATCCTTCAGATTTCAGATAGGGTTGCAGGTATGGGCCATCATTACCCAGCTTAACACATCCAGTTTCTGTTCTTAACAGGGAATTGTGAAAATGTTCATGATGATGAGTCACAGAGTGTTGGATCCTTTATCGAACCTTCCTTTATAAGCTGCAGGTAGGAAGTGGCAGGTGATTGACTCTCAGAAATAAATCCAGGAAAGACAGTCTAGCAGAAAGAGAGCTGGGACCCACAGGAGGTTGGCTACAGTGTGACAGGCAGGTCTTTCTCTTTCTTCTCTGAGAAGATAAGAGGTTGCCCCACCATCTTTACAGAAATCAGTCTCTCTCCTCCCCAGCACCTTCGTAAAGTGGGTACAGAGATTTTTAAGTATGACATTTGAACTCAGGTGCTCATAGTCTACTACTTGAACTATGCCGCAAGCCCATTTTGCTTTCGTTTTTCAGGAAAGGTCTTATGCTTTCCTCTAGGAATTCTTAGACTGTAATATTCTTACCTCTGCCCCCCCTGCTCCCCAACTAGCTGGGATTACACGTTTGAACTACCATATCTGGCTTGCTTTGTGAAATAGAATTCTATTAACTATTTTTTCTCAGGCTGACCTTGAACTTGATATTCCTATGTCTGGGAGGCATAAGCCATGGTACCTGGCTCTAGAGATGACTTAAAGAAGATGGCTCTAGATAAATATTATTTTATGTGATCATATGCACATAGCTACTGTGCCTTTGTGATCCTCTCCTAAGAATATCCTCCTTTGGTATCACTCTATGTGAATGCCTAGATCTGTATAGTTTATCATATTATAATGTATTTTTTTTTCTTTTTTACCATCCAGTATGCTTACTTGTAGGTTTATAGGCACATTCTAGTTACCACAAATGTGGGACTTATGAGCAACCCATGTTTATTTGGGTCTGGCTTACTTTGCTTAATAATTTTTTTTCAAGTCTTTCCATTTCCATACAGTGGTATAATATCATTCTTTTTGATGGATGAGTAGAATTCTATTGTGTAATGTAATACCACATTTTCTTGATTCATTCATCCACTGAGGAGCAGCTGTGTTGATTCCATATCTTGGTTATGGTAAACAAAGCTGTAATGAACATGGTTGTGCAGGTAGTTTTAGTGTGACCTTGCTTGTGTTCTATTGGCTAAATACACAGGAGTAGAATATCTGGTTTGCAGAGAAGCTCTACGTTTAATCTTTTGAGGAACCTTCATACTGCTTCCCAGAGTGGTGGAGACAGTTTTTAAAAAAAATTCTTGGCTTCTGTTTTTGTTTTCATTTCCTTTTATCTTATTTGTTGGTTTATCTGTTATTGGGAGGGAAAGGGGGGACACAGAAATGGTGGGACAGGGAAGGAAACAAATGCAGCAGTGGTACTCACTAGACACTATATTGAAAATGAACCATACAGCTTGTGGGTGAGGATGGGAGGGAAAAACTGGGACAGAATGGGGGAAAGGTCAACATTTTTCAAAAGAAATGTACTCTATATCTGACTTATGTAACTGTAACCCCTCTGTAAATCACTTTACAATAACAATAAATAAATTAAAAAAAAAGAAGACGGCTCTAGAAAACTTGGAGGGCCTGAGGAGCTCCTCGGAGGTACTAGGGAGCCGAGTGTAAGCACAAAAGCTCTCATCTTGAGGTCTCCCATCCACATCCTTACCACAATTCCAGGAAGGCTAAGCTTGAGCTTTTGCTCAGCTTTCCAGGAATATCTGGTCATCCACGGCAGTGAGGCTTCCCAAATGCATCTGAATTATAAGAATGTTAGAAGTTGAGAAGCAGGCCCCATAGCTGAGCCATTGTCACTAGATAACACAGAATGCATGGGTCAGGGAATACAGAAATTGAAAGGAGCATAATAAATATTATCATACAGATTACCAAACACAAAATTTGAACACGAACACACACAAACTTTAATAGTTAAAAATAAAGGGCATAAGAAATGGATTGAATAGCAGGATGGACATGGGAAGAACAGAGCAGAAGGCACTGACTTCAGGAAGATGAAGAAATGGGAATTAGAAGTTAAGAAGATAGAGACGAAGGGGCTGGAGATATAGCTTAGAGGTAGAACACATGACTGACAGGTCTAAGGCTGTGGCTGATCCCCAGCACCAACCAATCAATTAAGCAACCAACCAAATAAATGGATAGAAAAAAGGGATGAAAACATTTACAAATCAAGAATTTAAAGTCTCATAGATAGACTAACCATAGAAGACACAAATAGATCTTTAAAATATCATTCTTGAGGGGCTGACATGGTGATATACACATGGAATCCTAACATTCTAGAGGTTGTGGCAAGAGGATTATGTGTTTCAGGCCAGCTTGAGCTACATAGAGAGATCCAATTCAAGAAATGAAAATACAGTATTACAAAATTGAGTTGTTTCCTCTGGTCTCTCCTATCTCTCAAACCCTGGACCCTTGTGCTAGATAAAGCATTCTACCTCTGAACTCCATTTCTAACCCTACCCTTCCCCTTTTTCTCAAATTATAATTGTAAAGCCCTTTAGAAAAGAAGATGGCTTTCCTTTTCTGAAGAGATATTCTCAGTACTTAGCTGCTCATAAAAGACTACTGAGTTGACTCTACATAACAAATGGCCAATGTGAAGTAAAAGCGAGATGAGTTATTTTCCTAGGTGGTGTGTGTGTGTGTGTGTGTGTGTGTGTGTGTGTATGTGTGTGTGTGTGTGTGATGTAGTTTGGGCAGAGGAGTTTACCTCAGCAGCACTTGTTCAATGAGGCGCCAGTTAGGCACTATCTATAAAGACACCTGATCTGGCAGAACTACCTAATTGATTCAGGCACCACATTTCCCTAACACACCCAGACATGGCTGTTTTGCTTTAGGTCTACAGTCACAACCCAGGGGCCGGTCCTGCTCTGCACTCCCCATAATACCCTCTCCCTTACTCTGCAGCTTAGATCCCTGTGTAGCAGGGATGGGGCCTCAACAGCTGACTGGCCAGGTGTATTTTCATTGGCTAGGGGGCCGGTGGAGCTCTATTTTCTTCTGTACATAAAGATAAGAAGCCAAGGGTCCCCTTCCAAAAGCAAACACGTTTAATTTGAACCACCTCCTCCCCATGATTCATGGAATGGAATTTACAATGGCATTTACCTTGTTCTGTAAAAGTAGCAAATGAATCAATTCTAATAGGAAATATAAACCCAGTGCAGATGCATTTTGAACCTCTCTGGGAAGGATTCATTTAGAAAAGACCACTCTCCCTCTCCAGTGTTTTTTTCAGAAGAGTGAAGGCAGGTTCAGATCGGCTAAAGAAAAGTCACTTCAGCTAGTGGCAAAACAAGTCTTTGCACGCACCAGTATCTATCTCTACGAACCCTCTTAGCAATGAGACTTCAGACAAAACTTCAAGAATGCTTTGCTGGGCAGATGGGGTACATTCAAAGCTGAGAAACTGCCCTAATCTTTGCAAACACCAACAAAGATAAGCAATAGCTTTAGCTGGGTTAAAATTAGGGAATGCACTATGCCCTTATGACCATTATCCCCTAACTTTGACCGTTGTATGGTACTGCTCAAGTATGCTGGCAATGTTTAACAAACCATCTGTCTTTTACCTGTTCCCACCAAACAGGAGCCTTTGTTTGAATACTGGCCCCATCCAGTATGTCCTATCTGCTCATTAGCAAGCGAAGTCTTCTGGTTCCATTGCATTAACTTCAGAACTCCCCTTTTGCCATTTGGCCTCTAGAAAGTATCTGTCATTGGGAATTTTTGACTGGCAGAATGGATTTCGTGTCTGTCCATCTATTACTTTATACAACATCACTGTGTAAAAGCCTAACTTGTTTATTCACTTTATCCCTCATTTGCTTTCTTTATGAGAAATTTCCATATTCATTCAAATGTTGTAATTCTTGTTGACTTTATTCTTTCTTAGCTGTTCTTAAATTAGAAACCTCTTTCTCTCTTGTTCTTTTTCCTCTCTCATGCACAAAATATTTTCTGCCTAAATCTCTAACTTGTCAGCAGTTTCTGGATTATATCACCTTAAATGTTTGTAGGACTATTTGAACTTACTCTTTTCATAGATCTAAAGTAAATACTGGCATTTTGGTATGGTTCAACATAGATTTTGCCCATAAAATTGGTTGCTTTCTTTTATCTACTTAATAAGAGAACCAATATATGGTTTAGATCATTTTCATTTTGCAAAAAAGTTAAAGAAATATTTTAAAAAATAAAAACAATATTTTCATGAGGAAATTTCTTTCATTGTGTGTGTGTGTGTGTGTGTGTATGCCAGTTTTGGGTCTTGAACTCAGGGCCTTGACTCTTTCTTATCTGTTTCACTTAAGGCTGGTGCTCTATTACTTGGGCCATATTTCCATTTCTGGCTTTTGGTTGGTTAATTGGAGATAAAAGTCTCACAGACTGTAATCCTCAGATCTCAGTTTCCTGAGTAGCTGGGATGACAGGCATGAACTATAGTTGCCTAACTTCTTTCTCCTTTTATTTTCTTTCTTTCTTCCTTTTTTTTTTTTGCCAGTCTTGGGGCTTGAACTCAAGACCTGGGTGCTGTCCCTGAGCTGCTTTTTGCTCAAGGCTAGCGCTCTACCACTTCTGGCTTTTTCTGTTTTTGTGATGCTGAGGAATTGAACTCTGGGCCACATGCATAGGAAGCAAACATTCTACCACTGAGCCACCTTCCCAGTGTTCTTTCTCCTTTTCTATGCTCTGCCTTTCCCTGCTCTCAATGGCTCCTTTGTCATGCTCAGGAATAAATGTCCTCTTAAAATTTTCGATATCACAATGTTCTTATGATTCCAACTGTCTCAGACACACCTTCTTGATAGTAATCACAGTCATCAAATTAGCTGTTATTGAAGCTGTCCTTGAAATGCACCCTTGAATCTCCAATAGCAGACAGCAGACTTAAGATGATACCACTGTTCCTACATGTTGTGTGATCTCTAGTCTCACTAGGATTCAAAGGACATGAGTTTCTTTATCTATAAAGGAGACTAGGTCTGGACAGAGGCAAACAACAGGTAGAGAGGCGTGTCACTCAGTGACGCATGTGTAGAGTGTCATGTGGGAAGTGAATTTGCACTTCACATTGGTTCAATGTCTGAGCCAGCCTGCATGTCCTCACACCAGTCACCCAGACAGACTGAAGTCTGTCTTTGTTGGATCAGTAATTACAGGCCTGTCCTAAACTTACTTCTGCCTTTGGAGCAGGCTGAATGAATGGAAGGAATCTATTTAGAGATATGCCTAATTCTTCTTTTTAGAGAATATTTGGAAACAGATACCCTAAAGACAGTAATTCATCAAACTTTGTTTCTTCAAAAGCAGAAAGTAAAACAAAGAGAGGGGTGGGAAGAACTGCTTTAGATTTTAATTCTTGGGATTCCAGGGCAAAGGGAGATGGGGAAGTATTTGAGCAGGTTGGTAGTCACTGTGGAAGGCTCTAGGAAAGAGGAATTCCTTCATGTGTTTAATATCAGCCTTTAATTATAATTTAGTTTCAGTTTAGGTAAGTATTGTATATTTGTAAGGTAATGTAACATTAAGTGTATATTGTATTGTATGTATGTGTATGTGTGTGTGTGATGTGTGTGTGTGTGGTGTTCACAAATACATTCTTTCATTTGATATTTGGATTGTTTCCATCATTTGGCTATGGTAAATAATGCTGCTATGAACTCATGTGTGCATGTATTTGTTCAAGTCTCTGAGTTCATTCCTTTCGGGTATATACCTGGAGTGACTTGTTGGGTCATATAATAGTTCTATGTGTACATTATTGAGAAGTTGCCAAACAATTTTGGACAGTAGCTGCACTAATTTACTTTTCTATTAATAGCATAAAAGACTTATAATTTCTCCACATACTTGCCAATACTTAGATTCAGTAAAAAACAAAATAAAACAAAGCATGTTCATTCTTCTAAAAAACTTAATGGCTAAATATACCTCTTTTTGTGGCACTAGGATTTAAACTCAGGGCCTTGTGCTTACTGTTCAAGTGCCATATCCCAGACCTTTTTGCTTTAGTGTTTATTCAGATAGGGTTTCATTCATCTATGTGTATATATACCTATAACAGAATGTGATTCTCCTATCTATGACTTCCTGAGTTTTTAGATCACATGCACATGAATCATGCCTACCATACCCAGTTTGTTGGTTAAAATGGTATCTTACTAAATGTTTTCCTTGGGATAGCCTTCAACTTTGATTCTCCCAATGTATACCTGTTTGTAGCTGGGATTACAGGTGTGAGTCACTGTGCCTGGCCTTTCTCCTTGTGGTTTTGATTTACATTCCCACACATCCTCTGGTGGGAACTTCAAGGATGAGAGTGTACACAGTCTGTGGTATTTTTTGGAAGCTACCTATGGTTATCCCAATGAACACTGCCCTGTAGTAAAGGGATAAAAATGAGGATGTATCTCTAGGCAAGATGAAATGAGGGCTGGAATCTTGACACCAAGAATGGCCAGGCTGTAGCAAGCCAGAAGAAAAAGCACATCTCAGGGTAGAAGTCCTTCCTAATGGGCCAGTCTTGAAGCCTAGACTGATGCATGGCATCCAGGCTAAGGGGTGCATCCTGAGGCCAAAGGCAGGCTGCTGAGTGAGATCCATGTAGGGAGCAGAAGGAAAAGGTGGGGTCAGAACCAGTAGGTGTAGTTAAGTACCCAAGCAAATAAATGTGAGAGGAATTCTTACTCCTGAGCCTATAGACTTTTGTTCCCTGATTTTGGCTCCAGTGGTAGATTTCAACCCTAACTACCAGTTAGAATCACCTGGTGAGGTTTAAAATATCTCAGTCCTATCTGGGTACTAGTTGCTCAACCCTGTTGTCTTAGCAACTCAGGAGGCTGATATCTGAGGATTGTTGTTCAGAGCAAGTCTGGGCAGGAAGATCTGTAAGATTCTTGTCTCCAATAACCTGTTAAGAAGAAATAAAAAGATACTGGAAGTGGAGATGTGGCTCAAGAGGAAGAGACTTGGCCTTGAGCCAAAAAACTCAGGGACAACATTTAGGCCCTGAGTTTAAGCCCCAGGACTGTCACTCACATGCATTAAAAAGAATCTCAGTGTCCAGGGCTATTAATTCAGACCTACTCTGTGTGTATAGCCTAGGCCCCTGCATTTAATGTTCTCAAGATGATACAAGAGTGGGGAAAGGAGAATTTGAAGTTTACAATAGTAGGTATAAAAAGTAGAATAGCCAGGTTATGGTGACTTACAACTATAATCCTAGCTATTCAAGAATCCAGGATCTGAGGAATATGGTTTGAAGCCAGCCTGAGCAGAAAGTCAAGGAGGTTCTTATCTCCAATTAATCATCAAAAAACTGTAAGTGGAACTGGGGCTCAAGGGGTAGATTGCCAACCTTAAGCAAAAAAAGCTACAGGAATACATTCAGGTCCTGAGTTCAAGATCCAGGACCAGCACTAGATAGATAGATAGATAGATAGATAGATAGATAGAGCTATGCATACATACATACATACATACATACATACAAACATACATACATACATACATACACAACTGTAGAGTATACCAGGCCATTTTTGTTATAGGAGAATTATGAGCTATAAATGTTTGGAAGAAACAATGGTGGCAGAAGAAGATGCTACCTGTTGTCCTATGGCCTTCTGAGACAGTATGTGCTCTGTTTAGGGCTCTATTTCCCAGGAAGGATGAGAGCTGGCAGACAGGACCTGGTCATGCTGCCAAAGACATTATAGCTGATAAGGTTTTCTGTGACCTCTGCACTGTGGTCCACCAAAGGAAGGCTCCACTCCATAAATGTTTGCAGGGTGAGTGAATGGAAGCAGGAAGGCATGAATTCATGAAAGGCAGCCCAAGCTATGGTCCCTGCCCTCCAGGAACTTACAAAGGGTCAGCTGAATACAAATTATAATGACAATAATCCCATGGCAGTAATAGTTCTTGCATGGGTGGGTTTGTGTCTATGCACGCAGCCCTGAAGCCAGGGAAACCATGGGAGGGCTTTTGAAAACTCTGTTTGGTAGCCAAGGCCTCTCTTATCTTTATTAATGTCCTGCAAAACACTGTCAAACTGCCCCCTCCTTGATAAAGCAGACAAACAGAAGCATTGCAAAAACCCATGGTTGCCAGAGGTACCTAGAATTCACCTGGGTGGACACAGAGAGGTGAGTGAAGGTAGAAAATTCTGGGCCTCTAGGATGGGAGTTATTCCGTTGATTGTTGCTTCTCTGCTTGTTTGACAAAAGGTTTCCAAGCATTCTAAGTCTAAAGATAAATTAAGTAAGTTGGTAAACTCAGAGATTCTTGCCAATTAAAACTTCCTCTTCCAATGTGGTAGGTAGAGGGAAAAGAACCACCTGCAGGACCTGGGTGAGCTAGGCTCACCTCTTTTGTCATCAGTTATCTATTCAAGTGACCCTGGGCAAGTTGCATAATTTCTCTGAATTGCAAACCAGGCAATTGCAAAAGCAGACAGTTTGCCTGTCTACTTTCCTGGCCTGGTGATTGTATAGATTCAGCAAAATAGAATCATTAACTCCGAAGGTACAGGTTGCAAAGCCCCATCTGAAATACTTTTGGGTTACACATGTTTTGGATTAGAAATTTTTAGTGTGCTAGGTATGTGTAGGGGGACATTTGCATGTGCATAATGAGATATCTTGGGGCTGGGGTCTAAATCTAATTGCAAAATTCATTTTTGTTTTGTAGGCACTTGTTCGTATGTAACGTGATGGTTATTTTTACGAGTTTTCAGTACATCTGCATTTTGACCAGTTTCTCATGAGTTCAGGTATGGACTTTTTTTCCCAACTACATGGGAGGTAAGGATCAAAAAGATGATGATTCAAGGCTAGTCCAGGCTTAGTGACATAGTCTGTGATTCCAGCTTTATAAGAAGCCATAAAGAGGAAGAATATGAGACTCTACCTGAAAAATAACTGAAGTGAAATAGGGCTGGGTGTATGACTTAAGTGGTACAATGTCTGCCTAGCAGAGGCCCTGAGTTCATCTCCTAGTACCGCTATTAAAAGATAATTAAAATTTGAAACATTTGTCACTCACAGGGCTGAGGGCCCATAGGTCCCTGGGGCATAGGACCACAGGTTGGGTGTACTAACTCAGCCAGCCTCACATCAATTCTGCCTCTCACAAGCTGGGAGCGTACATAGCTAGAAGCCCATACTACTAGACTTCTATAGACCAGGATTCCCAAAGAGCCAGCTGCACACAAGCTTCCACAGCCCTGATGCTCCATTCATTTCACTTTTCCATCTCCAGCTCCAACTCCCTCTGTTCCAAGGAAAATTGCCTTTTCTCTTGTGGTCTGTTTGACTATTTTAGATTAAAATGTGTTTGGGTGACCTGGGTGACATTAGATGATAGGTGACCTGGTACCAAAGCTAAGAGATGGACATTGGTCCCTGGCAGGCAATGAAGTCCCTCATAATTGACAGCTTTGTCCAGCTTTTTGTTCCAAGCCTGAGGGATGGCTGTCTTGATAGGCACTGTGTGTCCTGGAAGCCTGGTGTTTTGTCAGGCTAAGTCTGGGCTTTAGCCAGTCTGTCTCTAGGACAGGTCATCCTAAGTAACTCAGATATTACAGTTTTTTAAAAAAATTGTGTTTAGCCATATCCCAGAGCTTCTGTGTTCTATTTGAGAAGGAAATTTGAGATGGACTTGTTTCTGAGGTTTTGGTTTTTTTTTTTGCTGGTCATGGGCCTTGAACTCTGGGCCTGGGCGCTGTCCCTCAGCTCTTCAGCTCAAGGCAAGCGCTCTACCACTTGAGCCACAGTGCCACTTCCGGTTATCTGGTGGTTTATTGGAGGTAGGAGTCTCACGGTCTTTCCTGCCCGGGCTGGCTTTGAACCTCGATCCTCAGATCTCAGCCTCCTGAGTAGCTAGGATTATAAGCGTGAGCCACTAGTACCCAGCTTCTGAGGTTCTTGAGAAGCCATAAGCAGAAAGATGAAAACAAATACTCCACTTAGAGATTTCACATTCTCTTTGCTGGTACCTTGGTCTATGACTTAATTCCTCTCTTGGGGTTTTATATTTTCCTTAATAAAATAAAAAACTAGGCCATTCCTGGGATTCTCAAACATTTTTCTTTTCAAGGACAGACAGGAAAGGTAAGCTGTGTCCTGAGGTTGGTGCCCAAATGTCCTCGTCAGTGGACTGGGTATGGTGTTTATAACTCCACAGTCAAAACGACTTTTAAGATATATAAGATCTTAAAAACCCTAAGGATTAAAAAAGTAAACCTGGCTTTTATAGGTCAAAACACCTTTGCTTGAGTTTTGTTTTTCCTTTTGCAATGCTGGCTATGGAACCCAGGGCCTCAGTCACTAAGCTATGCCTACTGCCCTTTGGATTTTTGTTTTGTTTTTGTTCTATTGGTTTTTTGTTTTTGTTTTGGTGCCAGTTCTGGGGCTTGAATGTAGGGCTTGAACACTGTCCCTGACCTTCTTTATTCAAGGCTAGTTCTCTACCACTTGAGCCACACCTCCACTTGCAGCTTTTTGCTGGTTATTTCGAGATAAGTCTGAGAGGCTTTTCTGTCCAGGCTGGCTTCAAACTGTGATCCTTAAACCTCAGCCTCCTGAATAGCAAGGACTACAGGTGTGAGTCACCAGTGCCTTGCTTCAGGGTTTTTTTTTTTCTTTCTTTCTTTCTTTTCTTTTTTTTTTTTTTTTGGTTGTTATTTGTCTGTTTCTTTAAAAAAAAAACAAGATCAACAGGAGATGATTACACTCAAGTAGCTGATCTAGATAGAAAACAGCTGGATGGAAATAGAAAAAATATTTCGTTTGCTCCTGATAGTTTATCTCCCTGTTCAGGTTGAGGTATTGAGACAATGCTGCTTTTCAGAGTCACAAAGTGGACTCAAATTCCCTCAAACGGTGCAAGTCAGAGCAGAAACAACAAGCAATTCTGTCAGCCAGCATCTTTGTTGGACTCTTGCTTTCTTTTGAGCATTTTTAAGGAGAAAGGAAACCTTCCATTGAATAGCATTGTTGGTATTCTCCCTCAAGGATACCCAGACCAGTGTACCTGGGCCTCAGGATGCTCAGCTCACAGTGGCACCCTTCATTCTTTTTTTGTTGTTGTTCTTAATATATATGTTTTAATGTAAAGATACTGTTCAGAGAGGTTACATGAGCAAGGTAATAGGTCCATTTCCTAACAAGCATTGTTACACCCTCCTTTATTTTCCCCCTACCATCCCTTTCCACCCTTCATTCTTGACTTGCTACCTGTTGCTGCCTAATTTGGTATTTCCATTTTCGATTACCTGAAACAAAGAGCACCTTGTCATTCCGAGACTATGAGTAGCATCTCCTGTTTTGTTTGAGAGAGAGAAGGAGGGAGAGGAACAAAGGGAGGGAAATGGAGGTGAGGAGGGAAATGGAAGAATGTGAGGAGGGAGAGAACGAGATGGTTGAGCCACCTGTGGGTTGAGGACAGGGGTGACCTGTGAGCTCTGCTGCTGTTGTAGCTCAAGTAGTGTTTCACCAACTCTTAAGATGACTGTGTGCTTTTTTTTTTGTTTTTGTTTTATTTTGCAAATGAGAACTGGAGCCCAACTGAAGACTTCACAGATGCTCATGTGAAGAAGCCACCATCTTCTCTATACTGGAGGAGCAATCAGAAGGGGTCCACATTCCCACATCATATTTCCAGGGAATATGGAGGTTTTTTTTCAGGCTATGTCCCACATGCCAACCTTAGCATCCACAAACTGCAAAAGAAAAAGAAACAGGTTCAGGAAAAAAAAAACAATGCTTAGGAAGAGTCCCTGGAAGTATTTAGAAGAATCCTGAGCCCAACTCCACACCACGTGGGTCCTGGAGGACCTGGGCCTCTTTACATCCAGGATGGTTTGAGTAGAGTTGGGGTTGTGTCTCCTTCCTGAAGCTCAGCAAGGTGTCATGCATGTTTAATGGATATGAATTAGTCTTGCATCGAAGACAACAGGATATAGAACCATGCTATACTGTGTGCCCACACACAGACACACAGACACACACACACACACACACACATACACACACACACATCACATCCATTTGGGACCCAAGTAAGAAAGGGAGATGGGGGTATCTGGAATGAAATGGCCTATGTAAAGAGACGCTGCAGCTACCAGGATTTTCTTAGGATGGCCTAAGGTTTTGCTTATTGAAAAGCAATAATATGAGATATCAGAAGGGAGTTTCAAATCTCAGACACTTGTTTAATTTTGCTTGTTGTAGAGCATCCTGTCTTAAGTTGGTGCTGTCTATAAAACCGTCTGTAAAGATAGAAATGTCCCACATCTGCCTATCCAACATGGATGCCAATGCCACATGTGGTCTGGTGGCACTAAGCCCTGTGGCCAGTGTAATAGAGCAGGTTTAAGGCTTGATCGCCAGTCTCCACAGAGATATTTTAAAGTTTTCTATGTCTGAGAGTCCTTATGTTTCCACTAAAGTAGGATAAGCTCAAGTTCACAAGAGAATTCCAACTCATTCAGTGTTCCTATATTGAATCTAGAACCTTCCACCTTCAGCTGGATTCCCCAGCAGCCCTGCTCAGTAAAACACGACACAGAAGCTCAATCCATCTGGGTGACCGAACCTCAGCTTCCCAAGCAAATTCTTGAGGAGAGGCCTTTGGAGTATTGAGTTTTTCAGTACAATTGAGTAAGAACTGGCTTAGAGTGAAATGGTCTCTAAAACACACATGATGATTCTTCCAGAACCATTTGTTGAAGAGGCTGTTTTCTTCCACCCTGTTTTTTTGGCCCTTATTAAAGATTAGGTGGCTATAAGTCTGTGGGTTCATTTATGGGTCTTCAGTTCAATTCCATTGGTACTCAATCCTGTTCATGTGCCAGTACCAAGCTGTTTTTATAACCATGGCTTTATAATAGAGTTTGACGTTTGGTATTGATATTCCTCCAGCATTGTTCTTCTTGCCAAAGATTGTTTTTGCTATTCAGGGTCTATTATTCCATATGAATTTTTGGATTACTTCTTCTATCTCATTAAAGAATGATGTTGGGATATTGATGGGTATGGAATTTGATTTGTAGATAGCTTTTGGCAGTATTGCCATTTTCACTATGTTAATCCTCCCAATCCAGAAGCATGGGAGGTTTTTCCACTTTCTTAAATCTTTAATTTCCTTTTTCAGGTTTTAAAGTTTTGATTGTAGAGGTCCTTCACATCTTTGTTAATTCTTAAGTATTTTATCTATTATTTTTTGAGGCTATTATAAAAGGAGTTGCTTTCCTAATTTCAGCCTCACTCTTCTCATTGTTGGTATAAAGAAAAGCTATTGATTTTTGTGGGTAATTTTATATACTGCTATTTTGCAAAAGTTTTGGATCAGCTTAAATAACTTGGGAGAGGAGCCTATGGGGTTCTTTAAATATAAGGTCATGTCATCTGCAAAGAGGGAGAGTTTTACTTTTTCTTTTCTTTTCTTTTTTTTTTTTTTTTTTTTTTTGCGGTCGTGGGGCCTGAACTCTGGGCCTGGGCACTGTCCCTCAGCTCTTCAGCTCAAGACTAGCACTCTACTACTTGAGCCACAGCACCACTTCTGGCTTTTTCTCCTTATGTGGTGTTGAGGAATCGAACCCAGGGCCTCATGAATGCAAGGCAAGCACTCTACCGCTGAGCCACCTTCCCTGAGTTTTACTTTTTCTTTCCCCTATATGGATTCCCTTTATGTTTATCTCTTGCCTTATTGCCATGGCTAGGAATTCCAATATTATATTGAAGAGGAATGGAAAGAGTAGACATCCTTGTCTCATTCATGAGTTTTAGAGGAAACAGTTTTAACATTTCAGTATTAAGTATAATACTAGCTGTAGGTTTGTCATATACAGTCTTTATTATATTAAGGAATGTTCCATGGATTCCTAGTTTCTCCAGAGCTTTCATTATACAGGTAAGTTGGATCTTGTCAAATGCTTTTTTTTTTTTTTGCATCTGTTGAGATGAGCATGAGGTTCTAGGCCTTGCTCCTATTGATGTGTTGAATTACATTAATTGACTTGTGTATATTGAACCAGCTTTGCATTCCTAGAATGAATCTTGTAAGACTTAGAGACTTCTCTGAAAGAGAAATAAGAAAGGCCAATAGACACATGAAGAAATGCTCAACATCTCTGGACATAAAAGAAATGTAAATCAAAACAACATTGAGAATCTACTTCACCATGGCCATTATCAAGAAAACTAATAATAGATGCTGGTGAGGAGGATGTGGCAAAAAGGGAATGCTACTACATTTGTGGTGGGAATGTAAACTTGTTCAACCACTCAGGAAAGCAGTATAGAGGTTCTTCAAAAGGCTAAACATAGAGTTCCCCTAGAACTCAGCAATTCTGCTCCTGGGTTTTTACCCAAATGACCACATACAAGTCCACACTAAAGCTATCAGCACAAGTATGTTCATCGCAGCATTGTTTACTGTAGCCAAGACATGAAATCAAGCTAGATGCCCCTCTGTGGATGAATGGATCAAGAAAATGTGATATATATATATATATATATATATATATATATATATATAGTAAAATTCTATGATTTCATCAGAAAGAATGACATTGTCCCATTTGTAAGGAAATAGAAAGACCTGGAAAAAAATCATATTAAGTGAAGTAAGAAACACAGGCTGCCTAGTTTCCTTCATTTGTAATAATTAGAATATGTCTAGGACAGTTCTAGCAGAGGATCCCAGTAGCTCAATAGCTATGTACATATGACCTTATAAAATGATGCTAATATAAATGACCTCCGAGATATGGAAACAAGAGGGTTTGTTTGTTTGTTTTATTTCCCCTGTTTGGTTTATCCTTTGTAGTCACTGTTTTTTATTTGGTACCCTTTGTAGTGTATAAATGTTTATCTGATTGGGGAATGGGAAGGGGAATCACAGAAATGGTGAGACAAAGGACAAAGGGTGAACCAATGTTACAGTGATACTCATAAGACACTATGTTGGAAATGAACTTTATGACTTGATGGAGGAGTGGAGTTGGGGAAGGAGGGAAAGTGGGTGAAAAGGAGGGAAGGGGTAACACTGTTTGAAAAGAAATGTAACTGTAACTCCTCTGTATATCACCACAATAAAAATAAAAAACACAAACCTGGTGGCTGGGCTCTGGTGGCTCATGCCTGTAATCCTAGCTACTCAGGAGGCTAAGATCTGAGGATCGTGGTTCTAAGCCAGCCTGGGGAAGGAAAGTCCATGAGTCTCTCATCTCCAATTAATCCCAGAAAAAGCAGGAAATGGCACTGTGGCTCAAGTGTGAGAATGCTAGCCTTGAGCCAAAGGAGCCCAGAACAGTGCCCAGGCCCAGAGTTCAAGCCCCAAGACTGGCAAAAAACAAACAAACAAAACAAAAACCCAACAACAACACTCAACCCCAAACAAAACAAATAAAAAACAAAAACAAAAAAACCTGGCCATGCAAACAATGAAGAAAATCTTGGTGTGGGGGAACCCAGTTCCTTGATCTTACATCACCTGCAAGCCCCTTATCATTGGACTCCCTCTTCTCTCCCTCCCCTGAATGTGGTGTGGTGTCCCCTTTCTGTATTCTCTTTGCCTTTGCTGGTACCATCCTTATAGTTGGGATTCTCTTCACCTTTTCCCTCTCCCTTTTTCTCAGAGCTTTGTGGATTCCAAGCTTCCCTATATCAAGGTGTCCCCTGGTCTCGATGTCCACTCCTAAAATGCTGTGATGGGAACCTTCTGGAACCATCCATCCCAGCAGCCACACTAGGCTACATTCTGGTAGCACTGTCATCCCAATGGTCACACCAAAGGGATATTGGCAAATGTTGGTTCTTAACCTTCAATGAGAATTTCAAAGGCTGTCTTAGTCTACTGAATAGGGGGGACGGTTCTCACTCTTCTCTACCCCCACCTCACTCTCCAGCAAAGGAAAAGAAGGACTTCTTTGTTCTGAGTCAAACTTAAAAAAAAATGTTGCTCAGCCTGTCCCTTATAAAAGGCTTATCTTCACCTTTGGTAGGAGACATTTTAATTCCTTCCTGTTTGCTAATCATTGCTCCTCAAGGCCCCTCAGCCCTGGCCCTTCCGGGTGTACCAGGTAATGTCACCTTCAACAGGAGTGTTAGAGCCCATGTGTCACCTGACACTTTATAGTCATAACAGGTTGACATGCTGGCCATCAGACCTGGGCATTGCTTCTAGCTCTATTTCAAGGAAGTAGATCCAGCTTTCTACTTACCAGCTGGCCTTCTCCCCTCCTAGGGAAGGTGTTTCCTTACTTATTCAGTTTTGCAACATCTGTGCTCATTCCTCATTGGATATCTCTTCTCTGTAATCTTTATCACTTACCCTAAATCGATGCTGATTACTGTTTTGGAATTTTTGTAACTTCTCAGGACATATATGGAGACCCTCAATGGATGAACCTCTCTGATTTAGGCTTTAGTTATCACCTTGTCTTTGTCATGATTGATGACTCCAAAAGCTTCAGAAAATAATGTGTTAAGGAATATTGCAGCTGGCCTTCGGAAAAGACTCCTGCATTTAAAAAGATTGAGTAACAGCTCAAAGTGAGGCTTTATGATTACAATTATACAGCAAGGAGAAATAGTCTTTTGTGCTCATGGGCTCTCACAGGTTGTTGAAATCTTAATTTCCAATCTTGGAAACTTGAGGTAAGGGCTCCTTGCAATGCTGTGATGGACAGGAGGCAGGCTATAGTGAATGCTATAGAAGAAGAGATTTGTGATCAGAATTGGACCTTGCACATTTGTGGGAGCAGCAAATGGAAGAAGAAGGAGCTAGAAGATTACTGAAAGAAAGCCATCACTTTCTGGGAAGCTAGGACCATGACAGAAGAGTTTGGAGAGAGATCTACAGAAAGCTGCTTCCTCTGGGCATCCACAACCATGTCTGATTGTTGGACAGCTGGGTAGAGAGTCTAGAGAGTAATTGGATGCAGAGTAGAAGAGAACTAGTAAACTAATCCCTACTGGGCCATTCTGTACTTGTTCTTGCTTGAGACCGACTCGCTCAACAATCTTTAGAAAACAATGGTTCCTGCCATACTACCCTAGCCCAAAGTCTAGGCTAATTACTATTCTGGCCAACAGTAACCCACATCATCCAGGGGGAAGGGAGCTTGGATAATATCATTCCCATGTAAACCAGATTGATTGACAGCACAAACAATTGCAGATGTGCAAAATCAAGAGAACTTCTTCCCTCACACTGCAGAGCTGGAGTAGGGTACAGGGTCATGGTTGAGAGGAGCCATGAAAAGCATGGTACAACACATTGCTGGACATATACCAAAGATGGATGAATGCAAGATATGGACTGGATCTTAGCCAAGGCAGGAGCTTGTGACTTAGGTCACTCTTCATGGTAGAGCACATTAGGGCCAGTGGTGAGGCTGACAG
The DNA here is from genome assembly GCF_000151885.1 of Dipodomys ordii. Taxonomy (NCBI): domain Eukaryota; kingdom Metazoa; phylum Chordata; class Mammalia; order Rodentia; family Heteromyidae; genus Dipodomys; species Dipodomys ordii. The sequence goes on from NW_012267315.1 coordinate 4,383,904, forward strand.
CTTGGGATCAAATGCTTGGAGCTGCCTACAGGTGGTTTCCATTGAGAGGCTAATCAGAGATCTTCTTGGACGGGAGCTGTTGAAGGTTCCCTTGGAATGGGGGGACCCCCAAAAATCTATTCATTGCTTCCAGTTGCACCAATGAATTGAAGATACCCACTCTCTAACTTGTGAAGAGTGATAGCAGCACATGAGTGGCCTTCCTGATGACTCACAATCATGCCTTTTTTTTTTTTTTGGTGCTGGTCCTGGGGCTTTAACTCAAGGCCTGGGCACTGTCCCTGGAACTTTACTACTTGAGCCATATCATCATTTCCAAACTTTTGCTGGTCAATTGGAGATTTTGTTACTCTGCCTGGCTGTGATCCTTAGATCTCAGTCACCTGAGTAGCTAAGATTACAGGTATGAGTCACTGGTGTTTGGCTCAGTACTAGGTTTTAAACTCAGGGACTTGTGTTTGTTAGGCTCTACTATTTGAGTTACACCTTCAGCTCTTTTCATTTTAATTATTTTTATAGGGTCTGGTGTTTATGTTCTGGCCAGCCTGGACTGCCAACCTTCCCATTTTGGCTTCCTGCATAGTGGAGATGAAGAGCATGTATCACTGTATCCAGCTCTTTATTGGTTGAGATGGGAGACCACTAACATTTTATCTAAACTGGCCTTGTACCACAATTCTGCTGATTTCTGCCTCCCTAGTAGGATTGCAGCACTAGGTCTGGCGGAGTAGTTGGTTTGCCATTATTGAAAAGACAGTGACCTTGTCTATATTTTTCCCATAGAGCAAGTTGTAAAATGGCGAATGAAGGCATTCATGTGAGTGGAAAGAGGCTTGCTTATGGTTTAGTTGTTTTGAGCCAGCTGTCAAGCTCAAGCCTGTAGCTTCAGGTTTGGGTGGACCTGTGTTCTAGTATCCTGGGCTGTTAGACTCTTGGCAAGAAGCATCAAAGTCCAATGTCAGAGTGTGTGAGGTAGAGAGAAGCAACAATGACTGTGAAGACAGAGTGGAGAAGAAGGCTTCAGGCTTCATGAGCACACAGGGGTATGCTTCCCTGTAGAGGTGGGGATGAGGAGGTCCAGGAACAAGGTATGAAGCAGGTGCATCCCACATGGCCTTTGCTGTTCTTTATCTCAACTCATACAACCATGATGTTGGAAGAGGACAAAGAAGTCTCACCGGCGTGGTATTTATTCAACACAAGAGGGTAAGGTGCCATCAGACCCCCAGTACGGCCATCAGGGAATGGAGGACAGAGCATAGTGGTGCAGGATGTGAGAGGCAACTGGTGTGTGAATGTGTAAGAAGAGTTGACAGACTATGAAGCATATGGATTTGGGGTCTCACCATCATCTCTGAATGTTTTCTCAGACTCTTGTCATTCCTCCTCTTCTGGAACACTCCTTGTCTATGTGTTCTATGTCCTATGGCTCTACTGACACCGCTGTGCCCAGAGGAAACATACCACACCAAAGCCTTGCAGTAATAGACAGAAAAGACTGGATAGAGAAAAGATAACGGATGTTAAAGCAAACCCAGACTATCAGGGATAGTGCAAGTTTCCAGAAGTTTCTCTCCATGGACATGTGGAGGGAGAAGCTGAGATCCCCTTAATGCTGGGCTTTCCAGGAATTGGGGAGGCTGTGACACTGCAGGAGACTGAAGAACTTGGTGACCCACAGCAAAAGTATTTTCCATTTTCTTTCTCCTATTGCTTTACTGGGGAAACTTCTGGCAAGGAAGGAAGTTAGGGATGGGAGTGTGGTGGGAAGGAAGCAGGTCTGAAGGTAGTTTCAGAGGCAAGCTGTTCGCAAGACAGCTAATTTTTTTGGGGGGGTCCTTATCCTTGATATAGTCAATGGAAAAAAATAATAAAAAAGCTGTGCCTAGGAGAACAGCATCAGTAAAACATCTGCTGAGCACACAAAGGAAGGACTCAGTGTCCATGCAGAAGTGGGGATGACGAGCTCTGTAAACAAGACTTGAGGCAGGTGTTACCTACGCACCCCTGGCAGTTCCTCAACTCCACTCACACCACCCACGTGATAAATAGAGACAAAGAGGCCCCATGGAAAAGGCGTCTGTGGCAGCCTGGAGGACGAGGTGCCCATCAAATCACTCAAGCATGGCACGGCTACCTTGCTGTGAAGAAGAACAAGGTTGCAAAGCATCCCAATTGAAGTTTCCTGCCGCTGAGGGGGGGTTGTGTGACGAGGCGACCAGCTGGGCCAGGGGCAGGGGCAGGGGATGGGCTCTGCTCCCAGGCAGATGTCTCTTGTTGTGTGGAGCTTCCCAGCAATTCATCACCAAGTGCCATCTGCCTGTAAATTCATTACTCACGTCAGTGAGAGGCAGGGGCTGTAGTCGACTCCATCTAGTGTACTCTTCGGAAAGGGACACTTTCATTGGCCCATGCCCAGGACACGCTTGCACCTGGTGAAAGAGCACCCCCTCCTCTCTGGAGAAGATGAGGAGGGCAACTGCAACAGCATTTTCATTGTCCAAAATGTGGCCGCATCTGTGACTTCCTTCATTCCCTCTTCAGGGCTTCCCTAGACAGCCAGCCATCATTAGTATCATTGTGCAGAGGAGGAGATGATGCTTGGAGATATGTATGGACCTAAAAGGTGGAGTGGTGGATAACACTCATTCAAGGTAGACTGCTGCTGACCTGTGTGGGGACTATGTGATACTCTTCTTTTCTCTATGAGACTTTAGAGGTGGCCCTCATGCCTATTTCATAGGAGTTTTGTGCATGTCAAGAATCAAAGGCACAGCTTGTAGGGTGGTGCTTAGCGCCAATAAAAGCTCCATAGATATTAGCAGTACTAAATAATATAGTACTAAACAATATATTTGTTTTATCCATATGACCCACTCTTCCCCACTGAGCTTTTCTTTTATTCTTTTCTTTTGTTGGTCACAGGGCTTGAACTCTGGGTTTGGGCGCTGTCCCTGTGCTTTCCAGCTCAAGGTGAGTGCTCTACTGCTTGATCCACGGCACCACTTCCTGTTTTATAGTGTTTTATTGGAGAGAAGAGTCCCACGGACTTTCCTGCCCAGGCTGGCTTTGAACCGTGATCCTCAGATCTCAGCCTCCTGTGTAGCTAAGATTACAGGCGTGAGCCACTGGCGCCCGGCTCCCCATTGAGCTTTTCAAGGTCATCGAGTCATCATTTTTATTCTATATTCTCCTTTCTTACATAAATCTGCACATTTTTTTTAATTGACTAAAGTATATCATACGAGGTTTTAAAAAGGGGTAGTGGAGCGGGGATGAATAAAAGGGGAAGGGGACAAATATAGCAAGAATACTCAATGTATGTATGCGATAAAAGAAGTGGGAAAATGTGAAAGGAGTCTGGGGGAAGGAAAGAGATGGGATGGGGAGAATGATGGAAGAGTGGCTCTGATCAAGGAGCACTGGACACTTAGATGGACGTGTTAAATTGCAATTCCCTATAACAAACTTTGTAAGTTCAGAGGAAAAAATGTGGGGGAAAATGTGTTTAAGGCTGGGTGCCAGTGGTTCACAACTGTAATTCTAGCTATCCAGGAAGTTGAGATCTGGTGGATTATGGTTCCAAAGCAGCTCTGGCAGAAAAGTCTGCAAGATTCCAACTCCAAAATAACCAGCAAAAAACTGGCTGGAAGTATGGCTCAAGTAGTACAGCACCAGCCATGAGCAAGGAATTTAAGTGATAATGTAATGCTGAGTTCCTGGTAACAGCATAAATACATACAAATCTTTATTTAAGGCATTGTTCACAATGACCTTTCTATACAATCATTGCCACGGCCAGTATCCATCAGAAGGTATTCCTACTGCATCACTTGCATGTACCACTTCCATGATACCAATCACAAGTTCTTTTGTCTTTGTTCCCAGGCTTTGCTCTCTGGTCCATGTGAAGCTATCAGGAGGCAGGTGTTTATGCCTCCCTCTTATAGACCTAGAGAATAGAGAGGTATTAAAAACAGGGCTGCACAGTAAAATGGACATATTTCTTGGTTATATTCATTCATATCAATGAAAATTTCTTCAGTTCATGACATGGAATACAGTTTGTGAGTTGGCTCCATGAAGCTGTGTCATCATTGGAGGCAGAAAAATGGACACTATGTTCAGAGGTTATGGAGACTAAGGTAGACTTAGATTAACCTGCCACATTGTAAACAGATGCAAGTTTGATTCTGGTATAAACCAAACTGGTATTTTATTACATGTTTCCAATCTCCCCCATGTTCATGTAAAAGTCTTCAGAGAACCCCATGTTAGCAGTGAATTTGGGTCATTGAGGCTGAGGGGTTGTGGGAAGGGTAGTTTAATGTTAGAAGAGGAGAAAACGTGCTTTTAGTGATTTCTCTTTTGCATTATCTTATGTTCAATGTTGAGCACAGGAAAAGTTGGATAAATTACTCAGTGAACACCCACATGTTTGATTCTATTATTATTAACATTTTTTTCTGTACTCACTTTCTCTTACATAACTTTACCCATCCACCATTTCTGTTCAGGAAGCTGACATCTGTGGATTGAGGTTCAATGCTAGCTCAAGCAGACACATCTGAGAGACTCATTAATTAACCAGAAAAAAAGTCAGAAGTGGAGATATGGCTCACGTGATAAAGGGCCAATTTTTTATGTACTACTTGTATTTTATTTGTATATTTTTGTTTTTTCTTTTGGTTAGTCATGAGCTTGAACTCTGGGCCTGGGCGCTGTCCCTCAGCTCTTCAGATCAAGTCTAATGCTCTACCAATTGAGCCACAGCGCCACTTCGTAAAGGGCCAATTTTTGAGCAGAAAAGCCTAACCAGAGAATGAGGCTTTATGTTGAAGTCAAAGTATCGGCATACAAAAATTTACACACATCTCTGCATATTACCCTTGAACACTCCTAAATAGCATCTTAATCTAAGTTCAATATTTCTTTACAGTTTTCTAGGTAATATTTCTATACAGCAATATGCCTTAAATGCACAGTTATCATTTGCTGAGTTTTAAGAAGTATAGATACCTAGATCACCCAACTTCCTTCAAGGTAGAACATCTCTATAACCTTGGAAACTTCTCTTAGTCTCTTTCCAGTCTACCTTTTCATACTCTACCTTCCTGAGATTTCCATTGTTCTTCAAGTCCCATTATTCTTTAAGAGAGTCCCAGGATCTAGTCTCTGGGTTGAAGGGTTTATTCCTCATCTGCTGAAGAACTCCATGGGCCTCCTATACCCAAGTGGGAACGAGCCCAGTGGCAGAACTCCCCATTGGCTCAGCTAAGGCCTTTGTGTGTGGGGGGAATCTGCTGCCTAGTTTGCTTCTTTTCTGCTCCTTTCACCCCACTCCCTAACAAACATTGTACTGTTTTCCATTTCTGCTTCCCCTAGAAACCAACTTGTTGCATTTGCATTGTTGAATTTATCCCTATTGAGCTCATGACCTGGGACTCCCATGTGAACTACTTTCAGCAGGTTCAATTCCTAGATGATGTTTACATTGCCAGAGTAAGAACCATGCTTTGAGACCCACTGATCTAGGTATGAAGTACTACAAGAGAAAGGGAATATATAAAAATAACTTTGTGCCAAATTCTGGTGGCTTATACTTGTAATCCTACCTGTTCAGGAGGTTGAGATCTGAGGGTCACAGTTTGAAGCCAGCTGGGGCAAGAAAAGTCTGTAAGACTCTTATCTCCAATTAATCACAGAAAAAGCCAGAAGTGGTGTTGTGGCTTAAGAGGTAGAATGCTAGCCTTAAACAAAGAAGAGCTAGGGACAGTGCCCAGGCCTAGAGTTTGAGCCTTAGGATGAGCAAAAAAAAAAAGAGTTTGTACAAAATGTCTTTAAGGATTATAACTTTACAAATGTTACAAATATGAATCAGTAAGTACGTTTACTGCACTTCCTACTTCTTCACTTCAGTATGATTGCAGCCAACACCATTTAGCTTCTGGACTGCTAAGGAGCTGCAGGTCAATGAGGAACATTTTGGCTCATATGTAGCTCAAATACCTTGTGTGATGTCTAAGAGTCAGTGACAGAGTGCTGACACACCCAGGAGACACCCTCAATCAATGGTGGAAAAATAATATAGATTATTCCCTTATTAAGGACAGTCCTGGAGTGGGGACTGCTCAGTGCCTCAGAGTTCCTTGCAGGCTAGAACCTGCAGTAGTTCCAGCTACCTGCAGTGGCACCCTAGTCTCTAACCTACCTTTCAGAGTCTACCCTCCCTTGCTCATCTCTCCTCTCTCCTTTGCCTTCACCATCTTCCATGTGGGCTCTTGACTTAAAGGCTGTGTAACATATCTGAAACGAAGATGCCTTTCTCCCTCCTAGAAAATAGGATTATGCCAACTCATCTTTCTCTTCATTCAATTTACTTTAATAGTTATAGGAGAGTGTTGATACAAAGCTATATGAAGGCATCCATACCAATTCATTATGTTGACTACGTTGTCTGCCTCAAGTGATCATTTAATTTTGGATCATCTCAATGAATGATTCAGATAATTTAACCTCCAATATAACCAGATGCCCTTTAAAAATCTCATCTCCTAGGGCTGGGAAGGTAGCTCAGTGGTAGAGTGCTTGCCTTGATGCATGAGGTCCTGGGTTCGATTCCTCAGCACCACCTAATCAAAAAGAAAAAAGCTGGAAGTGGTGCTGTGGCTCAAGTGGTAGAGCACTAGCCTTGAGCTGAAGAGCTGAGGGACAGTGCCCAGGCCCAGAGTTCAGGCCCCATGACTGGACCACCCCCCAAAAAAAATCTTGTCTCCTTCCTTTGACATATTGAAATATGTTTGATTAAATGTCCAATTAGCTAAGAGGTTTTCCAGTTTCCAAAGCTGTTGTATTCAACAACTACATGTGGTAACACACAGTTGGAGTCAACTCTTAACCTTCCATAGAAATCTGGCTGATGAATATGTGACAAAATGGAATAGAAAAGTTATCAAAAATTTGCTTCATATTACCTTTATGTACAGTATTATAAATAAAAGCTGGTGATGCTACAGAGCTACTTATTACATTAAAACTGATAAGATTATTTGAATTGGATGCTTTCCACATTCTAACATTCAAGCATTCTGAATCACCAGCATTTGCTTCACCTAGAGAGTTTTCAGTACAGGGCAAAGCTCACCCAGGATCTAATCACTTAGGTATTTCTTCAGGCAGCTGTTGAATGCCATACATATTTTTTTTCTTACCCTGAATTACTTGTGGTACATGTTTTACCTCCTGAATTACTTCTCAATGGCTGGAATCCTATTATCTCCATCTTTATTCTCTCTCCCCCTCCCCCAGAACTGAGTTTTCTGAAGTGCATAGTAAATGACCTATAAACGTAAGTGAGGATGAACAATTTTCTTCAGGATGAAGCCATGCTGAAAGGCATCTTAAAACACTAGTGACAAACCGAAGCCTTCCTGGGCTCTAGTAGCTATGTGTTGCTTCAGTTGCAAGACAACCTAGCAAGTTGGTCAACTTTCACTTCCTCATCTGTTTAAAATAAAAGATGGTAATAAAATTTGTCATCATCCAATATATTCTTGATGTTTTAACGATCCATGTGATAAAATCTTTACTAGTATTTTGACTTTGGCCAAAGGGAAATCTAGAAATACATGGGTACATGGTAGCAAAAGTCTTTTGGACAAGGCCTTTGTTAGTGATCAATGGCTGTCAGCAACGTTTCATGTATACAGGTTCCAAAGAGAAGCTCTGATCATTAATGGCCTTGAACTTTGATCCATCTCAAGCCCAATTTCAAAGATGTTCTTTATTTGCTCATTTTCATCTATTTCTAAAGGACAATGGAGCATGCATGGGTTGTATTGTGATAGCCCCTTTTCATTTTAGAAAAGGAAGGTGGTATTGCATTTTCAAGCTTCTAGAGACATAATGTCAGGGGCTTTGAAAAGCTTGTGCCTGGGAGGTGGCAGCTTTATAGAGACAGATAAGAGACTTAGTAGCAGGTGAATTTTCACATGGTTCGAGTTTAACCTAATTGCAGTGTCATTGACCCAACGCACACATTTCTGACTCTTAAGGCTAAGGTGATTTTTTTTTAAAGAATCAAAACAAAACAACAAAAGAAACCACTGTCAGGGATTCTTGAGGTTGCTAGGATGAAACTACTAGAATATACTCATGAGTGAATATCCAAATATACATGGGGTTAGAGGCATGTCAGGTGGTAGAATGCCAACCAGTGACCAAAAGTGTCCATCTTTAGTCCATAGTCCCACACAACAAGAAACAGTTTGGTATTTTGTTTTCTTTCCCGGCCAGGGGAGAAATGACATGGGGAAGGGAAGATGGTAGGCTGTCCTAACCTTCCTTTGCCAGGCTCAGGTAAATAGATAATGCGCATAAATATGTAAGGTTCCAGGCTAGTGGATGTTCAATCAGATTCAAGCCCAGAGAGGTGGGAGCGTAATGGGACAGCGTGGCAGCTGGTGCAGGGGATAGATGGGATTCAGGTGGAAGGGCAGTGTCCAGGCCCTGTTGGGTTCTGTGGGCACTGTGGGAGGGATCCTGGAGCCAATGGGCTCATTAGTACCTGGCTCTGACTGCAGCAGGCCCAGGGCAAATACAGGCTATCAAAGCCCTGTCAGCAATCCTGAATGGGACAAAGAAAAAGCGCATTAATGATTAACTCTGCTAAAAGCTCCGGCTTTTGTATTCCCATGGTGCCTGGCCTATCTGGCTGCCATGTGACCAGCCTGGGCCATTTTCTCGCAGATTGGGGAAAGCTAGTGAGCAAACACAGGTGGTTCTGAGTCGCCTACGCTGTCAGGGACAACCACGGACAGCATCAGCTATGCCTGGCAAAATTAGCTGCTCTGTTTGCCTCCAGTTTGGCTTCCTGGTGCTCTTACTTTCTAAGTCGAATGTCATTTTGCCTTCATTTTCAACTATTCACAGGAGGTGCTAACCATGGGAGGGGGAGAGCCCCACCCCCTGAACGGGAGACACACCGCATCATGTTCTTTGAACTCTGCAATAACGTTGGTCACCAAATGCAAAGGCGGGTAAACTAATTAAAACCTCTCAGGTCTTTAACTCCCTGCAAGAGCAAATTTATTTTTCTCAAAGGGAATTATTTTTAGTGATCTTGACCAAACCGGCAAGCCTCTACCATGATGTCGTAAGTACACCAAGAGTGGACCACAGCTGGGCATGCTGAAGACCCAGACGTTGATGTGACCCAATCTTTGAAACCAACTAGGGCAGGCACCGGTGCCCATCAGCATAACCACATGACACAGGGACAGGATGCCCTTCAGAGGGTGACCTTGCCTATTTATGGTTCAGAGTCAAGGTCCCTCTAGCGGTATTATTTGTTTAAGTGCATTTCTTCCTTGGCCTACATCAGATGGACTTTCTTTCTCCTGTTCAAATATTTATATGTGTGTATTATTGCACATTGCTTCTACTGCTCACAATCACACTAAGCAGCCATAAAAGCATAGATTATCAGCTCAAGGTGATAAAGGCCCTTTGAGTCAACACCAGAAATGAACAGAAAATGAAATAAAGTTATAAAAAGAGGAGTGCATCAATGTCTACAAAGAGTCTATCAGTCTGCAGATATTCAAGCAATTAGCTGCAAGATGAACGTCATTTTATTGAAATGAACAGTGCCAGTAAAATGATTAGTAATGTTTGATCTTTAAATATAGCATTCTGCTGGCTTCCCTGGCTAAGGGGAAGGGAAAAAAATCACCTTGAGGCCTTTCAGCTTGGATGCATTCTGAGTTAGTGTCTGCTTAGGCTCTGTGGTCAGGTGTGCATGCGTTGACTTTCTCTTCCAATGAGCACAGACCACAAACAGCCTGCTGAGGTTGCTGTCATGCACTAGTGTGTTGTTCAGGAGTTGAGATGGGGTTCATTTTGTACTTCTCAGAGTTCCTACACTTTTGGTTTATGAGAAATGAAAATAGTATGCCTATAGGACCCTGTGGCACTTGGGTGTTTCTGTACACATGTGCCTAGCATGGATTTCTCTATTGTAACCAATACGTGTTGGTAATTAATTGGACTTTTGGGGTAGGACACTGAGAAATAACTGGTTTTCCTTTCAGGCGTTTACAGACAAGTGGTTGTACTGAGAGTGCAACCACCAGAGTTAATTAAAACCCTTGATTTATTTATTAATTAATTTCAAGTTAGAAATAAACAAGAATAGGGAGCATGACTTTGAAATTGGTCTAAGCTTATGGGCTGGACTGAAAACTTAGCTTTTGGTTCATTATTCCTGATATCTCTCCTTCCCTGGCTTATATTGCTTAATAAAATTAGATGGTTGGTTCTAAAGAAAGATCAATATGCTGGCAAATATTTAGCTAGACTGATGAGAGAGAGAGAGAGAGAGAGAGGAGAGATGGAGACAGAATGACAAGGAGGAGAGATAGAGACGAAGATAAGAAAAGAAAGAAATAGAAAGACCATCACCAATAACCAACCGAATCTTATTTTATGCAGAACACTCTAACTACAGAAGGACAGAACAGTCATTCTATTCAAGTACTAATGGAACCAATTTCCAGGGTCATGAGACATATCGCTAATAAATTAAAATCATATAAAATATGCTCTCTGACTACAGTAGAATAAAAGAGATCAGTAACAGAATAATAACGGAAAAGTCTCCAAACCCTTGGAAATGCAACAATCTTCTTTTAAATGAAGTATATGTCAAAGAGAGAGAATTAAAACAAATCATCGAGCTAAATAAAAATAATGTTGGCATCTATGATATATAGCTGTAACAGAGCTGAGAGGGAGATTTATAGCACTAAATGTATATATTAGAAAAGAATTACAGTCTTAAGTCAAGAGTCTAAACACTTATCTCAAGCACCCAGCAAAAGAAAAGCAAAGAAGGCTAAAACAAGCAGGGGACGAAACTAATACATATAAGAGTAGAAATCTATGAAAGTAAAAACAGAAAGCAATAGGGAAAACCCACTGAAATAAAGAGTGATTTTTTTGGGGGGGGGAACAAGATCAACTAAACTGGCAAACCAGAGAAAGAAAAAGACAGAAAGGCCAGAAATTACCAATTTTGGGAAATATATGGAGATACTACTTCAGAGGGTGCAGACAACAAAAATACCAAAAGAAATACTACAGACAATTGAATACAGAAACTTGACAAACATGCAAACCATTTAATTTCATCCTGTAGGAGATAGATAACTTGAAGAGCCCAATAACTATGAAAAGAATTTAAATTTTAGGTTAATAACTTCCCCCAAAAGAACTTTCTAGGTCCAGACCAGAACATAGAAGAGAGGAAATATTTATCAAAGAGAAGGAATTAAAACAAATCATTGAGCTAAATAAAAATAAAAATAAATATAACTAATTTTGGCATCTATGATAAACAGTTATAACAGAGTGAGAGGGAGATTTATAGTACTAAATGATTATATTACAAAGCTACTATTATCCTAATGGGAAGCCAAAGAAAGATGGTCTTAAAAGAAAATTAAAGACCAACATCCTGAATGATTATATGCAAAAGTCCTTAATAAAATAATAGCAAGCACAATTCAGTAATATATAAAAATTAATATATGCAATGGACAAATGAGTTTCATTTCTGAGATGCAAGGCTAGTTCAATGAAGAAAAACCAATGTACTTAATTGTATTAACAGACGAAAGAAGAAAAAAAATCATACGATCATGTTGATCCACACAGCAAAAGCATGATAAAGTTCAATATCCATACATGATATAAATTCTTAGGAAAAATAGGAATTGAGTAAAACAAACTCAACTTGGTAGATACCACTTGCAGAAACTTATACCAAACATGGTATTTAGTACTGAAAGAACAAATACTTCCCTAAGTATGAGAACATGGAGAAATTAACCATGTTCACTATTCATATCTGACACGGCACTGGAACTTTTCACTAGTACAATGGAGCAATGTAAGTGAAAACATATGCAATCAGAAAGGAAGAAATAAACCTATTCTCACTTGCATATGATGTGACTGTCTCTATAGAAACCCCCAAGGAATCGATAAGAAAGCTCTGAGTCTGTTAATGCAGGATTTCATACAAAACCTAATTGCATTTTTAATCCTCACTAACTAGCAATGAACACATGGACGCCAAAATTAGAATGCAAGCATGCCTATCTTTACTAAAAGAAAGCAAATACTTTAAGTATGACTTTCACTAAACATGTTCAGGACTTCTAGGCTGACAATGACATGATGTTGATGGAAGGGACCAAATGACAAGCTAAATAAACAGAGAATACACACTGGGGTCACGGATTGCAAGACTCAGCATTAAAAGATATCAATTCTTCTCAGATGCATACACAAAAGGAATACAACTCCTATAATTATTCCAGCAAAAATGTCAAGAACTATAAATAATATAATTCCAGAATTTATATGGAAAGGAAAAGGGACTAAAATCACTTAAACAATATTGGAAAAAAGAATAAATTTGTACGAATTGTTTTATCAGATTTTGAGACTTACATGTAACTATATTAACTGAGATTCTTTGGAACTGGCAAACAGACAGACACAGCAGACAATTTGGAAATGGATCCACAGAAATATGTCCCCCACTGTTATTCATGGAAGGAAGACAGTGCTGATGTAATTGGATATCCATAGGTAAAATGTGAACCTTGACCTGAGTCTCAAACCTTAGACAAAAATTAACTTGAAATGGATTACAAGCTTACACGTAAAATTCAAAAGTACAAAACTGCTAGAGAACAGCATAAGATACGATTTTAGAGATTTAGGATGAAGGAGAATTCTTGGAGTTAGAATATCCGAAGCATAACTGATAAAATAAAAAAATTACAAGTTAGAATTTATCAAAATGAAAACTTTTGCTTTGTGAAAGATCTTGTGAAGAGGGTGTAAAAGACAAGCTACAGATTGGGATAATAATTAAAAACACTTATCTGAGCCAGACCCTGGTGGCTTATGCCTGTAATCCTAGCTACTCAGGAGGCTGAGAATGAAAGAATGTGGTTTGAAGCCAGCCCAAGCAGGAAAGTCTATGAGACTCTGATCTGAAATTAATCACCAAAAAAGCCGGAAGCAGAGGTGTGGTTAAAGTGATAGTGCACTATCTCTGAGCAAAAAATACAAAACCTAGGCTCTGAGTTTAAGCCTTGGCATGCGCGCGCGCGCACACACACACACACACACACACACACACACACACACACCTCTCACTAATCCAAAGACTAGGATGTAGAATCTATAGAGAGCTCTTCAAACACAGCAATAGAAATTTCTCTTAAACTACACATTCTATATATTACAAATAAGTCCATGGGTGGGGGGAGAGGACATTTGGGAAGATGGAAATCACTAGGTATCAGGGAAACACAAATTAAAACCACTATGATAAACAAGGGCAATATGTAATGCTGAAAGCGGAGAAACTGAATCAATGAGATTTGGAACAACAAAAAAAAAGGATACTGCCAACAGTTTAGCAGTTAAAAAAAAGCATGCTACTACAATATGCCTCAGCAATTGAGTTCCTAAATATTTATCTCAGAGGAAATGAAGATATATCTATTATATAAATGCCTGTGTGCAAGTGTTTCTGGTAGTTTGATTCATATGAGGCTGATTTAATTAAAGCAATGTAAATATTTCTCAAAGAATGTATTATTAAGAAAATGTGTATGTTTTCTTTACAATGGAGTACTACTTGGCAATAAAAAAAGACATACAATATGTATGTCTTTCTACAATACCATATGTATGTGTCATAGAAACAATTACACTAAAGGGAAAAACAGCCTCAAAAGACTCTATATTTTGTGATTTCCTATGTAATAATCTTGAATACCAAAACATAGAAATGAATAAAGAAGAGTGGTAGAGTAGAAAAGAAATGGGTAGCAATGAGGATTTCTAATGCTTTTTACATTCTTCTGTGATTTCTATGTCCTGCTTCAGAGACATCTTGCTCTCTGGTTGGCTACCTGAGAATCAGCTTCCTCAAATGATCTGGAATATGGCAGCTGCTTCTTCTAGACACAAGGAAACTACACCTTTTTGCAACTCCCAGCTGCTTCCTAGTCATAGCATCATTGGTGGGGGAGCTGTTTCTTGAGCCCCACAAAGGCTTGAGTTCCCAAAGGGAGCCTGCTCCCTCTGCAAAGGTGTAGGGAGAGAAGTGATATGGTGTTAATCAATACACCCAGTGATAAATGTTTATCTTGAGCAGAAAGCAAATAAAGGCAGGTTAGCGAGCCCTTTATTGCCTTTTGGACAGCCACAGCTACCTTCAGCAGCTGGAATCTTTTCTAGGTCAGATGGCAGAAAAGTTGACCCTCTCACCCCACCCCTCACTTTATTTTTCTAGAGTACTGAGGAAAACACATAGGAAAGACTTTCCAGGCCTTGTTATTTAGCATTTAATAATATAAAAAGTTTTTTTTAACATAGGTGTTTGTGTGTGTTTGTGTGTATGTATGTATGTATGTATATATGTACGCATGTATATATGTATGAATGGATGGATGTGTACTTCCCATATGCATAGAATCAGAAGAGGAAGGAGGTGGGGAGAGGGTGAAGGAGAAGGCAAGGAAGAAAAGACAAGAGAAGAGGTATGGGGAGGTAAGATTTGAAACAAGTATAAGATTCTCAAAGAAAGCTCTCTGTCTACATGCTCTGGGTCCCTCTAAATGTAGTGGCCTTCAAATTTTACAGGAAGCCTCTGAAGAGCTGGTCAAAACACCAAATTCTGAGACTGAAATATCTGATTTAGGGATGATTTTTGGGCTAAGATTCAGGAACTTTGATCTATTGGTGTCAAGTTCCCTGCCATTGCTGCTGCTGCTGTTGCTGCTGCTCCTGGTCAGGTGACTCTACTTTGAAAATGATTGCATTAAGCCATAGTTGCTATTCCTCTATTATCTAGTGTGACTGTGTTTGCATCAATGGCCTAGCCGTATTACGGATACAAGTAGATTCTATGTACCATGTACAGTATTTTTTTCTTTTCCTAAGCAAAGCAGGATTTTGAGGACTAGATCAAAAAGTAGGAAAAAGTTCTAACATTTGGTAGCAATTAGAACAGTTGTGCAAGGTCAAAGACTGAAGTCTAACAGATAAGTCTAACTGAAGTCTGGCCATGAGCTAGATGCAGAAGCCTGGCCATCATAAGGTCAGAGGCTAAGATGCAGGAAGCCTATTTTCAAGATATTTCTTTTTTTAAGATATTTTTTTCAAGATATTTCTTTTTTTTTTTAATTCTCTTATAGTGGCAAAACTCAATAGGAGTCCTGGAGCTATTTCCTTGACCATTCAGGCAAATGAATTCTACTGTAGCCCAAGATACACAAAAAGTGGAAAGGAAGGGTATTCTGAACTAGTAGTTAAGCTGTTAATATGGTTAATTCAGTAGCCTCTGTGTGTGTGTGTGTGTGTGTTTGCTTATGCGCGCCCATGTATGAGTGTTAGTCCTGTGGACCAAGCTCAGGCTTCATGGTCTTTTTTTTCTTTAGCTCTTTCACTCAAGACTGGGTCTCTGGCATTTGAGCCATACCACCAGTTTTGTTTTTTTGGTTGACTCACAGATTTTCCTCCCTGGGCTGATTTTAAACCTTGATTCTCAGGTCTCAACCTCTTGAGTAGCTAGGATTCTAAGCATGAGTCACAACATCCTGCTCAATAGCCCTTTGAAGTGTGTGTGTATGGGGGGGGGGAGGGCAGTGGTTTGTTGGAGATATGGAAGCTTACTGACCCAGCATCATTCTACCTGCACCTGATAGAACACATATGGAATTCAGAGGGCCCTTTCTATTCTCCCAGCTGTTGCACATTCCTCTTAAAGATTATAACGGTGCTGTGAACATCTGTTCTCACAAAGAAGGATCCTGGAGTAATGGAAGGAGGCCCAGAATGAGGGAATTGCTAAGCAGAACCCACCTCTGACCGTAAGCAAAAACACCTATTGACTCTCACCTCAGACATTACAAAAACTAGTGGAAGAGCACAGGAGATATGATTGAAGAGTGATTCAGTATAAATTTCAGCTGTCTACTAGTTGTTCTTCTGTCTGGGAAGCAGCTTCTGAGATGAGGTCAGTGCTCAGAGATTTTTTACGTCCCAAGTGGTCTTGGGACCAATCAATGGTTGTAGACAGTGAAAGACATAGACGAAGCAGAGAGGGCATTGAGAGATGATGTGGGCCAGAGGTAAGATGCGATTACACACAACTTCCCAGGTTGCCTCCTATCTCCAAGGGTAATATGTCATTTCAGCATAGTCCCTGGCAGGACCAGGAAGGCAGGCCCTGTATGCCCCCATGTGGTTAAGTCCACAGATACAGGGCTCCTGGGAAGGGAAGTGGCCTTGGGTGAAGTAGCTGTCTGCTTCTGAGGCAAATTAAATGATCCATTATTGTATCTGGTCCTGCTAAAGGCACCTGGTGGTGGTGACATAGATTGACTTCCCATGGTTCAAAAGCTTTCATTAAAAATTACAATTGACTTCAGATTTAACTTTCACCCCACAGCAAGCAAATCTAGGGTTAGAGAAAATTCCCTTTGACTTAAAGAAGAAACATGAAATTAGGTAAGAAAAAGACACCCTACTTATATCTTTAGAAAGTACCATAAATGCTTAGAGTAGGGTCTGGTTTTAATTCCAGAGATTCATTTGCTCCTTCTCTTTAATAGTAATCTATCCCAATTTTTAGCAAGATCTTGGTCATTCATGTAAAACTATATTTCCCAGCATCCGTTGGGGGCAGACTGGATGTGGACATATGACTAGAGTCTGACCAATGAGCTATGAAGAAAAGGCTTGAGTCGTGTTTTGTGGATCCTTGGGAGACTCTGGAGGTATCCTCCCGGTTTTCAGGTGAAGATGGTGCTACCATCTTGGATTGTGAAAACCAGAATCTAGCTTAGAGATAAGTGACATATAAGGAACTGCAGTGAATGTGTGGAAGAGAACTTAGATTTATGTGAGATACAAATTTTTCTTTTGTTTAAGCTAACCTTTGTGGGTCTCTGGTAAAACCTGGTCCCAAGTAATACAAATACTTACATATTTCCCCATTTTGACTTTTGTTTTTACTTAAAAATTACTTTATTGTTATTACGGAGGTAATGTACAGAGTGGTTACATTTATGTGAGTCAGATAATGAGTACATTTCCTTTCATACAGTGTCATCTGTTCTCTCTCTTCCCGTCCCTCTTTCCCATCTCTACCTACGAAGTTGTATACTTCACTTTTATCAATGTCCAGTAAGAGCCACTGCTGTACTTTCCCACCCTTTTTCTTCAAGTTCTGTGTATTCTTCCCACCCTCCTGAAGATATACATGTGAATACACCATGTATAAGGTAAAGAATACAGAACCATCAGAAAAAGAAAAAAAGTTAAGAAGCCTTTTGTTTTCATATCTTGGGAGTTTGTTTCCGTATGTAATTTTATGTAACTATGAAGAGGTACTTAGGCATTGCACTTTTGTGATTCTCTCCCAAAACTTTCTTCTTTTGGCCTCACTGTTTTTATTTTTGAAGCATGAGAATAGTATATTGTAAAACTACACAGTGTGCGCATACACATAATTACAAGAGAAACTTGTGATTCTTGTCATTTGACAGACTCATTTCTTCTTTAGATTTTTTTTGATGCCAATATTAAATGTCTTCTTTTGCCATGTCTAGCATAGAATTAAGAAGCGGCAATATATCATCATTTATATGTTAATTTCATTTAAACAAATGACCCAATGAGCCAAGAACATGTCTGCAGTATGTGGAAAACATATGGGGGGTTAGTCTACAAGGAGTTATTAAGTTTATATTTTCCATCTGGAGCCCATAAAGGATTCATTCTCAGAGATAGTAAAGAGCCAAGGTTACACTACAACATCCCATTTGCAGTGAAGATAAAAGTCTTGGGATGTTTGCGATGAGGAGTTGTAATTCTGAAAAGACATCGTACTACTGATCTCTTATCCTCCATTTTCACAAAAACACTGCAGTAAAGAAAACTGGTGTGGGAATGGAGCTTCTAACTATGGGCTCTGCTACCAAAAGCAGTTGGAAAAAATCACAGATTCTGAAATGAATGTTTGATTGTTACAACCTTATCATTGTCTCTTTAATGAATGATAGAGGAAGCAAAGCCATAGGAGTAAATGATCTGGAGACAGTCACCCTGAGAGTCTATGTGGTGTTAAAATATTGAGTGTCAAGATGTATTGGACTCATAAACTGATTGACATATTGAATTGAAACTCTTTTATACAACTTCTTAAAAGATTATTAAACAATGAGTGTCAAACCAGAGCTGGTAGGTATAAGTATTCTTGTTAAAAAATTCAGAGAATTTCTCTCCCTATAAATCTTAGCCTTTGAGACAATTTCTAAGTATTGGACAGAATATAAGAGAAGTGTGGGCATCTAGCTTTGGGATCTGCCAGGTATGGGTTCAAACATTGCTTTTTTTTCTTTACTCACCAGCTGAGGGTTTGCTGTGTGTGGTCCACACATACCACACAAGGCCATCCTCATAACTCTACTTCTTCCCTAGCTTCATTGTGTTTGCTTTCAGTAGCTCATACCTGTGGCTCTCCCTAAACAGTAGGAAGAACCGTAAATGCCTGGGAATCGCATATACTTTCAGAGGGGCCCATTTCCAGCCAATGAAATAGTGTAGGTGATTAAGCTCCCCTCACTTCTGGTTGGGAGAAATTGTTTTCCCTTTAATTTTATTATTAAGTAGTTGAACAAAGAGGTTACGTTCCATGTTAGGTTACGAGTACAACGCATCTTTATCATTGCCACTCCTTCTATTGTTCTTCCCCATTTTTCCACATCTCATCCCTAACTTCAAGTTACATAGGGGAGAAACTCTTGAGGGGAACTTATTCCTTAGTTCTCAGACAAACTCAGGGTGAAGCCACTCTTCAATTATCTATTCCTAAAATCTCACCCTTGTGATCTTTTTTTCTTATCCTATTTTTTTTTTTTTGATCGGTCGTGGGGCCTGAACTCTGGGCTTGGGCGCTATCCCTCAGCTCTTCAGCTCAAAGCAAGTGCTCTACCGCTTGAGCCACAATGCCACTTCCAGTTTTCTAGTGGTTTATAGGAGATAAAAGTCTCAGGGGGTTTCCTGCCTAGGCTGGCTTTGAACTGCGATCCTCAGATCTCAGCCTCCTGAGTAGCTAGGATTACAGATTTCTCTTATGGTTTCTCCCAGGAGCGCTTCGTATTAAATCACTTGTTTAGGAATCCTTGTGTCAGGATCTGTTTCCAGGGAACAAGACACATTCATTGTTTACTGGTGTTAGTCAAATAATTTCTCTTTCCTTTTGTCCTTGAACAAGCACATGGAATAATGCAAGACAGGCTGCAGATAGAGGAAAATAAGAAAGAACACAAATCACTTCTGTGAGTACATGCATACACATAGACACACACACACACACACACACACACACACACATATACATCTCCTGTTAACATATTCTGTAATGAGTCCATTACTTAAGCAATTAAGCAATTAAGTCAACAAGTAGGTGTTTTTCTTTCCAAAGCATATTTGTTTACAATACTCACTACTTGTAGAATCCATCTACGAAGCATCAACCCAGCTGTCCTCTGGTCATGTTTTAGTTTTGATGGCATGAACTTATACTTTTTTAAAAATCCAAGCACAGTGGCTTTTCAAAATTCAATGGCTCAGAGTTACTTAAAACTGTTTGAAGAGTCCTATCATTTTGAATAAAGTTTTAGAATCAATATGGCCCTCTACATTTCACAGCAATTACTTTTTTTTGCATTTTCTTTTTTTTATTGTAAAGATACTATACAGAGGGTTACAGTTACATGAGTAAGGTAATGAGTACACTTCCTATTGAACATTGTTACCCCCTCCGTTGTTTTCCCCCTACCATCCCTTCCCTCCCTACCTTCCCCAAGGTTCTTTTTTTTTTGATTGTGATTAAGTGATTACATAATTTCCCGAATTTCACAGTATTGTGGAATAATGATGCTCATTTAAAGCAAAAAGTCATTCTAACTTTCCTGGAGCAAATTGTCTATCACAGTCTGTAATATATAACGGTGCTCACATGTTATATACCATATATGTGATCAGCAGCATGGGGATATTTAGTAGTGGTTCGACCAGATGAGTGGGAGTTCTTTGTTTCTTAAGTCCTGTTAGTTTTGTCGTATCACCTAACATTTTGGATTTAGCATCCACTTATCAGGGAGACCATGTACCGTTTGTCTCTTTGCTCTTGGCTTACCTTGCTCAACACGATTCCTTCTAGCTCCATCCATTTCCCTGCAAATGCCATTATTTTGTCATTTCTAATGATAGCAATTACTTTTAAAAATACTGTTTGGCTAGAGATACCAAAGGCCTCCACCAAGTATTAATTTTCATCTCAGTGCAAAATTACTGTATCCATGAAATCCAGTAAATAAGTAAAATTACTTTGCTAGTCACTTAAGATCACAGAAGTTGCTGAGTCTATGGTTTGCATTGATGAAATAAAAACAGATTATGAAAAATCTATTGTAATGGTTTCAAGTTAAATTTGCATGTGTATACACTAAAGTATCTCTCTCTCTTTCTCTCTCTCTCTCTCTACCTATGTATCTATTTCACTGGCAGTAATTCCTGAGTGATGGTATGACTTTTATTTTGTTATTTTATATCTGTGATTTCTAAAGTTCTTCAGCAAATGATTTTAGGCACCCAAAACTTTTTCCAGCTCTTTGAAGTTACATATAGTTTCTTCTTATACTGCCTCTTGGTAGATTTTGCACAGCTGTTAATGGTCTTACATCAGTGCATTATGGGACATGAATTAAGTTTTTATGGAGCTGCTTGATTACAGGACAGACACTGTGCATAAGAAAAGATGTTTGTTGCTCCCATCTCTGTTCCCCACACACATGGAAAGGCACACCTGAGAGAAGGCAACAAGTGGAATCAGGTGCAAGTCTAGTCCACCTCAGAGTGACAAAACAAAGTGGAGGCTAACACACTGCCTTATAAGAGAATTTATTATGCAGAGCATTTCTGTGTCCAAGAAGAGTATTTGTATGCAAGTAATACAGTACTAGGGAAATATTCCTAAGGCAATGAGAGAAGACACAGAAGAAGCAAGAGCAAGAAGCTAGGAAGGCCAGAGGGATGCTATGTCAAAGCTATCTATAGAGCAGTGCCAGTCTGGCCCTGTGTGGATTAGGTATTTGTTCAACCCTATGGCTTTGCTTTTATACCCCCACACTGCTGCCAATCACTGTCAACCATGTATCTGGTGGAGGGGGGGAGATGTACATTTTCAGACCTTTCTGATGTGTGCATGGTGGTGGTGGTGGGGAGTTTCTGTCACTGTCCCTCAAAGAAGATCCATGAGGCCCTCAGCCTTTCTCCTGGAAGCGAACACACCGATCTCATTCAATCTATGCACCGTGCATCGCAGACAGCATCTTTAGGCCTGTGTGCACACATGTTGTCAGCTTCTGGAGGAATAAAATCAGTGCAGACCTGTGAATGTCTGTCTCTTTAACTTGATTGTAAACAACAATGAAGAATAAAATAATGTATAAGAGGGGGCTGGGAAGGTGGCTCAGTGGTAGAGTGCTTGCCTTGCATGCATGAGGCCCTGGCTTCGATTCCTCAACACCATGTAAACAGAAAAAACCAGAAGTGACGCTGTGGCTCAAGTGATAGAGTGTGAGACTTGAGCTGAAGACCTGAGGGACAGTGCCCAAGCTCAGAATTCAGGCCCCATGACCGGCAAAACAAACAAACAAACAACAACAAAAAAAAACACATAAGTCTATGTTCAAATAAATGTGTTCATCTCATTTTGGACAATAATTTTCCATGTTGAAAGAAAGACCTCCAGATCTCTGGCAAACAGAAGCATCAGTAAGTTTAAACTATTACTCACAAGGGCTGAGGCGATTGCTTCCAGGCCAAGAATTGTAAGACCAGGTTCAAATTCAGTGGTGGGAAATGGGCGTGGTTAATTGGTAATGACTGTCAGGGATTCCCCAAGACAGGGAGATTCTGCTCTTGCTTTCCTCTCTGATGAAAGCTTCTCTGGGCCAACTTCATGGTTTCCCACCTTTAGCTCACTTTATTTGTCAAAAAGACTTTTATTTTCCCTTAAAAAATAAAAAAAAAACTTAGCCAGCCACCCAGCGGCTCATATTTATAATCCTAGCTACCCAGGAGACAGATCTGAGGATTGTAGTTCAAAGCCATTCCAGAGAAGGAAAGACTCTGAGACTCATCTCCAATTAACCAGCAAAAAGCCAGAAGTAGAGCTGTGGCTCAAGTAGTAGAGCACTATCCTTGAGCAAAAAAAGCTCAGGGACAGTGCCCAGATCCTGAGTTCAAACCCCAGGATGGGCACACAAAGAAAAAAAAAAGAAGTCTCTTTCCCCCTTTCTCCCTCCCTCCCCCATTTTATCTTTCTGTGGTGCTTATAGGTTTTTATTCTATAAACACTTTGCCGTCTGTGTGACACGGACTCATTCAGGACATGTTTACAGTACTTAATGACATCTCCCTGAGAAATAATGAGAATACCTTAAAGGTTGTCTTCCTCCCGTGCGTGTAGAGGGGGGAACGGCAAGCCAGGCCTGCGAGATGAGAACCGAAGGGTCTGGCAGGGGGAAAATTGACTTAATTTCTTTTCACCACATGAAATGGAGTGTCTGGGAGATCTGACCTAAATGCACAGCCTAAAAACCAATTAATTCTGAATTGTGAATTTGTGAGCGCATCAAGCTGTGTGTGGAATTTCCGATGAGGCAGGCGATGCATACCTGGCTTATTTGCAAAATGTGAAGATTTTCCCACCTAAATAGACCTAATGGTCCATTATTAAAGTGCAGCTTCAATCATCTTACTCCTCAGCCGGAAGATGTGTAGCGAGTCCTCATGACCGTTTGATGGAAATGCAGCCCTTTTGCTGGTTTGTTGGGCCCTGAGCAGCAAAGTCTCACAGGCCCTCAGTTTGGTGGGACTCAGTTTGGGGGTCTTTTAGAAGGGACTTTTGCTTTCGATTGTTATGGCTGTGAAATTAGGATGTTCATTGCGGTCAATGAGATAGAGTTTTCCCCATCATGGACTCTGTTAAGGCACAGCCCACTTTCCTAACAGGGTCCTGGTGTTCCTGATACAGCGCAATGATTTGTTCTGTTTCCTTTGCCTATTAAATTGAATCTGATTCTCTTGCATCCAGTTTAATTTACCTTAATTTAGTAAGGCAGCTGTGCAAGTAACACTACCGGTTTATGTGTAAGAACAAAAACCGATCAGAACAAGCAAGAAATATAAATACCTTTAACCCAGGGATAAATCTGGTGAACTACAATAAAACCATAATTGAAATATTGCCAGCACACACAAGAGGGAGAAATCAGGAACACAGGGGAGGCTGGTGATGGGGTGTATGTGTGTGTAGAGGTGTTGGGTGTGTCTGAAAGGATGGGTCTGAGGTGTGTACATCAGTGAGTGATGTGGGTAGTGGTATGGATTTGTGGGTTAGAATGGGTGAGAACCTCAGAAGACTTTTAGGAAGAGGAGATATTTGAGACAGATGGAGTTCTTCAGAAAAGGAAGTGGCAGAGAAGGGTGATAAAGGTGAAGGTCCCACACGTTGGTCTGGCTGAACCCAACATCTGCCATGTGTTTTGTGGGGGGTGCTGGGGAAGACCTAACTCCCCCCCCCCACAGCTCCTCGTGAAGAGCTTCCACTGCAGGTAGAGGGTACAAGTCCCCACTACCTTGGGAATGGAGGGCTTCTTGGGTAGGGAGAAGAAAGTGGGAACAAAGATGAGCAGGGAATAGAAATAACACCCATAGTGTTTTCTAGAAAGATATGGAAACTGGATTCAGGGTTAGAGATTGGTAGGAATTAAGCCTTGTTCCCCAGAGAGCTTTGTTATTGCTGTGGACTTGCTTTTTTAATTTTTTTTTTATTCTGGAAGCTGAGGTATTCTCTTCAATGTGGGCAATAAAGTCTCCAAATCTGGTGGAGTTGTTCTCTCCAGCACAATCATCCAGACATAGAGATAGAGTGCCCGTGTGAAGTGGCCCCACCTCCTACCCTTTGAAGAACAGATGGGAGGTACAATCTACAAGGCACCTCTGGAGAAGGTAAGTTGGACAGGGAGTTGAAAGGAAAACAAGAGCCTCTGCCGACACATACCCTTTGATCCTAACCAACAAAGCTCTGTGTGTGTGTGTGTGTGTGTGTGTGGTGTGTGTGTGTGTGTGTGTGTGTGTGTGTGTGTGACAGTACTGGGGCTTGAACTCAGGGCCTGTGTGGATCCTGCCTCTTAGCTTTTTTTTTTTTCCTTGCTCAAAGCTGGTGTTTTACACCACTTGAGCCATACCTTTACTTCCAGCTTTTTGGTGGTTAGAGAGAAGAGTCCCACAGTCTTTCCTGCCTGGACTGCCTTCAAACTGTGAGCCTTAGATCTCAGCCTCCTGATTGGCTAAGATCACTGGGATGAGCCACCAGCACCTGTCTAATGGAGCATTTCTTGCCTGTCCTCAGCAGTCCACTGAGAAGAGGAGGTGAGCCAGTCCTGAGTCATAGGCCATCCATGGGGGAACCAGCAGACTGCCATGTGGCCTTGAGTAGGCTACTGGTAGAAAGAACCAAAGAAGTGGCCAGAGCACAGTTCTGCGGTTTAACTGTGGGGTTGAAGGCTTGTTTTGTTTGTTGTTATTGAAGCTTTTGCAACTGGTCAGCTTACCTGAAATCCCTTTCCCCCACCTGACCCAAGGCACATTCACCTACACACAGGGTCAAGCTGGTTAAAGGTCAGCTGGACTCTCACCTGTATTCTTGTTCTAGAAATATCTTTCTTTCCTCCAGTTTAATTTTGTGGTTTGAACTGCACTCACCCTTTTCTGTCTCCTCCCTGCTTTCTTTCTTTTTAGAAGAAAAAAAAATCATTTTGGAGCTTTGCTAAACTTACCCATAAAGACTCAACCAATAAATTCCTAACTCCAAAGATTAAAGACATTTATGTACAACATACAAAAAGAAAAAGTCTTGCTTACATCAAGAGTCACCGTGTTTGTATAGCTTAACCAAACAGAGAATAATGTTTGAAAGACAAGGACTAACACAGACATTTCTTGCTTTCTAAAACGAGGCTCAATTACTCAAAAATGTTGCCTGCTTTGTTGGTTTTAAATGCTTTTATCTCTTTCTGATTTATGGCATCCCTTGTATGGAAATTGATCTCTGCTTAACCATCCGCAGGCAGGTGTATCTTTTTAAAGTACAACCCCAGGGAGTTGGGATCCATCCATCCCTCAGCTCCTTATTTGAACATGGAGCATTTAGCCTCTTCTATCTCTGTGACCAAGTCAGTAGGTCTATTTCATCACAAATATTTAACTCGATGTGACAATTATGGACAGAAGGGATAAAAAAATTGGTGTTGGAGGATGGTCGGAGTTAAATGAAAGAGTTGACTATGTGTTAAATATCTGTTTTAGGACCACCATCAAGAACTCTTCCATTTTTTTCATTCTTCAGAAAATTGCTACTTTTTACAAGTTAATGAGTTTCTTTCTTTCTTTTTCTCTTCTTTCCTCCCCTCCTTTCTTTTTTCTTTCTTCTCTTTCTTTCTTCCTTTCTCCTTCCCATCCCTCTCTATTTCTTCCTCCCTCCCTCCCTTTCTCCTTCCTTCCTTCCTTTCTTCCTTCCTCCCTTCTTTTGATTATAGGGTTTGAATTTCTGACCTGGTGCTGTCCCTGACCTTCTGTGCTCAAGACTACCTCTCTACTACTGGAGCCACAGCTCTAGTTCTGGCTTTTTTGGTGATTAATTGGAGATAAGAGTCTTGTGGAATTTTCTGCCCAGGCTGGTTTCAAACCTCGATCCTTTGATCCCAGCCTTTTGAGTTGCAAGGATGGCAGGCATGAGCCACTGGCACCTGCAGAAGTAGAACTTTTTACAACACAAGTTTGGTATTTTTCCCCTTTAAACTCAGAGAATTGTCTGTTCTGTTTTATAGATAATTTATTTGCTTTCTACACATGCAAGTCTAAACTATAATAAAAATATTATGTAGGTAACTTACTAATGCATGCTTTTTTTTTATTGAGAATTGAGGCAATGGAGAATTGTGATGCCATGATCTGCCAGTGTCTGGTGGCTCATGTAATTCTAGCTACTCAGGAAGTTGAGCTCTGAGGAGATTTGAGTTGGGATTTGATTTTCAAAGCCAGCCTGGGAAGGAAAGTCCATGAGACTCTTATCTCCAATTTAGAAAGAAAAGCAAAAGTAGAGCTGTGGCCCAACTGGGAGAGTAGCCCAAGTGGGAGAGTGCTAGCCTTGGGGGATAAAATTGTGATAGCATCCAGACCCTAAGTTCAAGTCCCAATATCAGCGTGCTTGCACACACACACACACACACACACACACACACACACACACACACACACACACACACACAGAG
>NW_012267315.1:4410454-4415863 GCF_000151885.1 Dipodomys ordii
CACACACACACACACACACACACACACACACACACACACACACACACACACACAGAGGATACATTTATCAGATGGCAAGGGGACTGCACGTCTTCTGTAGAAATTACAAGAAAGGGTGAGTTTGGCATTCTATGTGGCATCGTAGATTTTAGTTAGTGCCCAGATGAGGGTTCTGAAGATTCATCACAACCAGTAAGACTGTCTAAGGGATGACATTAAGGATAACATCACTAAGTTTAAGGACAAGGAGAGCTGTCTTTGCAGACTTGAGTCATTTCATCAGAAGACCAAAATGGATGCAGATCTGCTAAGCATTGATACTTGCACTATTTCTTCAGAGAAGGGCTGGGGAGTGTTTGGTTTGCTTTATGTTTGCTCCTTCATGTACTTCTCATGTGGGTGTTGCATGAAAGCTGTTGGAAATATCCTATAGGAGCAGACTGAGCACAGAGAAGGTCCTAGGTACTTGCCATGTGACTGTCCCTCCCTACCCATAGAAAGCCAGTCTTCTTCAAAAGGAGCAGGGACCACTTAGAAGGGTTATGAATACTAAGCTTGTGCCTCACTGTGAATATTGGCTCAGCCTATGAACAAGTTTTCAGTCAAGGGATTAATCTCAGAGCTTTGAAGATAGGCTGGTGAGAAACTCTGTTAACCTGCCTCAAAGGTGTTCTTCAAGAAGTTGGCATTTATATAATCAGAAATGACAAAGAAATCTTGGTAGACTGAAAATCCTATTCTTTTCTATGAAGTAAAGTTGGGTGAGAACTTGGATACTAGAGATTCTCAAACTCTGGGTTCAGGGTTTTTTGACATTCTTAAAAATAAAGACCCAAAGGAGATTTGTTTAGGTGGGCTGCTCTATTGATATCAATATTGACCATATTAGAACCTGAAATTGGGGAAACACAAAAACATTTATGTATTCATTCAACTCAATGTACCAATAATAACCTATTAAATATTAAATGTTAACATCAACAACATACTTTGGAGTAAAAATAACCAGATCTTCCTAAACAGAAACAAACGGAGAAGAAGGCAATTAGGCAGTTTATGATTTTTTTCAACTTTTTTTTTTTTTGGTGCCAGTACCAGGGCTTGAACTCAGGGCTTAGAGCTCTAGCTCTCTCTCTCTCTCTCTCTCTCTCTCTCTCTCTCTCTCTCTCTCACACACACACACACACACACACTCATAACTGGTATTCTATCATCTGAGCCATACCTTCAGTTCCAGGTTTTTGCTAGCTAATTGGAGATCTTCCTGATTTGCTCTTCTCATCTGGCTTCAAACTGTGATCCTTAAATCTCAGGTTCCCGAAGAGCTAGGACTTTTGGGGAACATTTTTATATTTCCCTAATATTTGGCTTAAATAGGATAATTGGGTAAATAGGGTATCTGTTTGCACATTCAAACTGTTGTCATTATTTATTAGTTAATTTTTGATCGAAATAAATGCAAATGAACCAAACCCCAGCTTTGGAAGGTTGTGGGAAAATGGCTTTAAAATAGCCTTTTCAGGTTGGCAAATGAATATTCTTTTCTGTTGCCAGCCACATCAAAGCCCAAGAAGGGGTGGTTTCTCAGAGGTCAATTGCATTGTGACTTGCCATGTTTTATGTTTGTAACATTTGATCAATGCATGCTGCTTGCTTGTAAGGAATATCATACTTACTCGACCAATATGGAAAAATTTGAAAAGAATGATAAAATCAAAAGGTCTATTCCCCCATGATTATTTAGAAAACAAAAAGTGAATGAAATTTTCTGTATCAGAATGGCCTTACAATGACCAGGAGTAGTGGTATACTCTTATAATCCCAGAACTCAGGCTGAGTCAAGAAGATTACAGGTTTAATGCCGGACTTCATGGGCTTCATAGGAAGATCCAGGCTGAAACCAAACCAGACCAAGCCAGAATACCTAAAATGGGACTGCACAGGATAGTATAGCTTTTCCCAGACTTCCTTTTCATGTTTCTAGAATCTTCCCTTCCTAAAACATTCATTCAATGATTTTAGGTAGGAGATGGGTGTGACTGAGTCAGGCCTGATATAACAGGAAGACCCCTTGTTCTCTCTGTCTGTGTCTCAGTCTCTTTCTATCTCTATTAGGAAGCAGACAAAGGTAATATCAAACTTGAAGTCTGTTAAGTGCTTTATTGACTAAAGTGAGACGTGGAGTCTGACAGGAAGGAGGCCAACTTTCACTAGCCTTGTCATCTCACTTGCCCAATACTTTATGCACCATCAGGGCAAAGTCTTTCAGAGTCCAGCTCAGTTCTCTACATACTGTCCCCCTAATTTGGAAAGACTGTGTTGATGCTCAGTACAGATAGAGATGAAAGATTGGGCAGGGCGGTAATGGAGCGTATGAATAACGCCCAGCAGACTTTCAAGGTAAATACAATTCTACAGTCAACATTGGCTTTCTCTTTCTCCGTGTGTGAGACAGCTGTCCTCTGAGCACCTGCTTAGGACTCTGTTACTGTAGCTTTCTGTGTCTGCCTGGAACTTAGTTCACACAATGGGGATTAGACTATATCTCTGTTTCCTCTCTTTACAATCTCCTCGCCTTCCTGTGTTTGGACTATTGTTTCCCAACCATTATGACTGTGTATAGTTGCATTTATCCATCAGGGTTTGGAGCTCAACTAAACAGCCCCATTTTTTTGAGATCTGTGTGACACAGCATCACAAAGCTAAAGCATAAGAAATGTATTAGCCGTCCATCCATTCTATCTCCAAACACTGGTGTCTCATTTCATATGTCCTGTGCCATAGAAAACAAGTTAGCCTCAGCCTCATCATAGCCCTTTTTGGCTTGATCTGACGTTTTTCGTCTACATGGGGAGCTCGGGTGGCTATTGTCCATTGAGAGGTTAGGGCAAGGAACTTTTTAGTTTATTCTCTCACCTAAAAAATCAGCCCCATCGATGTTTAACAGAGCCCTCACTGTGCTGTCTTGAACAATACAACTATCAAGTGTCCTAGTTTCTTCAAAGGCCTTATAAGCCATATCTTTTCTTGCATTGTGTAATGATTTTTTTTCCTTGTGGGGTGTTTCTAGAAAACAAATCTCTGTTCATATGGTTTCAGTTTCCAAGGAACATGCTTGCAACTACTTGGTCGATGGACCTCCCAGTAGAAAAGCCTTCTAGAAAAGGACTAATGAATCCCTTGATGGCTTATCAGCTATTTACTCCCACTCAAGTATTACAGATACGCAAGAGACACATTTACCTTAAAATGCAATGAACACAAGTCCATTTACTTTGGATTTAGGCCAAGAAATGAATGTGAAGTAGTGTGCAGGTACAATAGCTTCAAGTTCAGATCACTAAAGACTATTTTAGGTACGTTTGTTTGAAATTGTCAAGATGTAGCTTTAGTGCTACTTTGCTCGGACATGTTAGATTTGGGAGGCTATTTTGCAGACAGGAGGGCCCTTGGGCTTCATAGCCTCCTGGACATGACCAAAGGCTAAAGTAGACTTGACCCTCAGCGTATAGACATCACTGTCCATGGTGCATGGGGGTTTTGTGAGTCTACATGGTTTGAGAAATGACTTATGGGTAGTTCCCTCCCCCGATAGATATTTCCAGGAAAAACAGCTAGCATTGAGCAACAGAGGGTGCATGAAATCTGAAAGTTTGTTTTTGCTGTGCATTTCTGAGAAAAACTGAATTGTCAACAGAACTGTCCTCAGAGAGCACTGATCAACATGTCCTCCAGAGGAAGGAGGACCTTGATCAGAGATGAGGCGAGGGAAGACTGAAGATGAAGCTGTGCTCCTGGGAAGGCTTTGGGGGGCAAAGGGATGATTTCTTGTCTCACTTCTTGAATTTGCTTATCTAAAGACCTGGTGTCTGTTAATAGACAATACGGAACACCTACTATATGTGAAGAAAGTACATGGGAAAGACTTCAGCCTTGGATAGGGCAGATACAAGATTTCTAGAAGAGGTAACTCTTGCCAGTTAATGTATTGGTCAGTGCCTTGGGTTTAGTAATACTAAAAGCAAATACTGAAACAAGGATAATCATTTGGATGATAACTCTAAGAAGCACCAGGAAAAGATGAGGAAATCAGAATAGCCAAGAAAGGTCTGTTACTATCAAATAACTCCTTTGGTATGGGTTGGTTCTGTTGTGGGCCCTGGAGATGGTGCGGTGAATGACAGACTTTAGTCCTGGGTGAGGAAGGTTAGGTATTTATCCACCAATTCCTCTCAGTCATCACCAACTGAGATTATCCTACAGGTTCTGACTCTCTAGAAGTCACAGCTACTACCTGGGTGGGCTGGACTCTGGAAAGCTAAGCTTCTTAGGTAAAAGAACTGAAGATATGAGGTGAACATACATACACATGAATGACCAGCTGCTGGCTCAGGCCACCAGTGTAGGATTCATGGACCAAGAATCACTGTCTATTTCTGACAGAGGAAGTAGAACAGAAGTCATAGGCTTCAGGAATTCAGAGAGTCAAAAAGTTGACAGCTGATCAACTTCCATTTGGAGAGTAAAGTCCTGTTCTATGTCTTCCTCAATATGATTTTTTTTTTACACAGACTTTGCTTAACATCCTGAAAAAACCCTCCATGATGAATCCATGTAACATTTGAGGTGCAGCCAATCAGAGCAGTTGCATTTGTCTCAGATATATGTCCATCAAACCCTTGTGGGGTAATGATGTGATTGTAGCCAACATCAGGAACTTGTTTCCCCAAATGACTGCCTTTTGGTCCAAGTTAAAATAGCACACTGGCTTTCGATTGGGTTGGCTCTATCTGGCACTCCTGAACAAGTGATGCCTCTATTTACTGGAGTTAATGGCAGAACTCCAGGTGCAACTTAGCCGGCTGGCCAACTACCTGGACCTCAACTCTGCCACATGTGAGGGTACTGCAGGGCCTTTGCAATTCTCGTGGAACATCCTCATCCTGCCTCTGTCATTTGAGGATGCTTTTTTAAAAAAATATACAAGTATTTGCTATGTAGCCCAAGCTGGCTTAGAGCTTCTTATGTAGTCTAAGAGGGACGAGTACTGACTGACCCCTTAGCCTGCTTGCTGGGATTGTAGCTATGAACCACCACATCTGGAAACTCTTGTTACCTCTACAGCTGTATTTCCAAAAAGGATTCCTCTAACCTGCTGACCTAACAGATTCTCTGTGCCCCTTCCCCTGCAGCCCCAAAGCTCTTACTGAAATTTCTTTCCTTCATAACACATATCCCTTCAAACTTACTGTGACATATTCATAGGTCTTTTAGGTCTTTTTCATTTGATAGGGGCCATTTTAAAAATATTTATTTATTTTTATTGTGAAAATACTGTACAGAGGGGTTACAATTACATGGGCAAGATAATGAGTACATTTCTTATCAAGCATTGTAGCCTCCTCCTTT
>NW_012267315.1:4417253-4461586 GCF_000151885.1 Dipodomys ordii
TTCCTTCCTTCCTTCCTTCCTTCCTTCCTTCCTTCCTTCCTTCCTTCCTTCCTTCCTTCCTTCCTTCCTTCCTTCCTTCTTTTCTCTGTCTTTATCTCTTTCTTAATTTCTCTTAGTCTCTCTTCCTCCCTTCTCTCCCTTCCCTCTCTTCCCTCCCTTCCTTCTTCCCTCCCTCTCCCCTTCCCCCTCTCTCTTTTCTTTCTTTCTTTCTTTCTTTCTTTCTTTCTTTCTTTCTTTCTTTCTTTCTTTCTTTCTTTCTTTCTTTCTCTTTCTCTCTCTTTTTCTCTGTCTTTGTCTCTCTCTGTCTCTGTCTGTCTCTGTCTCTCTCTCTCTCTCTCTCTCTCTTTCATCTGGGGTTTGAAGCCAAAATCTTCTGCTTGCTATACTGACACTATATCATCTGAGCCATGCCTTTAGCCCTTTTTGCTATGATCATTTTTGAGATAGGGTCTTTACTTTTTGCTTAGGCCTGCATAGACTGTGATTCTCCTAGTTATGCTTCTCATATAGCTGAGATGACAGACATATATCAGCATGTGCAGTTTTTTCTGTTTAGATAGGGTCTTGGGAACTTTTTGTCTGGATCAGCCTAGTATTATGATTCTCCTGCTCTCAGACCCCTGAGAAGCTAGGTTTATAGGTATAAAACACTGTGCCAGCTTTTGTTTTCTTTTTGATCAAGAAAATTACTGTTCTCGTTAGAAAGTTTTTTCTAACATAAAATATAGGTAAGCCAAAAGAACAAGGTAAACAGATTCCACCCCCCCCCATCATCAACCACTTAGAAGAAAACTACTGTAATCCTTGAGGGAAGTCAGACAGTCAGATTCCATTTCTGTTTTGACACATAGATATACTAAATATGTGTTGTGAATTCACCTTTGACACCTATGGAAAATGTCTATGAAGACAGAGACAGAGATGTCTCTGTGGCAGATTTGTAGAAGGAATTGCTCTGAGCTGTGTAAGGGGTGGAAGGGAATGTCAAAGAGGGAAAGAGATGCCAGGAAAGGTTCAGAAGGAAGGAGGGGGTTCATGTGCACAGTCCTGAGTGGAGCGGAAGGGCGGGAGGGTGGAGGAGAGTGGAGGAGAGGGTATTCACACCCATTCTGGGATCACTCACCAGTCCAACCTCATTGCCTTTATTGTCCCTGGGAGCTGGTGTGTGAGAGGATGTTTGGAAGTCCAGACCAAATGGGACAAAGGTATCCATCCTCTGCCTTAGGGCCAGGGAAGTATCTATGGTGTTCTAAAACACTACCAAATATAAAAGTATTTTAATTAATTGTCAATACTGGGAATTAAACTCAGGGCCTGGGCACTGTTCTTTAGCTTTTTTTCCCTCAAGGATGGAGCCCTACCACTTGAGTTAATCAGAGATGAATCTCATGGTTTTTCCTGCCTAGGTTGGCATTGAACCCCATTCCTCAGATCTCAGCCTCTTAAATAGCTAGGATTATAGGTATGACAGCTGGCATCCAGTTTGCAAATACTTTCAGATGCTAGCATTCCTCTATTGCTAAACTTGAACATGGCAAGTCAGCTTGGGGTGGTATAAGAAGTGGTATTATCAGGACAAGGAAAGCTTCAAGTCAGGTTCTGTGATTCTCTACACCCTGTAACTACACAAAAGGAAAAATGGATAAGCCTTCTCTTCAGTTTGTTAAGATAGATGGAAACTTTGTGGATGCTTTGTTCCAAATATAATGGTGCATGCAAATTCAGATCTAAAGCATTTGGACATTTTTGTACAGTGAAGTGAGCAGATGGATTTCTAGCATGATAAGCAAAGGAAGACGAAATGGACCAATAAGCTCACACATGTAATCCTAGCTCTTCAGGAGACTGAGATCTGGAGAAATCTGTGGCTTGAGGCTAGCCCAGGCAGAACTAACCAGCATAAAGCTTAGCTGAAGGCATGGCTC
Organism: Dipodomys ordii; assembly: GCF_000151885.1. Classification (NCBI taxonomy): domain Eukaryota; kingdom Metazoa; phylum Chordata; class Mammalia; order Rodentia; family Heteromyidae; genus Dipodomys; species Dipodomys ordii. The sequence goes on from NW_012267315.1 coordinate 4,419,179, forward strand.
AAGTGGTAGACTACCAGCTGGGAGCAAACAAGCCAAACAAGCATGAGGCCCTGAGTTTAATCTTTATAAATTTGATATTGGGATATATGTAGATATCTATATATATATATATGTCTATATGTAGCTATGTCTCTATATAGAGACATATAGAGATATATAGATATATGTATAGAGAGAGATCTATATATAGATATATATGTAGAGGTCTACATATATATGTATCAGAAAGTTGGCCACCACTTGGGAAGGGATGCTGGCTCTCTAGAGATAAGAAATGGCTAATGTATTTAAATTATTTGATGCTGGGTGTAGCACCATCCCTTTTCTGGATTTTCAAACCTTTACCAAGGTCTAAATGATTTATGTGAATGGTTTCAGAAAACAGACATACAAACCAGGCATGATGACAAATTCTTATCTATAATCCCAGCTTCTCAGCTGAAGCAAGAAGAAAGATCTCACTCGGTCCAAGGACAGTCCAGGTAAAAGCCTGAGACACTATGTGGAAAACAAACTAAGTGAAAGAATTGGAGGTATGGTTGCAATGCTAGAATACTTCCCAAGCAACCATAGGAGCCATGAATTTAAACTCCAGGACTGCAAATGAATTAATTGACTAAATAACCAATTAATTAATTTTAAAAAGGACATGTGTCACAACGTTAGAATGATGGTTGGGAACAAATAGGAATACTTGGAGGTGGAGCCTGGAGACAATTTCCCCTGTGGACAAAAGCCCTTGAGGAATGTATGGCTTTGGATTTCTGTGGAGCTCTAGTAGAGATTAATGTGATTTGGCCTGTGCTCTTGAGGCTGAGAGATAGTGAGAGACAGGAGTTGACCTTAGCCTTCTTGAGCTCTGCCATTCAGCTGGTAGGCAGCAGCAGCATGTGGCATACATTCTAGCATGAGGCATTCAATTAAAACTAAAATGTGTTCTTTGATATCGAAGCTAATATTCCCACCTCATCCCAACTGGTGTTATTTGTGCAGGCAGAGCAGAAGTGGGGAGAAACCCAAATGCACACAGAGCCAAGCGAAGGTCAGCCTTGATTATATCAAGCTGGCAATTTAAGACTAGCTCTGCACTTTGCAAAGCAACCGTACTATTTGCCTCTTTCCAAAGTTCATATTTGAGAATAAGTGAGTTTGTGCATGAATGAGTGGAAATTTGTGTTGGGAGAAGGTCTTCTGTATGGTGGTCGTCTCCGATGGCTTTTGGACAAGTATCCCATAATTTACCAGAAGAGCTAACACATGTCAACACACTGATTTTATATGTGCATTTATATGTGAATTTTATATAATTTGAGTTTTTAAATGATGGGATAAGGGTGTGTATAGGCTGTAATATTTTCTTTTCACATCCCAGTGGGTCTGTTTATATTCGCCCTGGGGCACAAGAGTCACTGGGATACTCTTAAGAAATAGAAGGACCTGTCTTTGGAACAGATATGTAATAACTGTAGGGAAGGTATAAACTGGACCAGCAGAGTTCAGAGAGGGTAGAGGGTATAAGTGAGAATGAGAGAGCAGAGGGAATAAGAGAGGAGTTGTATTTGATGCCATATGCACATTGCCTTCCTATGTCATAGCTAAGAATCTTTAGGGATGTTTACCGACTTACAGAATACATGAATGAGGCACATGGGATGCAAAGGTAATGGGAGGATCAGAGTCCTACACTAGCTATCTCAGACTTTATCTGAAACAAACTAAAAGCAAAAGGACTGGGTAGTGAGGATCAAGTGGTACAACACTGCCCTACCAAATGTGAGGTCCTGAGTTTCAAGCCCCAGCGTGCTAACAAAACAAATCAACAAAGCAACCAAAATAAAACCAAGACACAAATATATAAGGTATTTCCTCTTCAAATGGTACAATGCCTGTCTGGCAAACAGGAGGTTCTGAGTTCAAATTCAAGAGCTGCCCAAATGAAATGAAACAAAGCAGAAAACTAGGTTTAAATTCCTTATCATCATTAGATTGCTGGCAGCTGATGCAAAATAAAAACAATCATCACAGTTTATCATATCCTCCTGATCCAACCATTGATGTTTGTATGTGTATGGTTTTATTGTGTTGGTGTTTTTACGGAGGGCAGCGGAAAAACCTAACAATGGATCAGAATTCTCCTCCGAAGTGCTGGTCCTTAGGAGTCTCTACCATGAACATTCTGAATATGGCTGGTGAGGGGAAAAGGGTATCTGTCATTGTGGCAGAGACATACTTTTGCCACTCTTGTTTTTCCTTCAGAGGAGGGCTTCCTGCCTCTCTACAAGGACTGGGGTGAGCTAAAACCCTCCAGATGCACCCCAGCTCTTCAGAGTTTCTATCACAGCCTCCTGGCCAGTGCTGGAGCTTCTTCTACCATGAGCTCTTCCCATGGGTCATTTTGCTCTCAGCTTCCCTGCCTTTGTCAGATCCACATCCCCCAACCAAGGTCTCCTTTTATCTTCACGATATTACCCTCCAATAAACTTTGTGTGCCTAGGTTCATCACAATGTCATCTGCTCAGAGAGCCCAACCTGCAAAGAGGACTTAGTATTCCTAATATTCTTAAAATCATCTGTGACAAATGGGCTGAAGGTGATACTTTTCATCACCCTAAACCACTGCTTTTAGAGACTTGTCTCTTTCTCTATATATAAACTACCTGATTTTTCTGTGGTTTGGTGGGATCACAGACAGATCTTTGTACATTATAGGCTAAATAATGGACTCAATTAAACTTCCAGGGGAAGGTGGCCTGGGAAAATTTGTTGTTTTGTATGTGTTGGTTCTGGAGGGCTTGAAACTAGGCTTTGGTTGAAGGGCCTGGGAACTGTTCTTTAACTGTTTTGCTCAAGGCTAGTGCTCTACCACTTGAGTCACAGCTCCATTTCCAACTTTTTGTAGGTAATTACCTGCAACTTTTCTGCCTGGGATGGTTTAGAACTATGATCTTCAGATCTCAGCCTCCTGAGTAGCTACAAATACAAACACAAAGCACTAGGACCTGGCTGGCCTGGGTACTTTTATCTTGTTCTTCCCTTTGAACATTATTCTTTTTACTCCTTTCAACCACAGGAAGCATGTTGATAGTATCTTTTCTAAGTGTCAAATATCTATGCATTTCCCCACCAAAGTTACCAATCTGTCATATGCTTTCATTGATGTTAGTTTATTAACAGTTGTTACAGCTTGGTAAGGTAGCTAATTGTCCTTCAAAGGCTTTAGGGAATATCATAAAGGAGCCCACATGACTTGCTTGACTCCTTGCTCATAGGCATTGAAGATTGAGATTCAAACCTAGATCTCTCCACACCAAATCCTGAATCCTAAGGACTTGCTCTGAAGCCTGTAGAGTCATTATAGGGAAATCCATAGGTTGCTTCTAGTTATAATGCAGTGGTTCCAGTTACTAACAAAGCACTGAAACTCTCAGAGAAGGTGATTTTCCTGATGAGAAGGGTCCTTTAGAGTAGCATGTGTGTCCCCTTCCTCCTGGAGACTGCTGTGGGATGCTGTCAGTTGACACACATCCCTCCCATGGCTGTGGCATGCTACCTGGCAGGACAGGCTAGCCTGCCCAGAGTCCTCCCAGTAGCCATCCTCCAACCATCTTACAAAGATCATCTGTATCATTGCCTCTTGCAAGTCTGAGTAGAAACTACTGTAAAGCCAGGTCAGTCTTGTCTTAAACTTAAAACATACACAGCCACATATGCACCCACAGAGTCAAGCAGGAATCCAAAGCACAAATGTACCACGATCTTGTTCCATGATGTTTCTGCACAGAAATAGGTTAAGACCCCCTTGGCCTTTTAACCCACACAATCACGGCCCCATGGAAGTGCGGTAAGAAAGAGAGTGATGCTCCTTAAGCTGACAGGCCACCAGGATGGCATTGCTTTTAATCTAACGTGACAATGTAGTCATTACATGCCTTCTCAGAACTGCTTGCCTGCTGGAACAAAGGAGAATTCTCCCCAGAAGAATGCCAAGGAGCCAGATGGACATGCTCCTAGCCCTGCTTTTCCCCACCCCCCCACCCCAAGCAAAGGGAATAGAGATGTGGTCTGATTTCTTCACACACAAAGACTGGAATGACATGATTTTCTTTTTCCCCTGTGAAGGAAATTGTAACCACCTTTTTTGTAGCTCTGACTAGCATAAAAGGCAATGTTACCTTCAGTTTTGTTCAACTTCAAGCATATATTTGTACAAACACAGAGAGGTCCTATTTCTTCCACTCACACCTGACTTTATTCTCAACATTGCAACACACACACACACACACACACACAACACACACACACAATTAGAGAGTCTTGTGTCAAATATACTACTAGAAATCCTCTCCTGTAAATATGCTTGAGCTTTGTGGGTTTTTTTCTCTAAGTGTCTGATGTGGGTTTTAGTTGGAGATTTGTTGAGCTTCCCAATGGGTGTGAATGATCTTCCCAAAGTTCCAAATATTTATGACCAGGGCCAGCCACAGGCGACAGCATCTGACGCCACACTTAATGGTCTGGCTCCCATTTTTCTTGACAATGGGTGGTAGGGGAGGGGGGACTGTCTTAACTGTTTACTACTTGAAGACATTTTAAAAGGTAATGAATGTACAAACAGCACACAGGGAAAAAACCCTCTGTAAGGTGGCTCAGAGTCAGGATAGAAAATTCAAACAATATTAGCCTCAAAAAGTCAACATTAGACACCCTTCTACTAAGGACCTACAAACAAACAAAGTTACTCTGTACACACATTAACAACCACAACTCCCCTGCTCCTGTGTGCTTTCACTTCCTCGGAGCCAGGGCTTCATATATACATTTGCACAGGACTCAGAAGGTTCTGGAACTGAGAAGGGGCTTTGTCTCCTGAGAGATTTCAGTATAGAATTTTTATACCTGGTGTATAGGACGAATGCAGGTCATGGAAAAGTTCAAATTCAGGCCACAGTTAGGATGAATTTGGTCACTGGACTAAACCATACTCTGGTCCACCCTTGGGGATGAGGTGGGAAGAGATGGACAAGTAGGAGCTCTTTGGTTTTCTAGCTCCCCACAATTCAAGGAGACAAAGTTTGCCCCAGTACTTTAGCTCCTGTACCTTATGTACTACATCCCATAAAATTAGAAATCAGTGGTAACCTTTTGCAGAAGTAAATAATAATGAAGGTGATATCTACCAAATTGTTGTACTTGCTCGCCTTTTAAGCATCAAGGGATGTCATAGAAAAGATAAATTGTAATATAATCATCAGTTTTATTCTGTGAAAGATTTTGTGATTTAAGGAGGGCCCTATTTCCAGTCAGTCAAGCTTTATATCTATAAATGAAGCTGTTGGTGACTTACTTATCTTCCTAAAAGCACAAGGTTGAATGCCATCAGAGGATACTCAAGTTTCTATAACAATAATTGAAATAGTCTACTCATGGTTATATCCACTCTTTAGTGGACCTTCTCATTTCTTCTGAATAGAATTTACTGAGGATTATCCTCAGGGGAAATGGACATAAAAGATGTGTGTGCTTTTCCCTTTGTATTTCATGTGCGTATCCCCTGTCCATTACAAAAATCTAAAACAGTTTTACCTCTCCTTTAGTATTTCCACATTTTAAAATTTATTTACTTACTTGTTTATTTATTTTGATAACTATACTGGTGCTTGAACTAAAAGCCTACTCAAGGCTGGCACTCTACCACTTGAGCTACACCCCACTTTTAGTTTTTTGCTGGCTAATTAGAGATAAGTCTTATGGACTTTCCTGCCTGGACTGGCTTCAAACTGCAATTGAATATCACCTCTCACTATCCCCAATCCCTAGGATTACAGATGTGACCACCAGTGCCTGGCAATGGAAGTTACTTGACAATGGAAGTTACTTTTTCCCAGAATTTATTAAGAGGAAGTAAATCAGGAAACACAAAAGACATTGCTCAAAAGATCTTCTCCAGATTAAGCTGACCACAGAGATTTTTGTCAAGCCTCTTCATTTGAATGTAATTATGCAAAACAAGAAAAATTTAATATTGTAATCAATTGAGCCCTCTCCCACTCCCAGTTTATAAGGCCAGCTCTTAGCTTCCATTGATTTTTTTTTTTTGGCTAGCTACACAAACTTTGTTATGCATGTAAGAATCTCATGCCACAGAGAAGAGAAATGAGTTTTCCTTCTCTCAGTGAACAGGAAAAGCAGTAATCATAAGTGTACAAAATGGAAGGCTCAGTCTTAGCATTTAGAAATCACTTAGAAGAGGAAAGGCAGAGGATATCTTCAGATTATTTTAACAGTTTTCCAAATGGAGACAATAAAGTAGAAAACAAAATATAGTGTCTTAGATTTGCAATTTCAATATGTGCTATCTGACTACTAGAAGGGTGTTTTTCAAAGATTCTTTTCACTACTTCACACTTCTTCCCCAGAAATTTTTTTTTTTGCAAAATACATTCCTTTTTTTTTTTTTTTTAAATCTTTCTAATTGTGGTTGGCTTAACACCTCGCCAGAGCAAGTCAATAACAAGACAATTGTAGGTGGGCCTCTTGCCGCTCCCTCCCCATGCCTGATAAAGCAAGCCTCTTCCTTGGATCAAGGTATTAAGGTTTGGGTTATTTGTATTGATTTTGTGTGCTGCTATGCTCAGATCTGTGCTTCACAAATTCCTCTTTAAAATGTCACCGCCGTTTCATTTCCTTGGCCATCAATACTGCAGCCAGAGGGGCTGCTTGTTAACCTTAGAGGCTGTGGTCTTGTCAGATTCACAGGAGTAAGGGGCATTGTATGGTCCCAAAGTTTTCACAGGTATCAGCAACATGGGTATTGGTGCTCCAAGAGATTCTTCAATAACAAGAATACTGAAAACAAAAAGAGAAGAAAGGAAAATGAAAAAGGAAAAAAATAGTTTTCAAAATATTTTTCTCTGATACTAGAATGATGTTTTCCCTTTGTCCAGAAAACCTCGATAAACAATTGGCCCTCTAGTGGTTAACAGGAAACTTGGTACTAGCTGTTGGCTTATTAGATACCATTTGACATCTCATGTAAGCACTACCACACCTACAAACAGGTGTGTGTGTGTGTGTGTGTGTGTGTGTGTGTGTGTGTACCTGAAGACAGCTATTACCAGCTATACTCAAACCCTCAATTCTCCTTGAAATAAAATTTAAGGCAAGTTTGGGGTTTGTGGATAATTTGAAATCAATAAAGATTTGCCCCTGAAAGTTCCAAAGTCCTTAGTAAAATGGGTTAACTCAGCCATAAAATAATTTCAAATAGATAATTTCCTTTCTTGGTATAGACTATAACTAGGTTTAACTGGAAGGCAGACAGAAATCCACACACAGACACAGTCATGACTGTATTTATCCATCTACCGTGATCCTTTAACAAACATTCTGTGGGTAAAAATAAAACACATGTTTTCCCTTATTTCTCTGTAAGCGCTTACTTAAGGTTTTATTATATTTGGCCATGGGACATTCAGTAAACTTACTGATGATATCAAAGAATGATTTTACAAACAGTAAAAGTTACACTATTGACACCTCCAAATTCTGGAGTATTTACATTGTGTTAGGTGCACACTTGCTCAGGGAGATTAACAAACATTACTAGAAAGGCTGTGGCCAAATCCACCCTGGTTGTTTATAAAACCTTTACAACTCATCAGCTTCCACTAACACACTGGCACTGTCCAATTACCATCAGTTTTAGAGAGCCTTAGCAAAACATCTAGTGCCCATGTAAATAGACAAATCTGAAAACTAGCTGGTCTGTTGGCTTACATACTGTAGGTAATGTTTTCTTTTGCTCAAATTTGTTCTGGAAACTAATCACGCTCTGATAAAGCCATCTGCAAATATGAGAAAGATTGACACCCACATGTCAAAGTTTACACAGCCTGACCAAGTGTACATATAGTACAGATGATGTAAGGGCTCTGCTGTTCAGAGCTTCTCTGGGGCCATGTTGAATTGAGCTTTCTGGATAAGAATGGTCATGTTAAAACAAAACTTGGGAGTTTCCTGGCCAAGTTAAAACTGTTCCAAAAGGATGGGCACTTTTTTTTAATGTTCATCTTGGAGCTTCAAAAATTATTTGAGTTACTTAAAATGATCTTTAAGTAGTTGTACAAAGAGGTTTTCATTCAATATATCAATTTATAAACACAGTGCATCATGATCAATGTCAATCCTTGCATTGTTTTCATTAATCATAAAACTTTTTTTTTGTCAGTTGTAGGGCCTTGGGCAGGCTTGGGCACTGTCTCTGAGGTCTTTTTGCTCAAGTCTAGTGCTCTACCACTTTGAGCCACAGTATCACTTTCACTTTTCGGGTGGTGAATTGCAAATAAAAGGGCACAGATTTCCCTTCCTTGCTATCTTTGAATTGCAATCCTCAGATCTCAGCCTCCTGAGTAGCTAGGATGACAGACAAGAGCCACCAGTGCCTGACCACAAAACTCTTAACTTCAGTCCTACAACACTATCAGTTTAGGACTGTGGGGTGGCAATCACTTAGCTAATTATAAATAGAATTGCTTTACCACAGAGCGTTAACGTTATGCCTTTATGAAAGAAGTGATGATAACTGATTTTCCTCATGATAGAAAGCATAAGTATGAATGGCAGCCATAATATGAAATGATATTTGTCTAGCAATCCACAGATTAGCACTTCTTACCATGCATTACTAAATGCATAGGAAGGACTTTCTTGTTGTGTTGTTGTTGGTCGTGGGGCTTGAACTCTGGGCCTGGGTGCTGTCCCTGAGCTCTTCAGATTAAGGTAAACCCTCTACTGCTTGAGCCACAGAGCCACTTCCGGTTTTCTAGTGATTTCTTGGAGATAAGAGTCCCACGGACTTTTCTGTCTGGGTTGGCTTTGAGCTGTGATCCTCAGATCTCAGCCTCCTGAGTAGTTAGGATTACAGGCATGAGCCACCCGCACCCGGCTTATAGGAAGGACTTTATGGATAGAAATGTTCAAAGAAAACCTAAGGTGAGAATGTGATCCAAAGTAGGTGAGGTAAATGGAAAATAGATAGGAATTCATGTGCAATAAAGGAAGGAGCCTTTCTGATTTGGAAGTACCTGGTTCACTCCTCTTTTCCTTGGTGGCTTCACAAACAGATAGGGTCAGTGTTTCCAATCTCCCTCTTTGGCAACACAGTAAAAAATGAAATCAACAGTCATGGGAAGGATTTATTTGTGGTGAACTTACTTAGAGCTCAGATATCTTCTTTGAAATCCTTTTCTTGAATTTTTCCCCTAGGGATATACTTCAGATTTTCTTATGTCTCTCTTATGCCCAGATAAGGATCCCCAAAGACCACCAGGGAGCCGATTCCATCATAAGAACACCAGAGTTGTTTATTATAAGCTTGAGCCTGGACTCACAATCATGACCGCTGCAGGAGGTCAGAGTTGAGAGCCCTGACCCTTCCTTCAGCGGGGTTTTTATAGGGTTTGAGGAGCATTCTATACACCATAGCATCACTTAGCAAACCATATCACACCACAGGAAATTCATCAAATAATTCTAAAAGATGATTAGTTTAACCAGTGGTGGGAACCAACCAGGGACTGGGGGTTGGCTGGTTCATGGGGCTGATGCTCTTCAAAATGATTGGCTAGAGCAGATGATCTGAACTGTGACCAAGTGGTCTTTATTTTGCAGGAACATTTGGAACTTAACTGTAGTTAGTGGAATTTACTGAAAAGGGGGTTGTTCCTAGAATTTGGGCTCAAGGGGAGTTGCTGATACAGTTCCCGGAGTTTCAGTTATAGTGCCTTAATAGGATGGAATCTAAACCTAAAATGGCTATATCATATTTTGTTCGGGCTTCACATCTCATTTCCAAAATACAGCCTAATAAATTCTTTGAAGGATGTATCTGCTTCTCTACATTCTTCTTTTAATTCCCATAATTTTGTTTTTTTCCTGGTTTTACAGTTGTGGGGCTTGAACTCAGGGCCTGAACCCTGTTCCTGAGCCTCTTTGTGCTCAAGGCTAGCGCTTCTACCACTTTGAGCCACAGCCACGCTTGCGGTTTTCTGGTGGTTAATTGGAAATAAGAGTCCTTGGGGACTTTTCTTCCCAGGCTGGCTTAGAATTGTGATCCTTAGATCTCAGCTTCCTGAGTAGCTAGAATTACAGGCCTGAGCTATCAGGGCCTAGCCTGATTGTGTGTGTGTGTGTGTGTGTGTGTGTGTATGTGTGCCAGTCCTGGGGTTTGAACTCAGGACTTGGGCACTGTCTCTGAGCTTTTGTGCTCAAGGTTTGCTCTCTACCACTTTGAGTCATAGCACCATTTCCAGCTTCTGTGGTAGTTTATTGGCGATGAAAGTCTCATGGATTTTCCTGCCTGAATTGGCTTCTAACCATGGAGCCTCAGATTTCAGCTTCCAGAGTAGCTAGGATTACAGCCATGAGCCACCAGTACTCGGTTTGATTTTTGTTTTTAATGGCCAAATACAAGTTTGTAATTTCAACTTAAATCTTTTTGTTCCTAGTGTAAAGACAGATAATGTCTCAATGCTTTGCCAATTTTATATTTTGATATTTTTCTCTTTCTCTTTCTCTTTTCTCTTTCTTTTTCTCTTTCAAGTGTCTAATTTTCAGATCATTTTGATAAATTATTAAATGTATAGTCAGACATGGAGTCATTGCTTCTTTTGTCTTGATCTAAATATTGCAAACCAAAGCCTTCTAATAGTCCTTGGAGTACTGTGTTTTGAAAGCAAAACTAATATCTAGTCTTTATCTCCTTAGAACTGGTGATTATATAATTTTGTGATTGTCTCTTTTGTATCTTTTGAAGATATTAGCACAGCAAAAATCTCTTTGTTCAGATGTAGTCTATTATTGGGATGCATTTATCTTTACAAACCTGTTCTAACATTTCTAAGCTTTAAGTCATAATCAGCAACTCTTTTCTCTGAATTGCAAATTTTCATGAGTGGGACCAAAGCATTTTAATTTAATTAATTAATTTAACTGCCCTTGTTACTCCAAATACTCATTCTACTTACCAAAAAATGAATTTAATCATCTACTAAGAAAATTTAAAGGGCATATGCTTATATCGCAAGTATATTGCTATGACTCTTGGCCCAATCCTTTGAGCTGCCTTTGATCCTATAATTCTACTTCTAGAACCCCATAACCTTTCTTACCTGCATTGATATGAAATGTGTAACAATTTTACAGCGATTCTTATCAAACAGAAGCCTCTTCTACGTTAGCTCATAAAACTTAATTCTCAATTTCCTCCTTCCAAAGAATAAATGATCTTTGCCCCCATGTGGATAATTGGATCATGGAAGTAGGTGACTGACAGCTTCACAGTTACTAGGTAATTTTACCTTAGAGGAGATGGTGGTGAAGGGCAGATAGGGAACTCTTGTTTCTGATGGGGATAAGGCTAAAGGGGAGGGAGCAGAACTTACATATGTTGATTCCCCAAGCAGTGCCAGATCCTGGTCCAAGTGCTTTATGCTTTCCTCTCTCTCTGTCTCTGTCTCTCTCTCTCTCTTTCTGTCTCTCTCTGTCTCTTTCTTCTTCTCTCTGTTTCTCTCCCTCCCTCCCCCTCTCTCCCTCTCCCTCTTTCCTCCTTTCTTTCTTTCCTCCTTTCTTTCTTTCTCCTTTCTCTCTCCCTCTCCCTCTTTCTGTCTTTCTTTTTCTTTCTATTTCTTTCCCTCTCTTTCTTCCTCCCTCCCTCCCTTCTTCCCTCCTTTTTCTCCCTCCCTCCTCTCTCCCTCCCTCTCTCTCCCTCCCTTTCTCTCCCTCTCCCTTTTTTCTTTCTTTTTCTTCTTATCTCTTTCCTTCCATTTCCCTCTTTCTTTCTTCCTCCCTCCCTCCTACCCTCTCTCCTTCCTTCCTTGTTTTTCTCCCTCCCTCTCTGTCTCTCTGTTTCTCTCTTTCTGTCTTTCTTTTCCTTTTCTTTTCTATTTTAGGTTTGAACTCAGAGCCTTGTGCTCTTGCGATTGTTTTTGGCTGGAGCTCTACCATTTAAGCCATACCTCCACTTCTGGCTTTTTGCTGGTTAATTAGAGATAAGAATCTCACATATGTTTTTTGTTTTTCCCCTGACTGACTTTAAACCATGGTCCTCAGTTCTCAGCTTCCTGAGTAGTTGGTATTATTGACATAAGCCTCCTTCGTCCACCAGATTTCTTATTGCATTCACTCTGCTGCCTCTTAATTCATTCTCATGCCATCATTCCCTTGCTTAGCAGCTCTGATGATTTCCCATTCCCTTTAGCCCAAAGACCAGACTCCTTTGAGTATTGATGTGGTTTGGCTCATGGTATCATCATCAGCTTCAGGGTTGTTTTTCCTGTATTATTTTGTGCTCATTGCTTTGTGGCCTCTTATTTTACCACCAGCCTAAATTGCTTGGTTCATCTGTATACTTCCCAATTTGCTTTCCATCCTGGCAAATAAACCTTTCTTGTGAAAAGGAACAGATAAATAGATGCATGTAATCTTTTCAATGATCCTAAAATGAGGAAATGGAGGATCAGATGGATTAGTCCCATGCAGTCTCAAGTCATGACAAATAAGTCTTGGCCATTCCATCTAAGTTACTGTGAAGTCCTGTGTAAGATCATGTTAAAACTCCTTACCAAGATGGGCTCTAGTGGTGCATGTCTTAATCCTAGTACTCAGGAGGCTAAGGTTTGAGAACTGCAGTTCAAAGCCAGCCTGGACCAGAATGCTTATGAAACTCATATCTACAATATAACCACCAAAAAAAGTGGAAGTGGAGTTGTGGCTTAAGTGGATAGAGTACCAGCTTTAAGTGGTAAAAGCTAAGGGGTTGCCCAGGCCTGGACTTCAGGTCCCAGAACAGGCACACCAAAAAGCAAACTAAAACCCCTAACAGAGAAAGAAGCCCACACTGATGAATGCTGTGGAGAGGGAAATCTTTCCACTGACTGCATCCCCTAGCAATTTTCTTCCGTCTCCGAAGCATTTGCCGCCATGGTGTTCCTGCGGAGGTTTTATTTGTCTGTGGATTTTCTTTGAAGAAAAGCAGCCAGATGATGTTTTTTAGAAGCCAAGGTGAGAATTAGTAAGATGCTTTGACATGGCACCTTTTATAACATTGAAAAATGATCATTAGACTCCCTCTCAAGGATAACGGATTTGCATTTGGCTTGCCTTGTGTAAACAGGGCTTTTGTTGATTTATCAACAGGACTTCGCTTGGGGTTTTGGATTGGATTCCAGAGGTTGGCACCTACACTCTAAAAATCTAAACAGAAGGAGAAAATAAATCACCAACTGGCACTTTAAAGGCAAAGATTTATACCAAATTTAATGAACTTCCTGTCTTGCTGAGCATGAGGAAAATGTCATGTTTACCCCAATGCTCTCTGCTCCTGGCAGCAGAGGGGCCGGGTTGGAAGGGATGCAGAAGTGGGTCAGGCTCATTCAACTGGAACTCAGGAAACTCATTAGTGAGCAAGCCAGTGACTACTGGGCAAGGACTCGCCTTGCTGGTCCTTGCTGCCCCTTCTTACTAACCCTACTCAGGGCTAATCTAAGGAGAAATGGGGCTCAAGTTAGAGTGTCTTCTTTGGGTTTTCCTAGAAGGAGAGTAACAATGGAAGAATCAAGGTGTAAGTTGTTGATCTGGGGACTTGTGAGGGGTGGGCAGAATGAGTGGGATGTGAGGGGCAAATCGGAGAAGATGTGTCATCAGGCTTGTCATTGCTCCAGCTACCAGGACTGCAGGACAGCTGGTTTTGCTGGGGAACTGAAGAAGCCAGTATAGAACACCACCCTCCATTACCCAACCAAGAGGTAGGGTACACATAGCTCTCAGTGATTGGCTGCTCCAAGGAGTGTGGATTTCTCAGTGGTTCTAACCTGCAGCATGTATGGGCAGAGAAGATCCAGGACCTAAGTCCTCAAGCCAAGAGGACACAGGTGTCGTCAGCCAGGAGTGAGGGGCAGGTGGGGAACTATTGGGACAACAGATTAAGCAACTGGTCTTGATGGTATCTTTTTATTTTTTTTAAATTTCTCTGTAATTCAGACAGTGGCCTTTGAGGGGCAATCACCTTATCATCCTTCCCATTATAACTTTTTGATTCAGTTATAATATTTATCTGTAAATAATTTCTTCTCCTGCCACTGGCATTGCAAGCAGTTGTAAAATCTGTAATGACAACTCTGGGCACTGGTGGCTCATGCCTATAATCCTAGCTAATCAGGAAGCTGACATCTAAAGATCAAGGTTTGAATTTAACCCCAGGCAGGCAGGAAACTCCTGGAGACTCTTCTCTCAAATCAATCAGTAAAAGCTAGAACTGGAGCTGTGGCTCAAGTGGTATATTGTCAGCCTTGAGCCTAAAAGCTAAGGGACAGTGTCTGGGCCCTGAATTCAAGCCCTAGTACTGATACACCAAAACAAAATGAAACAAAACAGAAACAAAAACTCTGTAAAGACAGCCTAGATTGCAGAAAATCTGTAGACCAACAAATGAGGAGCATCTGAGTTCAAATCTACACCAACAATCTACCTACCATTTGATTTTGCAGTCTAAAGTAAACCTAATTAATTTTCTTTTTTTCTTTTTTTATTGTCAAGGTGATGTGTCTTGGGGTTACAGTTACATAAGTAAGGTAATAAGTACATTGCTTGTCAAACTTGTTATCCCTTCTCTCATTTTTTCCCTATTTTCCCTCCCCACCCCCAACCAATCCCCACAAGTGGTACCAATCATTTCCAACATATTGTCTTGTGTATGTCTTGACAATAAAAAAAGAAAAAAAGAAAATGGAATCAGTCCTCAAACAGAAGTTGTAGATAAGAATTATAAAAACAAAACATGTCATTCCATTAAAAATATTCTTTTAGTCATGCTCAATTAATACTGAAAATTAGAAATAGATCTTGGAAATGAATATAAATGTGTTTGATTCAATAATAGCGGTTCAATCTGTGTGTTTACATATCCCCAATGACTGAGCTTGGTCCCAACTGATGTGAAACTCATCTTTGCTTCAAGCCACCACAGAAAGTGGTTCTCTGGGAAGGGACCCTCTTTGACTTTCCACACCAGCAGTTTGCCTAACCCTGAATTTGTCATCTTTTTATTCAGAACTGGCACTCTATTACTTGAGCCAAACCTCCAGTTCCAGCTTTTTGCTGGTTCATTGGACATAAGAGTCTCACAAACTTTTTTGCCTGGACTGGCTTTACAATTAGCACCTCAGACCTCAGCCTCCTGAGTAGCTAGGAATACAGGCATGAGCCACCAGTGCTTTGCTTCTTTGGTATTTAGACTCAGGACAGGACTTGGTTGCTGGAGTGTGTTGCTTTGAAGCTGACTTGGTAGAATGGCTTCATACAGTACTCCATCATGCCTGCATTCTGTTAGCCCAGAATGACCTTTTTTTTTTTACTTTAAACATGTTACCGTCTCATATTCATTCTTCAAACCCCATCTCAGGACAGATGCTTCTAGGAAACCTTTTACAAATTTCTCCAGATGGATTTAACTTCTTGACTTGGTGTTACCTTCATGCCATATACATATTTGTTACCTTTTATAATTGTTTCTTTACTTTTTAGTTCACCTTATGTAACTTTAATCCATGTATTTGCACACATATTCAATGTTTCCCCTCACATTTGATTGTATGTTTTTTCAGTTAAAAGAGGATTCTCACTTTTGCTTCCTTTTAGGTCAGCACATTTTGTAGTTCCAGTCTATAAGTGCTCATTATTTTGAAATCTGGAGACTTTGTCCCTCTACTCTATTCTTTTTTTTTTTGTCAGTCATGTGGCTTGAACTCTGGGCCTGGGTACTGTCCGTCAGCTCTTCAGCTCAAGGCTAGTGCCCTACCACTTGGCCACAGTGCCACTTCTGATTTTGTGGTGGTTTATTGGAGATAAGAGTCTCATGGACTTTCTTGCCCGGGCTGACTTTGAACCGTGATCCTCAGATCTCAGCCTCCTGAGTAGCTAGGATTATAGGTGTTTGCCACCGGTGCCTGGCATCCCTCTATCTTATCCACCACTCTAGCATGGAAGAGTAACAGGCATTTGCCTAGTGGCATGAGTGGGCTCAACCAGAGATCTCTTGATAGTCAGACGTCAGAGAATTGGTCAGCATATGGAGTATACTGGCCAATCTTGTATTTTTTCTACTCTTCTGTGTTATTTCCTATTATTTGAAATAAGGGGCAGGCCAGTTTTAGCCTCTTTAAAAGATCCATTTCCTCTTTACATCATAGACAGCTTCTTTTCAAAGGTAAAAAGAGCAGTGGAAAATCTGAAGACTATATACCGCCCTCCTTTGCTTCCTTTGTCTCCTCTCTGCTTCCCTCCCAGTCATGGAAATACTAAGCAACAAGAAGGCATGTGAAGAGACAGCATTCTAAGTAGTATCCCGATTTGTCCTTATCTGCAATATATATGCAAGCCAGAGTGAGTTGATAAACACAGACAACCCACCTGACTTCAAAAAACAAACAAATAAATATCCAGGCAGACGCTGATTTCCCTGTGGAAATTTTACAGGGGAGTTAAGTTATGGAATGTACACAGACTGGAAATTGTCATGCAAAATGGGTTGTGAGGGATTTCAGTGTCCATACGTGGGTTGAGTAAACCAGTTCAAATAAGGTGACCTGGGGGCTTTGGCTGGATATGTGAATGAAATCAACTCCAAGTTAAAGGCATTGAGATGCCTTTACTATTTGTACACTTCTACTACATCTGTTGTGCCTGATTGCTTATTCTTTTTTTTTTTCTGATTTGTTGTTGTTGTTGTTGCCAGTACTGGGGTTTGAACTCAGTGCCAGTGCCTAGGTGCTGTCTTTTAGCTCTTTTATTCTCAAGACTGGTGTTCTACCACTTGAGCCACAGCTTCATGGTGGTTAACTGAAGAGAAGAGTCAAATAGACTTTCCAGAAAATGCTAGCTTTGAACTGTGATCCTTAGATCTCAGCTTCCTGTGTGGCTAGGATTATAGGCATGTGTTACTGGTGTTCAGGCTTTTCTGATTTTTTTCTTTTTTTTTTTTTGAGAGGGAAGTAGGAGGGTCCCACTATCTATTCCAGACTGGCTTTGAACTTTCTATCCTCTTGCCTTGACCTCTAGAGTGCTGAGATCACAGGCATGAGATATCACAATTAGCTACTGTTTTATTTTAAATGAGTAATTTATAGATGAGTGTGAAAATCAGGGATGTCTGGATCTGATTGAGGAGATGAAGCTGCTTTGCTAAGTGTGTGTGGGGTTAGCCTGAGATGGGAACTCAAGACCAATAGTTAATTTGATGGCTTCAGAAAGTAGAGGAAAATGAATAAGGAAGATAAGAAGCCATACAGGAAGTGTGATCATGCAAATGACACCAGGGGCCAACTGGAGCCTCAGGCCACTAGGGCCTCTGGAGACAGAATGAAACAAATGTTTGGATTATCCCATTTGAAGTGTGGGGCATTTATCCATCAATACTCATCTGTCCTTGGTTTAGGGCAGATCCAAGTGAGGATAAAATGCCAGAGACTCATTTCTCTTCTCTGAGAAAGTGATTTCTCATCAGTGAAATTTAGTGGCATATAATTCTCTAGATTATTTTGAAATGTCAAAAGTTCTAAGATAAAATGTGAAGACATTATATAAGGTATTCCAACACATGAATATTGTCACTTCAAAATTATTTGTGGCATAGAAAAGAAAATGAACACTATTAGAGTGGGAAACAAAAGAAAATAGTTACTTGTACAATGGAGTTTTGAAGAAAATTAATGTGCAAGAGAATGGGACAGACCGAAGAGCTCATGTTTTGAGCTAGTTCTAGTCTGATCCTTTCCTTATGGAGTAGGACATGTATACTATTTCTATCAGTCAAGTGGATGACTTTCTAGGAAAATTAGATAATCAAGACCTTAATAAGGCAGAGTGAGCCAAGTATACCATACAGACATACACAACTTTTGCTGGAAACATTCTATCTCAGGAGGACTCACTGGACTTTACAAAATCCAGTAAGGGAAGATACAGTCAGGATTCATTCCATATGATCTACACAAAAAGAAAGCAATCATGATAATGCCTGTTCTTTACCATTCTCAAGGTTAAATCGATTTGACAAATAATTGCTGGTGAGAGACTATAAGGACAAGAGCAAAGATTGGTAAAACAGTACAGCTCTAGACCTGGGAGAGCCCTTTCAGGTCATCCAGAGTTGATGCCAATGATGAAGTTGGGGCTATCTATGACCATTAGTCTCTTGTGGCCAAGCCAGGACTTGAGCCAGGGGCTCTGGGCAATATATCCTAGACTGAAGAAAAGCAGCATTCACATATGCAATAGACATACCTCAGCCTGATCTGATGATACCTAAGACAGTGGCTAGACTTGGAGTCAATAGATGTGATTTTCATGGAAAGATATTGAATTTTCCTTATAAATCAGGGAGATTAGAGATGCAAAGAAGTTACTGAGAGCAGTTGACTGGCCATAATGGTATTAGTATTGAGATAGCTACTCAAGTCTTTAATGAAAACTGAGAATTATAAGACATAATAATAGTTATTATTATTTATCATTTATTATTTTCTGTGTGCTGATAGTTGGGTTTCAATGCAGGGCTTTATGATCTTGCTTGTTTTTTCTTTTTTCTCTCAAGTCTATCACTCTACCACTTGACCCACAGTTCCATTTCTAGCTTTGTGCTGGTTAATTAAAATAAAGAGTTTCATGGACTATTCTGCCTGGGCTGGCTTATACCATGATTCTCAGATCCCAGACTCCTGAATAGCTAGAATTGCAAAAGAGACCACCAGTGTCTACAGATTACATTTAGTTTGTAATTTGGAAAGCCTAAGTGACACTTGTTTTCTTTTATAGGAAAATGAGTTTGTTTCAGATTGATTCTGAACATACGAATGAGAGCTATCTTGTGATGTAAAATTTTCATGATTTAATACAAGTTCACATCCATTTCTGCTGTAGGGAGAGGACTATGTAAACAAATGTTTCTTTAGGGTAGGATAGTGGAAGAAATGTGCTTTCACCTTAGCCATTACCAGTAATCCAAACTTCTCCTGGTAAACCAGTTTCATAAGTCTTGGAATTTTGGGAAGACAACATTTTGCTATTTTAGTTTTGTTATAGTAACTTCAGATGTGTTACATGGGGCCCCAGGAGGCAGAATATCAGAGCCACAATGACTGGGATGTGGCCAGAGAAATGCCTCAGTTCTCAAATGAATAAAACCAATTTGCTTCAACTTCACTCTCAGGAGTCTGCTGACAAGCTTGGTCTGCTAACAAGCTTGGTCTGCTAATGGTTAGTAAGGTTTAACATACTAAAAAGGAGTCTCAGAGCACTTTTGTTCTTTCATGCAGACAGCCATCATTGCGTTGCTGTTGTTTTCCTCTTGTAATTAATGAGTAAGCCAGAGGACAATTCTGGCCCCTTCACTGTGGGATCTCCCTGATATCTTCACACATTTCCCTTTTGTGTGTTTCTCGTCTATGCTTCATAATATTCCAGACTTCTATTGTCCCGAGAGTGAGCTAGAAATCGTAGTCAATGACTGGCACTGGACCAATCCAGGTACCTTTCCTGAGAGTATGGAAATGGACTTGGCTAGGCTCGTAGACTGCTCCTGGAGGGCGGAGAGTTTCTATATTTCTACCTTTCTTGAGTACCACTGACACCTCCAGCAGAATTTTTCTCCCCACTCCCATTCTGCTGGTTAGCAGACCCTCTGGCATGGATCTAGACTGGTGTCAAGATGTTCTAGGCAGTTCTCTCTCATCTTCATGGTGATTACATTACTACTCAGTATTCCTGGACTGTGAATTCACTCAGGGCAATGGAGGAACTGGCCTGGGACTTAACCTCTAAACTCTATAGGTAGTCACAGTGTCCAAACTGAAGGACAGTTGTCCCTTGATATTCTCAGGAGAGTGGATATAGGGACACCTCCATGAGTTCTCAAAATACAAGTCCTTTGTATAAAATCATTTAGCATAGTCCTCCTCTGCACCTGAAATCACCTTCAGGTTATTTACTAACACCTAATACTACTGTAAATGTCATGTCAATAGTTGCTATGCTGTGTGGTTTAGGAGCCAATGACAAGTAGGGCATTTTTGTGTGTTCAGGACGGATGTGAGTTTTCAAAATGCATTTTCCTCCCTAGTGGGTTAGACCTGTGGATGTGGAGGACCAACTGGACAGTTACTTCTCTTTCCTGACAGTTAAGTTCTACACAATTTCTGCCAGCATTTAATTAATGAATACTAAACCATTGTTCCTAAGGAAGACACAGAATTGGTTTCTACCAGCCTTTGATCATAACGTTGTCAATCAATTAAGTCATCGCCTTATTTTATGGATGTGTTTTGTCTAATTAACTAAGGAGGCACTTTTTATATACTATGAGTTTATTTACAATGTACCCTAGCAGGTAATGCTATTCCTGTGGCTAGATAAAGCATATCTAGCAAGTGTTTTCTAAGGCACACCTCAGACCCTTAGACTCTGTTTGTGGGAGCACTAGTTTTAGTGCCATGCTTCAAGGCAACTTTAAGCAGTAAGAGCTCTAATATAAAAGCACAAAGCTCTAAAAGTTATGACATTCGTGAAAAAGGTACTAGCTTATGGTATGAAATATAAAGAAGGCAGAATGGGACCTTTTTTAAATTTGTGCCCCTCAAATTTTTGATGGCACTATGTGTGTGTACAAAGGGTATTGACTGTTTTTGTTTTGTTTTGTGCTGGTCCTGGGGCTTAAACTCTAGGCCTGGGTACGGTTCCTGAGCTTTTCTGCTCAAGGTTAGCACCCTGTCACTTGAGCCACAGCTTCACTTCTGTTTTGCTGGTAGTTAATTAGAGATGATTCTCATGGACTTTCCTGTCTAGGCTGGCTTTGAACCATGATCCTTAGACCTCAGCTTCCTGAATAGCGAGGATTACAGAAACTAGCCATAGGCACTACTGGTATTGAATGTTGACTTGAATA
Organism: Dipodomys ordii; assembly: GCF_000151885.1. Taxonomy (NCBI): domain Eukaryota; kingdom Metazoa; phylum Chordata; class Mammalia; order Rodentia; family Heteromyidae; genus Dipodomys; species Dipodomys ordii. The sequence goes on from NW_012267315.1 coordinate 4,440,171, forward strand.
TTACAAGCAGATCGTATGGTGCAGGCAAATTCCCAAACATCCTATGCAAAAATTAAGCTGTGTGATTACCATTTTTAAAACAACTACTTATTAAAAGACAATATACTTTCCATGTAGTTCTTTATTCACTTAATAAAAATATCTTGGATTATTGCCCATAGCTAAGCAGATGCATTTTATTGCTTTCAGCAGATATTTAGCATGGGAAACAACAATCACCTTTAAAAGCACATGTCTGATTTTAAACTTTATTATTTAGATAAAAGCCACAAAGACTATTCTCACACAATTCTTTTCAAACCTGTGGTTTTTAACGGGACAAATACACATGAAAATATCACTAACAAATAAAAACATTTTTTATGCTAGTATGGGGGCTTTAATTCAAGACCAAATTGCTGTCCCTTGCTTTTCTTTTCCAGGCTGACACTTTACCACTTAAGCCATACTGCCACTTCTGGTTTTTTCTTAGTTTCTTGGAGATAAAAGTCTTACAGACATATCTGCCTGGAATGGCTTTGAACTGCTATCTTCAGATGTCAACCTCCCGAGTAGCTAGGATTATAGGCTTGAGCCATAGGAACCCAGTTAACAATTTTAAGAGTTAATGTCTCACAATGTTTGTACCAACTTTATGATGAATCTTGAGAATGGCTGAGACTGAGTGCAGTTGCTTCAGAAGGCACAAGCATCTTCTTATCATGGGGTGGAGAAACCTGGCTTGTCTACATCTTTTCTTTGTTCTATGGGCCCAGCATCGTGCAGAGCCAGAGGTTTCTAGACAATGTCAGTGTACCTTGGAATCAAAATTCTACTGCTTACTCTATAAAGTGAAGGTGACTCATATTTAAAAGATAAATATGTTCAGAATCCTAGGCCCCTGTCCCAGTGGACACAGCAGAGTAGGCTCTTTTAGAAGTACACTTAGAGCCTTGAGGACAGAGGCTGAGTTGATAGAGAACAAATGCTGAGGCCATGTGTATGTGGCATGGACATCTTTGCCTCAGTTACTCATCTGCCAAGTGGGATGATAGTGCCTACTTCCTAGATTGGTTGGAGGTTGAAAAGGAACGTGCAAGGTTAGAAATGTCAAGCACAAGGAAGCATCATTATTTCTTTGTGGTCTGAATAATGAATCTAAGTTACTTTGGCCAACGCTGTCCTATTTCTAACTTCACTTTATCTTCTAGACCATTAGGATCTGGCAGGAAAAGCCCCACTTTTTGCCAGAATTCTGCAAGTTTGGAAGGCCCAGGCTATCCCAGTGATAACTGCCGTCTCACGGCTGGACCTTGGCTTCTGAATTTTTCTTTTGTCATCTAGTCACTCTCTACTCCTGGTCCAGACTTCTAGCTTGCTGCTTGTAGCTTTCTCTCCCTAGACCCTGTGTTTATTTTCTCCTGAGCCTTACTGCAATTCCAGAGAAGAATGCACTCCATCTTTATCCAGTGTGTGAGGTGAAGAAAATGTGAGATTGGGGTGCTCATACTATGCAGAAGTCCCATTCAGAACCTCTGTATCATAAGGCACAACTCACTTGTATGCATTCTAATATGCACAGAGGGTGGTCACTAGGGTCTGGCATCATCTCAGGGCTCAGATAATTCAGCTTCTGCAATCTTTCTAGAAATTAGGTTGGTTTCTGCCTTCTCTTATTAATGAATTTTGCTGCTTCATAGCAACAGAAAAAAACCCTTGGGTCCTGAAAGAGGGTTGGAGGTATTTCTTTTCTAAATGCAAATGCAGGGGTAAATATTTCCTCGTACCCATCCCTTCCCCTCACTTGTCCAGCTGTTAAGCCAGCGCTGTCTCCCTTTGTTTGGTATCCAAAGCACAAGAATAGTGGTCATGAATATCCACTAAGAAAGAGCGGAGGGATTTTAGGTGGAATATCTTAACCCCAATAGTGTGGCCTGCGCTGGGTGGTCATGCTGTCTGTTTAGTAGGTTGGGATGGGGATTGAAGACAGGGACTAAAGTGCTATGACAGCTTGGATTTGAGGGATTGAAAATACTTTATTTTTGATAGAAGAACCAGAAAATGATGATTTTCCTTGAATGTGTAGTCTGCTTGGTTAAGTGAGGTCAGGAGTAGGATATACTGAAGAGATCACTTTTCTGTGTGGATCTAAACAGATTGCAGTGGCCTGGTTTAATGAGGCACCATTCTGCATCCTGCTCCAGCCCAAGGAAGGAGCTGCTTTCTTAGCACATGTCTTTTAAGGTTGATAGATAGGTAAATAGGTAGATAAATCATAGACAGATAAATGATAGAGGATAGTCTTCATATAGAAGATAGATAGGCAGATGGTAGACTAGTAACTAGCTAAATCGTTATTTAGGTAAGTAGATGATATATAGAATACATGTAGACTGTTAAATAAATAATGCATAGATAGGGAGTTCCAGTCAGCATCTGCCACCAAAAAATAGCCAAGTTGCTCACACTTACAATCCTAGCTATTCCAGGAGGCTGTGATCTAAGGATTGTGGTTCAAACACAGCCTGGGCAGGAGAGTCCATGCGATTCTTATCTCCAATTAACCACTGAAAGGCCTGGAATAGAGCTGTGGCTCAAGTGGTAAAGCACCAGCCTTGAGCCAAAAAAGAAAATTCCTAAGGACAGCACCCAGGCCCTGAGTTTAAGCCCCTAAACTGGTACTACATACATGCACACATGCATGCACACACACATACATAGTTCAGGTGGCTTGCACAGCTCTATTGTAAATGTGCCAATCTGGAGTTTGGCCTGAACTAAAGCCATCAGAGGTGGAAGGCATTGACCCTATAAATGAACCACTTCCACTGCACCCAGACCACCATAGAGACTGGTGGGCAGCATAAGCTTCCCTGATCACAGCTCACTCCGAGGTCACCTTCATGCTGTGAGAACAAAGTCACACTGAGCCCAGGGTCCCAGCTGCAGAGTTCTGCTGTGTAAACACAGTATAGACAGCCGGGGCCGCCAAATGTTAGGGTCCCCGTGTGATCCATTGTTAGATTATAGACATGGCCATAGACTTGTTCCCAACTGCTCCTTACATCCCTCTCTCATCACCTCCCTCCTCTTCTTGCTTATGTGTTCTCCTTAAGTGGCCTCTTAACAGGACACATCTTGGGCTAATATTTTGCCTATTTTGTTTTCTATCCACTTCTCCTACTGCACCCCAAACAAGACAACACCTTTAATGGGCATTGCTTCATCAGAGATAGGCCTATTGTAGCCTGTGCAGTCACTAAACTGATTTTTTCCCATTAATCTCCAAACCAGGTTTCACTTAAAAGTAAATATAGAGGGGGTGGGGTGGGGAGGGCAGGGAGGAACTGGGTGATAGTCTGCCTTCCCTCTCTCTTTTATCATCAAATTCAGCCTTCAACTTCTGCCCCTTGGCTGCTCTCTGGGCGGCCTCAGTTAATAGAAACTCAGAATGCAGGTTCATACCCCAGCTCTTAGGTGTTCAAGCATGCTCACTGAGGAGCACCAGGGCTGGTGCATCCATCACTGTCCAGGGCTACTTGAGGACCCTCCATGATGGACTGGCCAAGCAAAGCCTCCTCACCCCCCACCATGCTGCAATTCAATTAGTCATGGTCAGAGGGAGGCATTATTATTCATACATCACCGATTGTTCCCAAAGTAAACAGAGCTGGGATGAGGTCTCTGATCCTCCCAGTGTCTTTTGCTGAGACACAAAAGAAAAAAACTCCCAGAGACATCAAGAAGGGATGTTTGGTCTGAATTCTGATCTCCTTCACAGGCTTCTTCACCATCAGGTCTTGTTGATTTCTTTCTTTTCTACTTTTTTTTTCCTTTTTCTAGTTTCTTCTTCTCCTCTTTCTCTACTCTACAACCTTACAGATAAGTGTCTTTGTGTGTGAGCATATGGAGTCCCAGCAGGGCTATTTTATTCCTTTAATGATAACAATGCTACAAAGATAACCCTCCCCCTGGACCGCACACACTTTATAATGGATAATGATTTCCCCCAAATCAGAATGTGGATCCTCTAAATGGCGTGAATTATCCTGTTAGAATATTATAGACCAATAACTACCCAATTAGCAATAAATAATCCCTGCAGAAATAAAGGGTGACATTTGTATTTTGTAAAGTGCTAACCAAATTAGCCATAGCCTGGCCAGCCCACATCTGTTTATCAGTTTAGCCCAGTGTAAGTGAACCCAAGATAAATGCCAGTTTTCCTTGGATAAATTTTACAGCCTTGCAGAAACTGCCAAAGCACACAGAAGAAGTAAAAGCAGAGCTGTGTTCTCATTGACAGAAAAGTCAATTCTGCAGGATGGACTTAGGCAAGAGCTGGGGACACTCTCCCCTCCCTGCCCCTCCTAACTCTAGTTTTCTATGTTTATAATAGGGCTGTTTTCACCAGTAGGGGAATGAGCCAATTCAGTGAGCTGAAAGTTCAATGGAACAAGTTCTCCTTGAGACAAGGCTGATGGGAGCCTGCCAGCAGGAGGAGGCCAGAAAACCAACACACCACCCATTCTGCTCATAGGCCAACCCCAGCAGTTACAATGAATGCATGGCATATGGACTATACAGGGGCTCTTTTTCATTTGGCTTTTGCTGTGGGGACCCTCTGATGGTCCTACATTCTCACACTCAGCCAGGGCTAGGTCATCAGTCTCAATATCCTGGCCCCTTGTTGGGTCTCAGAACAGCTTCAGAACCCCCAGCCAGTGTACAGGAAATCTGGCTGTGGGGAAGAAGCATTCAGAGTTGTTTTTTTTTTTTATGAATGTGGACTCTGGAGACAGACCCCAGATCTATTGACTGGCAATCTCCTGGGGGTAAGGTCCTTGTCATGTGTGGTTCATAATCACTGTGGTGTGTTGCCCAGACCCCCAATGAAAGAAAAAAAATTAAAGAAGATGTTAAGGAAAGATTTTACAGAGGGATTCCAAGCTGTTGAGGTGTCATCAGCTGACAGATTGTCAGGTTAGCCTGTGGAACCTAAGCTCACTTGGCTTTCTATAGGGCATCCAACGACAGACAGGTGTGTGAGTACCTATGTCCAGCACACTGACCTTGTTCAGAACCATTCTGACTCTGTATTTCAGAATGCCCCGAATAACATTCTGTGGCCTTCCATGAGTTTTGGTCCCAAAGCCTCTCCTTGGTGAATATACTATATGATAAATTCTGTTCCAGAGGGAGAACTGTATTTATGCATTTATTTTTCTGAATACCTGAGAATGAATAATTTTTGTAAAGAGAAGACATGTATTTTACAGTTCTGGAGGCCAAGAAGTCCATGAGTATAGTGTGGGGGCATCTACTCTGTATCTGGTACAGATTTTTCTGCTAAATTATTGCATGATGGAAGGCCTCACATGGGGAGACAGAGAGCAAGCATGATGGCTTGGGTGTTTATTCTTCCTCTGTTTTCTCCCCCTCCCCCTCCCCCTCCTCCTTCTCCTCCTCCCCCTCCTCCTCTTCTTCCTCCTCTTCCTTCTCCTCTTCCTTCTCCTCCTCCTCCTCCTGCTCTTCCTCCTCCTCCTCCTTCTCCTCCTCCTTCTCCTCCTTCTTCATTGTGCTGATTCTGAGGCTTGAACTCAGGGCCTCACATTCTTACTTGTTTTTTTTTTCTTTTGTTCATGGTTAGCACTTGAGCCATGCATCCAATATAAGGTTTTGTTGGTTAATTAGAGCCAGTATTGCAGATTTTCTGCTCTGGTTAGCTACAAGCCACAGTCTTCATATTTCAACCTCACGAGTAGCTAGGCTTATAAATTTAAGTTACCAAATACCCTGTTTCTATTCCTTTTCTTATAAAGTTACTAATGCCATCATTGTAGTCTCACTCACAAGACTTCATTTAACTTGAATTACCTCCCCAAAGCCCCACCTCTAAGTGTGATTATTATATGAATTTGAGGACTAAGTTTTCAGCATGTGAACTTATGGAAGACATAGGCTCACCCTAAGAAGAAGTTTACCTACTATCACCAGGCTTTGGGAAATGATGATCAGGGATGCACTGCTCTTTTTCAAAATTGAAACCACCCATATATTCTTTCCAGGATTTTACACTACACAGGAAGCCAGAAGCAGGAAGTCTATCTGTCTCTGGTCCACTCTCTCTAGATATCCCTGGAAATAATAGATAGGGTCCCTTATTTCTCTTGCCTTTTTATAGAATTTTTTTTGAATTTTGGTGCTGATTCTAATGTTACAGATGGTTGAATGAACGACTACTTGGCTTTAGTTTTCCTGCTATAAAAATTTGTCAGTGGTGGCGAGACATTTTGGGGTCTGAAGGAAGGAACAATGATCTTTGAGGTCTTTTCTCTGTCCTATTCTCAATGATCCTAGAAAGAAAGAAAAAAAGAGGAACATATATGCCAAAGATTGGGTCAAAGCCTCAGATTTGGAATCTTGACTTGTATGCTGTTTTAACTATGCCCTCACATTAGGATTCCTCCCATTCAGAGATGGAAGTATCAATGGCTCAGGTCTTGAATCTTATCTACTCAGGACATGAGAGGATTGCAGCTCAAAACTAGTGGAGGCAGAAAAGTTTGTGAGATTCTTACCTTTAACTAACTATAAAAAAGAAAGCAGGATGGGCTGGGAAGGTGGCTCAGCAGTAGACTGCTTGCCTCACATGCATGAGGCCCTGGGTTCGATTCCTCAGCACCACATAAGTAGAAAAACTGAAGTGGCACTGTGGCTCAAGTGGTAGAGTATTAGCCTTGAACTGAAGAGCTGAGAGACAGCGCCCAAACTGAGAGTTCAGGCCCATGACTGGAACAAAAAAAAAGAAAGAAAAAGAAAAAAGAAAGCCAGAAGTAGAGCTGTGGCTCAAGTGGTAGAATATCAGCCTTGAGCAAAAAAGTTGAGCAAAAGAAATCAAGTTCTTGTATCCAAAGGGAAAAATAAAGAAAAGAGATGGAGTCAGATTCCCTTCCCTGGAATAGGAATAGGGCTAGCCTTTATCATTTAGCTCTAATGAGGCAGAGGTGATGCTATGAGAAAAAGCCAGACATTCCACCTAGCACACTATCCTGGGATTCACACTTCAGAAGCTCTGAGCCTCATAGAAGAGGCCATAATAGGGAGACCCTATAGCAGCAAGGAGGTCTAATGAGCACCACTGACTCCATTTTTACCACTGTGTGATTGTTACTACATGACAGACCCTGCCTACGGTTCGAAGTTTTGTGCTTCAGGGTTCATGCATTGGAAAACTTAATCACAAAAGTCATATATCTATGGTATTTGGAAACAGGCTTTTTCAGAAGCAATTAGACTAAGAGTGGGCCGTGAGAGTGAGGCAACCCCCCTCCCCCAATAAGGAAAGTAGGGGTTTTGTAAGAAGAGGGAGAGCCTGTCTCTCACACTTGCTCTGTAACCACGTGACAGCCTCTATTCCATCACACAGAGAAGGCCCCCACCACATACCAGCAGCATGCTTCTGGACTTCTCAGCCTCTAGAAGCATAATCCAAATAAACAGTTCTGTATAAATCACCAAGGTATTTGTGATAGCATCAGGAAATGGCCTAAGACAGTGAGCCTAGTCAACAAGCCAATCCGAGAGAGATAATAACAATAAATGATTTTTTGAGAGTTTTTCCTAAGTTTGGGTTCATAGTGTACATTAGTGGATAATCCTTTGATCATTGTCCTCATGCAGGACACAAATACTAGTCTGACAACTATCAGGTAGAAGAAGGTAAAACTTCTGTAGTGCCTGAGAATGCTCTACACACTCCACTGAAAATAAAGAAGCATTTAAGAATCAGGGCCCGGGAAGTTATTTGTGTCCACCTTCGATGAGTGATCAGGAATAGTCATAAAATGTAGGATACTCCTTGAGCACGGAGACATGTTCTGTCCCCATCCCCATGCATACACTCATTCTACCCAGCATGCCAAGGGACCCTCCTGGAGTCTCTTTCCTCCATTTCATACAGAGTTTACTTAAGTTAGTTTTGGGGCCATGTTAAAAAGGGCATCTTTCAAATGTGGGCAAAAGCTGCTGCAGGTAGTAGCCCTGGAAACTGTTAATACCCTTAGCTCAGGTGGCTTTAACAAAATACTGTAGGCTGGTGGTTCATTACCAGCAGATATTTACTTCTCAGACATTTCTGGAGGCTGAGAAATCCAAGATCAAGCTGCGGGATAGTATGGATAGAGGGGACTTTCCATCTGGCACGTAGATAAACAAGAATATTGGGTCCTCATGAGGTGGACTAGCTCTCACGATGTCACTTAAACCTGCCCAATCACCTCCCAAAGGCTCTAGTAACATGACACTGGAAGTTAGAGCTTCAGCGGATAGATTTTGGGGGACACATACACACATGCAGCCTACAACCCAATACAGAAAGCATACTGATGGTGGTTTTTCTAACATAGTCATAAAAGAAATTGTTGACTATCAATCTAGATTTGAAATGTGTTTTTTGTTTGTTTTGTGCCTCTACTGAGGCTTGAACTCAGGAGCTGGGCACTGTCCCTAAGTTTTTTTGCTCTACCATTTGAACCACAGCTTGACTTTCATCTTTTTGTTGGTTAATTGGAGACAAGAGTATCAAGGACATTCTTGCCCAGGCTAGATTTCAACTGCAGTCCTCAGACTTCAGCCTCCTCAGTAGTCAGGACTTCTGTGCTTGTCTTGAACCATGGCTTTAAAAGAAGAATTGCATGATCAAGCTTTTAAAATGAGTTTTACACTGAATTATTCTTTTTTTATTATAATTTTATCATTTGACAAGGGGAAAGTGGGTATGGATCCCAAGCCAGGCTCTTGTTTATGCCAAGTAAGTGCTCTTAGCCCAATTATTGATATCCACAAACTCTAACCGAATCAGGTCTGATCCATGTATGTGATGATCTTAATAGATACTTGTTGACTTTTTTGTGTGTGCTGTTGCTCCAAGGCTCTAAAAGGGAAATTTGTAAGGAAATGGAAAGACATTACATTAAGTGAGGTAAGACAGACACAAAGAAACATAAGTTGCATTATCTCACTCATTTTTTGTGACTAGAATGTGCCTATAAATCCAAAGGTATACATACTGGATGGTAAAAGCCAAAAACATACACTTGGTCATGAAAATTATACAGGACTCTAGACATCACTCAATGGGACCAAAGGAGAATATTCTTAGGAGAGGATCACAAAGGCTCAATAACTATGTGCATGTGATCATATAAAATGATATTCATCAAAATGAACTCCAAGAAATAGAAACAAGAGGTTTTTTGGTTATGTTTTTCTCCTTTGTCACTGCTTTTGTCTTCTGTACTTTTCACCTTGCATGTAAGTTTATCTGTTTTGGGGAGGGTAAGGGGTAAGTTCAGAAATGGGTGAAGAAATGCAGCAGTGGTACTCACAAGACACTATGTTGAAAATAACTATACAGCTTGGGGGGATGGGAAACGGGAAGGAAAAATTTGGAGAAAGCAAGGGAAAGGGTGACACTGTTCAAAAAGGAATGTACTCATTACATGACTTATGTAACGCCTCTGTACAACACCTTTACAATAAAAAAGAGGAAGACATTCAAAATTAATGACCCCCCAAAAAGTAAGTTTACAACCAAGGGAAGGAAGGGATGGGGGTGGGGGACCAGAGAATATAACTTTAAAGACAGAGCCACAGAGCAATCTAGTTTCACATCTTGATGGAGACCACTGAGACACATTAAATGACAGGGCTGTCACACACCTAATCCTCTCCAGGGCAGGGTCCACAGCGTTCTATTTCCTGGGCCTCTGCTCAGTGGTACTGACAGAAACAGAGCAATTTTTCTGCCATATTCAGGAAAAGGCTAGGTTAAGAAACAAAAGCTTGACATTATGAACGTAAAGGGAATGGATCAAAGGTTTCCTTTGTTTTTGAACACTATTGTTTACTATCTGCCTTGTGCTATCTACCCATTTCCACCTCTGCAATTCCTTCCCCTCCCCCTTCTTTTATCACAGGTAAGAGACCTTTAGAGGTGGGTTGGGAGGAGGGGCTGCCCTATACTAAGGAGGCACCCCTCTGTGGTATTGTGTCTAAGGCTCTGTCAGTGATTAACTCAGGAAAGAGACTTTAGTCTAACTTAGATGCCTTCCTCAAATTATTCAAACAGTAGGACATATCCAAATATCAGAAGTTGACTTTATCTCCAGGGATCTATTCGTTGTGTTTTGATTAGGTTTTGCTTAGTATTATTTCTTTATTTTATAAATGTAGAAGTTTCATTCTAGAGGGTTTAATTTTGTTTGTTTTGTTGTTTTTCTCCTTGTTCAGAAGGGCTATGACACCCCTTCTTAGATTTATGGTCACATTTGAGTGAAACAGGGACTTCCTGTAGTCCCATCTGAGTGTGCTACTAGTCTAGCCACTCTGTACTTCTGATTTGCCTTAGTCCAAAACACTCTGTGGTCTTTAGGAAAGTAACTGATATTTGGTTGAGAAAAGGAGAAAGAGCATTTCTTAAAGTCATGAGAAAATCATTCCAGATTTTGGTTTCGGTAAAACATAAATTGGGAATGAATGTGGGGATTACTTATAAGAGGAAATGTCTGCGTGTGTATGTGTGTATATGTGGGTGTACACACCTATAGATTCAGTTTTATTTATTAAAGACAGTAGGCACATGTATTATGTGCATGGAAATAAAAGTTATATGCACATACGTATTCCCTAGAGCTTATTTGAGATCTTACTTTTCAAATCTATTCAGCAAGAGTACTGTTCTTCCATTCCTAATGCTCAAGCTCAGCCCTGTGTTTTGCATAGCCATAAACCATGCCAACACCTCTGGATCCTGACTGTGGTACACATTTGCATTCTGTCTTTTGTGTGTGTGTATGTATGTATGGCAGTACTGGGGCTTGAATTCAAGGCCTGTACATCGTCCCTTAGTTTTTTCACTCAAGGCTGGTGTTCTACCACTTAAGCCACAGTACCACTACTAACATTTTTGGTGGTAAATTGAAGATAAGTGTCACACAATTTTCTTGCCCTGGCTGGCATTGAACTGGGATCCTCAGATCTCAGCTTCCTGAGTAGCTAGGGTTACAGGCATGAGCTACCAGTGCTGGCTGAATTCTCTCTTTAGATTGTCCTTTGACTCTTGCTCTAAAGTCCAGCTTTTGTTTGAAAGCTCCACCCCCCAAGAAGTTAGTTGGTATCAGTTAAATAGGGAGCAGTAGAAAAAGGCAATGAGGTTTCAGATCATGGAGCAGGAAGCATGACGGGCTGCCAGAAGAGTGGTTTCCAGGTTGAATATCACTATAAACCCAGATGTAGTGTGTGGTGGTGGTTTGACTGTTTGGCAGGCTTTTCTACCATTTTAAGAGTTCTACTATTTTAAGATACTATCTACCTGTATTTTAACTCACACCCGCCTCTCTGTGGAATGTGTAATAAGGTATGTGAAACTGATATGGTAGAACTTGGTAGAAACCAAGCCATTCTTTCACTGTGCTTATTACTTAGGCTAAGGCATTATTTTAGTCTCTCATATCTCATGTATGAATATGTGTGTATGTGTATGTGTGTGTGTGTATCTGTGTACCTGGTTGAGAATATATGCATTTGTGTGATGTCTTCTTACAGGTGTGTATGTATACATATATATATATTTATGTGTGTGTGTGTGTGTGTGTGTGTATATATATATAGTGTGTGTGTGTGTGTGTGTGTTTATTGGTTTTCTGTTCCTATAACAAATTCCTGGGGCCAAATAATCTTTTCCAGAAGAAAGGTGTTTATTTATTTACTTATTTTTAGTTTGTTCTGGGGCTTGAACTCAGTGTCTTGTGTTCTTGCTTGGCTTGCTTGCTCATGGCTGGCACTCTACCACTTGAACCATACTTCCAGCTTAGATTTTGGCTGGTTTTTTTTTTGAGATGGAATCTCATAGGCTTTTTCAGCCCAGGCTGCTTTCAAAGTTTAATCCTTCAGATCTCAGCCTCCTAAGTAGCTAGGATTACAGGTGCAAGCTATCTCTACCTGGCAGGAAAACTTTATTTTTGCTCATAGTTTTGGGTGTTCCAGTTTATGATTGCTTACTGCTCTGAGGCCTGGTACTTTAAGGTGAAATTGAATGCTAGAAGCCACTCTCCTTATGGCACTGAAGAAGCAGGCACTAAGAGGCAGGAAAGGGCCAGGAGTTCCAATATTCCCTTCACCTGTATACTCCCAATGATAGGAAGGCTTTTCACTAGACTCTATTTTGGGTAGGGTAAGATATCAAGTTGAGTGAACCAAAAACTGAAAATCCAGAATACAGGGATAATGACCTTGAATTCCCACGGATGAGTGACAATGATACAATGGTCTTGTGAAGCTGAAATAAGTCATTAGTTATCCTCATAGCTTGCCTTGCAGCTATGTGGTATGTGGGAGGGAGGGGCAGAAGGCCCCACCTGTTTCGCAGCCAACAGGAAGGTAACTGTTGGTGTTGGCTGATAGGATGTCCACAGGGGTGTAGGGAAAGCCCCCCACACCCTCCCTCTGACTGCAATGCCACTTGGATCTGGTGTTGAGGTACTCATGTAGATTTGAAAGTGATATGAGTAATTTAGTTTTTTAATTTAATTTTATTGTCAAGGTGATGTACAGAGGGGTTACATGATATGAGTAATTTAAACAGAAAGAATCTTCCGTGCGCTGTAACTTCAAAGACTAAAAAACAGCCAAGCATTGGTGTAATCCTGACTACTTAGGAGACTGAGATCTAAGGGTCAAGATTTGAAGCCAGGCTAGGCAGGAAAGTTCATGAGACTCTTATCTCAAATTAACCACCAAGAGAAGCCAGAAGTCACCAGGTGCTGGGGGCTCACGCCTGTCACCTAGCTACTCAGGAGGCTGAGATCTGAGGATCGTGGTTCAAGGCCAGACCAGGCAAGAACATTCACGATACATTTTTCTTCAATTAGCCAGCAAAAAACCTGGACGTGGAACTGTGATTCAACTGGTAGAGCACTAGCCTTGAGCAAAGAAGCTCAGGGACAGCATCCAGACCCTGAGTTCAAGCCCCATGACTGGCACGCACACACACACACACACACACACACACACCCAGAAGTAGAACTATGACTCAAGTATTAGAGTGCTAACCTTGAGCAAAAAAGCTAAGGGACAATGCCTAAGCCTTGAGTTCAAAGCCTAGTGCCAACACACACACACACACACACACACACACACACACACACACACACACAGAGGCACATACATATGCACATATACATGCAGAGACACACACAACTAAAAATGGATTTTCTCCACTTGTGGAAAAGCACAGAAAAATTATCGCTTCTTCAGTAAATTCCAAGATGTGAAGACAAATCAGAAGGCTGGGAGATGAAGGCCCCCCATCTCTTGTGACTGATGACTCCTCACAGCATAGGCATAGTGATGAATGGGACTCTAAACCAAACACATCAATACCTGACGGGCGTGAGAAGGATGGTGCTTGTTACCTTCAATGAGGTTAAATCTTTTCTCTCAGACATCATGTGAAAACAGGTCCCACAGTTACAATTTTGATCCCAAGACAAAGAAATAAAGGTCATTGATTGAAAGCAATTCTTTACCATTAAATTAAGATGTGACAAATTTGTCTATTCTTTACTGACAATATTTTGTTTCTTCTGCAAAACCAAGATTAAAGTGAGAGGAGGAAAAAAAAGAAACTAAGCTTTTTAAAGATTTTCTGTTGCAATTCTCTGGTTGTTTCTATTTGTTTCATTTAGATAGTCTCCATAATTGTTTGGAGAATAATAGATGTTGTACCAGAAAAACTTCTTTACAACTGAAATAGTGAAATAACTTTAGCAAAGACCAGTTATTTTAATCCAGTGAAAATTTGGGTCTCAATGAATGAGGAATATTTCTGAGATCTGAAAGATGATGGCTGAAAGCCAGCCAGGAAGAAAAGTCTGTGAGACTCTATCTTCAAAATAAACAGTATAAGGCTGTGCTGGATGCATGGTTCATGTAATAGAGTATCAGCCAAGCAAGCAAATGGAGCAAGTTTGAGAGACCTTGTGTTCAATACCACTATTGGAACACACACACACACACACACACACACACACACACAGAGCCAACACTCAAAGATAGTTTCTGAAAAAAAAGATGGTGTCAGACTACTCAGGAGGCTCATATCTGAGGATTTTGGTTCAAAGCGAACGTGGGCAGGAAAGCCCATGAAACTCTTCTCTTTAATTAACTGTGCGTGGGCACGTGCACACGTGCATGCGTGCACACACACACACACAGATAATGCCGGTAATTGCTTATACATATGGTCACATGGCTTGTTTTTTGAGCTATATCCAGTTGTGCCTGGACTCATCCATCCATCCATATCACAGATGTGGCACTGTTCTAGAAATAGTATTATCTGTAAACTGGGATAAATTGGCTTGATATGAAAATGAGAATATCATGATCCTCTGTATTGGACTGAACTAATCAACCAATCAAATCTCTGCTTCCTGGGGATGAGATGTAGCCCAGCTGAGCTCCTGTGATAGCATCTGAATTTTGGCTGCTAGGATTGTTTCTTGTGTTTTTTAACATCTTGGAGAACATTTCCCATTAATTCAGCATGTCTTGACTCTTTGATACTTAAGAGTCTAATGTAATAGTGATACAGTCAAAGAACCAAGAGTATGTGTTGTAGGTTCCTTTTGGGTTGCTTCAAGTTTTACTTATGGCCTATGTAGAAACATTTAGCCAATACTCAATATATGACTAGTGAGCTGGTAAGTAAATGAATAAATGAGTAAATGAATGAAATAACAAAACCCAGGTAGGTTCTATGACTCTCCAAAGCCATTGAGAATAGAAACTAACCTCATTTTATGACCCTGTGTTAAACAATACTGAAAGAAGGCATTCTTTCCTTTCCCAGTGTTAAATAATACCAAAATCTGCCAGGTGTCAATGTCTTATGCCTGTAATTTTAACTACTCAGGAGGCTGAGACCTGGAAGATGGAAGTTCAAAGGCAGTCCAGGTTTAAAAAAAAGGTCTGAATCTATCTCCAATTAACCAGCAAAAAGCTGGGCTGGAGACATGGCTTATGTAGGAGAGTACCAGCCGAGCAAACAAACTGAATGAATTCAAATCCCAGTACTGCCAAACACAATAATAATAATAATGATAACACATAAATCAACCTTAGTTGATATGTTACTGAAACCAAGAACATCCTTAGTAAGATGAACTTCAAGATCCTTGCTCAAGCCCGGCCATAGTGGCTCATGCCTGTAATCCTAGCTACTCAGGAGACTGAGATCTGAGGATTGCAGTTCAAATACAGCCTGGGTAGGAAAGTCTGTAGGTCTCTTATCTTCAATTAACCACCAGAAAACTAGAAGTGGTGCTGTGGCTCAAGTGGTAGAGCACTAGCTTTGAGCTGAAGAGCTCAGGGACAGAGTCCAGGCCCAGAGTTCAAGCCCCACATATGACAATAAATAAATAAATAAATAAATCCTTGACCTTATCTATAGGTCAAAACCATGAGTATCAGAAATTCCATGAAATCTAAGCTGGTTTCCTGCCTAGAAAGACTCATGTTAAAGATCAGAGACTAGGCCAAGAGTTGGTGGCTCACACCTGTAATCTTAGCTACTCAGGAGGCTGAGATCTGAGGATACTGGTTTTAAACCAGCCTGAACAGGAAAGTCTGTGAGACTTTTATCTCCAATTCATCACCTAAAATCTAGAAGTGGAACTGTGGTTTAAAGTGATAGAGCACTAGTCTTGAGCACAGGGATAGCACCTAAGCTCTGAGTTCAAGCTCTACCACTGCTAAAAAAAAATCGGGTACTAAGATGTCATTGATACCCTATCTCTAATTTTCATTTTCACCCACTCTCAAGACCCAGCAACTGGATACTGGTAGCTAACATTGTAATCTAGCCACTTGGGAGGTAAAGATTGGGAAGATTGTGGTTTGAGTCTAGCCTGAGTAAAAAGTTTATGAGAAAATCCATTTCAACAGAAAAAACTGGGCATAGTAGCATGTAATCCTCATCCCAGTTATGGAAGGAAGTGTAAATAGGAGGATCACAATACCAGGTTGAAATAAGTGAGAACTTATTTCAAAAATAACCACAACTAAAAGGCCTGGAGGTATAGTTTAAACAATAGAGCACCTGCCCAATAACTGTGAGGCCTTAAGTTCAAACCCCAGTCCCACAAAAAGACCCAGGAGGAGGAGGAGGAAGGAGGAAGAGAAAGCAGAGGAGAAGGAGAAGAAGAAGAATTAGAAGAAGAGGAAGAAGAAGAAGAGGAAGCTGTCACCTAGCAAGGGGATCTAAGATCACAGTTTTTCTGTGCTAATCTTCAGTAGAGTCAACACAAACCAGTTTTAACTTCTTTTTCCCTTCATTCTTTTAAAACCATCAAATCAATTTCTTTGAAAGCATAAAAATATACTAAACAAATGGTAAGTATAGATGTCATTGCTTTCCTTGGAGAGCTTTGAGCACAGAGCAAATTAAGCCATTGTCTTTTGACTTGTCTCAGGAATCAAAGAATCTAATGAGAAATAATTTTAAAAAATCTTTCCAAAGGGATGGAAGGGGAAACAAAGGAAGAGGCTACAATGCTTGATAAGAAATGTACTCATTATCTTGCCCGTGTAATTATAACCCCTCTGTACATTATTTTCACAATAAAAAAAAATCTTTCCAGTTCCAGGATTTGGGTTTCAGGGGATCTAAGAATGGCTTACTATGTTCTAATTTGAATAAACATCACAATTGTTTGTTACTGTGATTTAAAAAAATCCACTCAGAAATACAAAGTTGCTCATGGCACATAGCAAACTGTATTAAGGAGCCAGAGCCCATGGCACACTGAGTTTAATCACCTAAGTATTCAGGAAAAAAACCCCCACAGAACACACACACACACACACACACACACACACACACACACACACCCAGCTCTAGACTGGCAGCAAATGAAGTGTCTGTCTTGAGAATAGTTTAGCCTAAATGACTCTGAAAAATGGCTGTCAATTCCAGACGTTTCCAACTGGTTGTGACAACAACACCACATGTCCTACAGCACACGGCATACAATGTAAACATACCATTCACGTCCACAACTCAGATATTTATGGCATTTTCCATGGTTGTCATGTCAACCCTTGCAGCACCCAGGCCATTAAATCATGCTGTCAGCAGCCATGACAGTAGCGAACGCAGCACCAAATTCCAGTTGCTGACATGAAGCATTGCATTGATCATTTCAAGACCTGTTTTCTGCAGCTGCCTCTTGCTTTATGCTCGACGCTGCTTTTGAGTTGGTCTTTTACGGCACAAGGAGAATACAAATGAGCTATTTAAAATGCAGTAGGATCCCTAGCCAACTCTTTATTACTTTTCACCTCACAGAACTTTTTATTTATTTATTTGTTGATGCTGTTGTTGGGCCTTGAACTCAAAGCTTCTCATCTCACTTGGTTTTTATTTCACTCAAGGCGAGTGTTCTACTACTTGAGCCACACCTCCACTTCTGGCTCTTTTGGTGATTAATTGGAGATAAGAATATCATGGACTTTTCTGTCCTGACTGTGAACCAAGACCCTCAGATCTCAGCCTCCTGAGTAGCTTCTTACAAATGAAATTATGCAGTGTTTATATTTTTTTTCTAGCTACTTCACATATGCAATGGCCACCATGTTCAAACATGCTAGAATTACCTTATTTTTTTTTTATGGCTGAATAACATTCCAGTGTGTGGCTGAAAAATATACCACATTTCCTATCTTCAGTGAACACCTAGACTGCTTACTAATTATGATTAATGTTGTAATGATGAGTTACTGATATCTCCCCAAGATTTTGATTTTATATATTCTCACCACAACTTGCTAATTTTTTTTTCTTTGTGGTCATGGGGCTTGAACTCGGCCTGGGCGCTGTCCCTCAGCTCTTCAGCTCAAGGCTAGTGCTCTACCACTTGAGCCACAGTGCCACTTCTGGTTTTCTGGTGGTTAATTGGAGATCAGAGTCCCACAGACTTTCCTGCCTGGGCTGGCTTTGAACTGCGATCCTCAGATCTCAGTCTCCTGAGTAGCTAGGATTACAGGCGGGAGCCACTGGGAGCCACCAGCACACCCTGCAAAACTTGCTAATTCTTGTGTAGTTGCTAATTGCTGTCCTAAGAAACATGCAGTGCTACCTCATTATCATTTTGATTTGCAGTTTCACCATTGATTAGTGATCTGGAACACATTTTCATATATGGTCACTTGTGGGTCTTCTTTGAAGAACTATCTGTTCAAGTTCTTTGCACAATTAAAAAAGGATCTCTTTGTAAATATTGAATGGTATAACTTCCTTATATATTTAAAATATTATCTCCATATCAGAAATGCAGTTTGTACATATTATCTTGCATTCTTTGGGCTTTTTAATTTTGTTGATCATTTTGCAGAACAGATGCTTTTTAGTCTGATGTACATACACTAGCTTAGTTTCTTTTTGATGCCTATGCTTTGGGTATCATTTTGAAACTATCATTGCCAAGGTCCTAGGACTTGAACTCAGGGCCCTCAGGCTAGTGCTCTTGAGCCATGGCTCCACATCTGGCTTTTTTGCTGATTAGCCAGAGATAAGAGTCTCAAGGACTTTCCTGCCAGGGCTAGCCTTGAGCCACGATCCTCAGATCATCAGCCTCCTGAGTATCTAGGAATACAAGTGTGAGCCACCAGTGCCTGGCTATGTGCCCAGCCTTTCATTGGTTTATATGGGGGTCTCATGTACCTTTTTTTTTAACCAGGCTGGAAATAATTTTCTGAATAGATTACAGCCATGAGACACAGTGCCCAGCTAGCTACAAGGTTTAGTAGCTTGCAAGAACCACTACAAGACTCCTTTAACATCTATGCACTATGCTGTTCAAAACCCAGATACTAAGATGTTTGAGAAATGATGCTTTTAAGATTTTCAAAAATAAGATATGGAGTGCTCCATGTACTTAACTACATCCCAATGAGGTCTACAGTAGAAATCCTAGAATCGAACACAAATATTTCTGTAGCAGGTATATATGTAAGAGAAATCCAGGTCTTGTAGTTCATCTGTATAAGCTCAGCAGCTCAGCAGGCACAAGTAGGAGGATGTAGTCTAAAGCCATAACAGTAGAAAAAGTGCAAGACTCTATTTGAAAAACAAACTAAAATCAAAAGGAATGGGAATAATTAAGTGACAATGAAATGCTTCTCTAGCAAACTTGAGGCCCTGAGTTATACATTCTCAGTTTAGTTCATGTTGGCATAGCTATCCAATATAGAGCCTTGGAGCCTAAATTTTAGTATTCAGAATGTCTTGTGTTTTGGAATTACATGCCAACTATGCGTTATTGTACAATAGGGAATAGGTGCTGGATAAAAACTTCAGCGATCAGCCAGATGCAGTGGCTCATCCTTGCGATTCTAGCTACTTGGAAGGTAGAGATCAGGAGGATTGAAGTTTGAGGTCAGCCTGGGCAAAAAGGTTGAGAGGTCTCCATCTCAATCAATAAGGCAGGTCTGGTGGTCCATGCCTGTCATATGAGTTACACAGGAGGCATAGATGATAAGATTACCTTCCAGGCCATCCCAAACAAAAATTAAGACCCAAAATAGCTAAAGCAAAACAGCTTGGGGACCTGGTTCAGGCAGCTATATGACATCAAAATTTCATGGCAATCTTTGAGCCATCAGTTTGATCTTAATAATCTTCAAAATTATAACAATTCTAATAATATGTAAGAAAACATGTTAAAAACTAAGTATCTCTCCAGCTCTCACATATACCAGCGCAGTATTAAAACAAAGATAACCTAGGCACTCATGTCTACAATCCTAGCCACCCAGTAGGCTAAGCTCTAAGGATTGCAGCTTGAAGCCAGCCCAGGCTGGAAAGACTGTGAGATTCTCATCTCCAATTAAAAACACCGAAGAGCCAGAAGTGGAGCTATGGCTCTTGTGGTAGAATGCTCGCTTTGTGCACAAAAACTCAGGGATAGAATC
This sequence comes from Dipodomys ordii, assembly GCF_000151885.1. Classification (NCBI taxonomy): domain Eukaryota; kingdom Metazoa; phylum Chordata; class Mammalia; order Rodentia; family Heteromyidae; genus Dipodomys; species Dipodomys ordii. The sequence continues at coordinate 4,460,184 of NW_012267315.1, forward strand.
CAGGCCCTAATTCAAGCGCAGGACTGTTACAACCAGAACGAAACAAACAAAAAACAGAGGCAAATGCTTTTTCTTCTCTTAGCTAAAGGGCTTTTCTGAAATTGCAAGCAATTCCATATCTTGGGGTGATAGCCATGTAACTTTCCCATTGCAACTACAGGAACTACGCTTCCTTATAGAATAGACAGATCTATGTGCCAAGACACATTCTTTTTTTTTCATTATTATCTTATTTTATTTTATTTTTGGGTCTGGTAGTGGGGCCTGAACTCTGGGCCTGGGCGCTGTCCCTCAGCTCTTTAGCTCAAGGCTAGCGCTCTACCACTTGAGCCACAGCGCCACTTCTGGCTTTTTTCTTTTTGTTTATGTGGTGCTGAGGAATTGAACCCAGGGCCTTATGCATGCAAGGCAAGCGCTCTACCACTGAGCCACCTTCCTACCCCCCAAGACACATTCTTTACCATGCATGGGTTCACATGATAGTGATCAATAGAATCTATTTTACAATAGCATGCTGGTTATCCCTTAAAATGACCAGCTTTCCCAAATGGGTTATAGAACTTCTAAGATCATTCAACACACAGCAAATAAATAGCCATTTAGCAACTTCTCTCAGGGCCTCTTTGCTCCATGACTTAAGTTTGCTTCTATTTTCTACCAGATTCTAGTCCAGCTTGGACATTACTTGAGCTTGGATTCCATGAACTGGGACACTACTTCAAATAACTTAGAGGCATTTTTTTTCATTGACATATTTATTCTTTCTAAGTTAATACCTAGGTAGGGAACAAATATTTGAAGTTGCTCACAATAAATATAAATGGAAAAATGGCAGATTTCAATTGATTTCAAGGTTGACATATTATCCCAGACATTTAAGTTTTTGTGATTGTTTATTGTTGCGTCTGATTTACTCTCAGTATACATTTATTACAGTAGATTCATGTCATGTCTATTTAAAGGATTGGGAGAACATGTTTAAATCAACTGCTTGCTCATAAATCAGAGTGTAACAGCCAGTGCTGCTATGCTTTGAACAATCCAGCTTAATTAATGAAGAGCATCACACACAGCTGGTGGTATTTAGGGTGTTTCTTGGTAGGATGAGAGACCAGAAAAGACAGGATTTCCCAGGGAACACCCTTTTCCCAGGAAGGCAGCGATCTTCCTGTGGATGCTATTGGGTGGTGCCTGTGGGTGCTATTGTCCATTAACTTAAGAATAAAACTCAAGAGTTGCCTGTGTCCCTTAAGCAGGAGTGCTACACAGTCCAGTAGGCCCATTTTGAGGTCCCCAGGCAGGTGACTAAGCTGTTGCCTTCATCTCCTCTCTCCTCTCTCCTCCTCTCCTCTCCCCTCCCCTCCTCTCCTCTCCCCTCCCCTCCTCTCCTCTCCCCTCCCCTC